>NW_004524677.1:733329-823529 GCF_000260255.1 Octodon degus
TCTCTCTCTCTCTCTCTCTCTCTCTCTCTCTCTCTCTCTCCCCCACCTTTGAGGGACTGAACTCAGGACCTTGTGCTTTCCAGGCAGGTGCTTATACTGCTGAGGTACATCTCTGGCCTGAGAGTGTCTCCTTAAAGCAGAAAAAACAAACAACCCCCCCCCCCAAAAAAAAACAATGAGTACCGTCTTTTAGGTTTCTGTCTATAGGAAAGAAACCAATACATGGAATTGCTACTTGGAAATGGCAAAAGCAGGCATTCACCGCATGCTGGTGGGGGCCTGTGGATAGATAAAGGCATTCGTGCAGTCTCCAAAAATAGATGGAGGCAATGCAGGGCTGCTATTGGAACTCTGCACTTGCCTGGCAAAATGTTACACACTTTTACATGCATTATTACTTTAAAAAGACTCCTGAATATATTAGCAAGAAGATGGGTTGACGAGAATAGCTTTGGGGAGCTTTGGTGAATGTGTTTCTGGGTATGCAGAAGGATTCCTGCAGAGAAGCAGCAGTTATAAGAGAGAGGCAGAAGAGAGAAAGAAAAGAACGTAGGCAATGACGTTGGAGTATTTCCAGGGCAGTTTCCCTAGTATGTCGAGGCGGCCCTTCGTCAGCCACGAGGGCCCTTCCTGCAATGAGCTCAAGCTTTCTCTTCCGATTCCCAGCTCAGAGGCTCTGGCTCACACTATAACTTTGGGCACTGGCCCTCTGCAAGCTCAGCCATTTCAGTTGGAAGGTGCAGTTGGCTCTGGAGGGAGGGAGAGGGGGAGAGGAGAGAGGGAGAAAAGGAGAGAGGGAGAAGGAGAGAGAGGGAGAAAGGGAGAGGGGGAGAAAGGGAGAGGAGAGAGGGAGAAGGAGAGAGAGGGAGAAAGGGAGAGGGGGAGAGGGGGAGAAGGGGAGAGAGAGAGAAAGGGGGACGGGAGAGAGAGGCAGCAGTGCTGATGTGGAAATGGCCCCACAAGAGAAAACACAGTGAAGACGTGAACTTCAGCATTCAAGGACCAGGACTAAGGACAGCTTTTAAGGAGTTCAAAGAACAAACACTGAAACAGACTATTGTGATAGCGAAACAAAGTGAATTTTAAGAAGAAACAAGTGCTCTTTGGTGTCAAGGGCAGTGTAATCAATTAAGAACTGAGGAAGCCTATCACCATAACCCTGGTTAGAATGGACTTTAACCCTTCTTACCAGTACAGCTATCAATTAGAGGGGTACCGAATATGTGACTGGCACTGTAATTTATCTTTATCAAGCCATTATAATACATTAATGAAGTAGATGTCATTGCCTTCATCATTATTTACTTACTGAGTTAAGGAAACTAAACTCAGAGAGGTTAAATGCCTTGCCCAACTCTCCTCGGCTGATAGATCTGGGGTTAAAACCCGTGTCCCCGTACTGTGGGTTTTTAGTACCGATATATTTTATGACGTCTGATTTTCTGTGTGTGTCCCTGTTATTTTTACCTCCCAAAAATGTAGGTGCTTTTTAAAATGTGTTCATTGATCTCTGCCACCTGGTGCACATAGCAGGTCTGCAACGTGGGGAAGAGAGACAAGTAGAATGAAGAAGAAACGGACGTTGGACAGACGATGGAGAAATAACTGCTCCCCCGAAGTCAGATCAGGGTCCCTCTCCTGGGTGGCCTCAGGCACCTGCAGATCCCCATTTCTGCTTTTCTGACTGTTCTAAGGGTTACTGGGTAGCTAACCCAGGGCCACAGTTCTTAAGTAGAAATGTGTTCTAAATCTGAAGTATTTTTTGACTCATTGGCCCTTCCCACTTCCTGAACATGCTGTGTCTCTAACAAAGTGGTTCTTTTTTTTTTTTTTCCCCTTTGCACAGTTTTTAAGATGTTCTGTTGGCTGATTCTGTTAAAAAGAGAACTCAAGGAGTGTTGAGTGAAATGGAACTATTTTACGCACTCTGAATATAATATTTGATTTCCACTCCCTGTCATTGAATAAGAGATTACCCACAGACTAAAGGTAAATAGAACGGAGAGACGGCAGATCCTTGGATAAATATAATATGCAAAAAGTATGAATCGTTCGATTCTATTTGCAAGCCTTTTTACAGATTATGCAAGTTTCCCCTTTTAAAGGGATGTTGGGGATATTTAAAATAGAGATATGGGTAGTCTTTGTATTGCAGCAACAAAGAATGTTTATTGTAGAGATTTAATATCTGAGTGAACCTTGGGGATCTTTAGATGCACTATGCCTCTCACAGGTGAGGACAGTGAGGACAGCTAACTGGCATTTAAGTCACAACATTAAGAAGGCTGGGACTTAGCAACGTTCCTGCCTCATTCTGTTATCTGGTGACCACAGCCAACTGCTACTCAGTAAATGCACCACGGCTCCCTTTCCACTGATCTAAAACAAAATTCTGAACTTTTCAAATGTTTCTAACCTCAGTCCCACAAACTTTGTTTGGGGAGATTAACACCAGCACCTCCTATTTCTTCATGCACATACACTAATTGGAAGGAGAAAGAACATGGCTTTGGGGCTGTGTTGACTCAGCGGCTTAAGAAATGCACTGAGTACCTGCTGTGGCTGGCCCCAGGTGCTGTGATGGCAGGTGAGCCATGGGCCCTGCATGCAGTGCTCCAAAGGAGCCAAACTGGCTTCTTCTCTCGCTGCTTAGAAGATTTGCCTTGTGTTCATGGCCTAGTCTCTTGGAGTCTCAATTTTCTCATCTCTAAATTGGGGTAGAAGTTTGTAACAAGTTATTGTATAAAAGTATGCACAGCAGTACTGGTGCACAAGAGTTCAGTAAATGGCAGCTATTATTAGAAGCTTTAATTTCCAGGCAAGGAACCAAGATCTGCAAAGCCTGAGCAAGGTTCTGAAGTTCACAGAGGTGTCAGCAATGTGATTTCCCCCACGGCTCCTTAGTTATGTCTAGGACTCTCTTCTCAGACTTATGCTTGTGCTCTTCACCTCAACTTTGCGGACTAGTATTTTGTGCAATAGTTGATTTCTGTAGCGTTTTTTACATTGCAATTTCTTAGAACGTGGAAACAGACCACTGAATGATTTACCAGGTTATAAAGACAAAACCCCCCTGAAATTCTTAAATTGAATTCATCTCTTATAATGAAAAAATTCCAAAGGTCATGTGCTCCCCACACCCACCTGCCCTGTGCCCTTTTTCATTCAAATTGTCTTTGTTCTGGCCTTCCTAAGCATTTTCTTGTGTTACTTTTAGAAGACGCAGGTTCAGCGTTAGATACGTCTAGAAAGCTATGTGTCCTAGAACATATACAACTCTATTGTGTCCTCTTCAGACTGGCCTGGTGGGTCTGCTTCTATGTAAGGCGAAGAGATCACTGGTGCCCATTCAGTGTTATTCACATGCTTTCAGAAAGATAGAGATTCATCAGAAAGTGAAATTTTAATCGACACTCACAGTTTCTATTAGTCTATATGAAACTCCGTTTGAAGAGAAAAAAAAATATGTTACCTTTTCTCAGGTCTGAATTTTAGTGTGCTCGCTCTGGGTCAGGGCTAAGAAGAACTTCCTCATCAATAGAGTTTCATTTCTCTTCTCCTTCTTCATCCTTATTAGTCATCTTTTCACTAGGACTTGTCTTTCCTGGGGATCACTGGGGAGACTGTGCCAAACAGAGAGTCCTAAGGCTCACTGAGACCAACTGAATCTGCTGTCCAGGGGGTGGTGTGGGGTGGGTTTTAGAAAATCCACAATTTAAACAAGTTCTCCAGGTGACTTTTCCTCATAATAAAGTTTGGGAACAACTTCAGGTGTGTCTGTTTATTGTTTCACTGTGGTCTTTGTTTGAAACCAGTGGTTCTGATACCAGTTCCATGTCAGAATCACCTGGGGAGCTTTGACGAAATGCTGATGCCCGTGTTCCACTCCTGGCCATCCTGAAATAATTGGTTTGGGAAGGCTCCCGGCCACCAGGATTTTCTCCAGGTGATTTTCACTGGAATCTTGAGTGCAGAAGGAAGTATCACCTGATACTCTCAATGAATCAGCCCTCTGTTCTTGTACTCTGTCTCCTTTTTTTTTTTTTTAATTTTTATCACTTTCAATTTGCTTCCTTTGCTTGCACTGTACTGTACTTCCTTAATTCCTGACAGATGGGATTCATAGACCGTTTGGCATATGAAAAGGGATACAGTGAAGCACAAAAACAGGAAGTCACTCCACATTTAGTGTTGGGATTGCTTGCTTGTGCTCTAGTGACCACTCTATAACTCAGTTGATGCCACTGCACCTGGCTCTGTGATTCCGATTATGGAGAGGACACACCTGAAAAATAAAACAATGGAAGGGGGTGATCCTACTGCCGCTGATGTTTCAATTTACTGTTGTAATATGAGGGATAGACATGTTGCAGATACTATTATGTTATTTCTGATATCTCTTGTAACTTGTGGAGATTTAGATAGCAGAGTGGGGTAGGTCCATTGCCTTCGTGACACATGGACACTTATTTTTCTCTTCTGGAGTTTAGTGATCATCTCTTCATTCATTATCTTCATTTACTAAGTATTTTTTTGGTTATTACTGCAATGAGAATGATGATCTAATACTGTATGATTTATTTAAAAGAAAAGCATTGATCAATGCTGTTGTAAATCAACATTGTGACGATCTACGGGGTGGATGGACATATTTTGCAACTGTTTAGTGAAACTTTAAACAAAAGTATTAAAACACTATGTAAAGAAAAATATTTATCAGGCACTGCAAGACACTAAGGATTTAGTGCTAGGTAAGTCAGACATATTTCTTTTTAATATGTACAGTCAGGTTGGAAATGTAAGCAAGAGAAAATATGACATTACAGGATTTCCCAGAGCAGATAAGAGCTCAGTTTAACTTTGAAGTATGAACAGGAGTTGGCCAATAGAAAGGATAGAAAAACAGCATGTTTATACAGCAGGAACAGAATGGTCCTGGACCAGGAGGATGAAAGAGCATCGTGGAACAGAGGAGCCGAAATCATGTAACATGCTGGGAACAAAGTGAGTCAGGAGCAAGCGAGGGAAGAGGAGAATGAGCATTTCTCTATATGCCATTTTAGAAATAGGATGCTATGCTGAGTTTACTGAAAACCTTTAGTCACTTTGGGGTGGGAAATAGGGTTGGAGGGGTCGAACCTGAATCTAGAATTCTGTAGTCCAGGTGAGGGATTGTGTAGGTCTAACCATGCTGGGGCCACCTGGGGAGAGGAAAAGAAGTCCTGGGAGCCATCAAGGAGGCAGAGTTGCCAGAGTTTGGCACAAGATTTGAAATGAAAGAAGGGGTAATGGTTGAGCGACTAGAAGGAGACCTAGGTGCAGGGAGCTGGAGACGGTCTAAGGCCAGCTGAGAATGCTTCTTACAAAGGTAAATTTCCCTGATGTCTCAGTTCTCCCGAAGAGCAAGGACTATTTGAAGGCAATCACATTTGTGAAAGGAAAGACACTATTCTATCTGTCACTTGGGCAACACGTAGCAAGTCTCTTAGCCAGGAGGTTTCTCAGTGTTTGCCTGTAAAATGGTGACAATTAACAAATCACAGCTGCACATAAGATACAGATGATAAGATATAACCCTGATTCCCATCGTGCTACCTGAATGTGAGATGCAAACCAAAAACCACTTATGCTTCCTACTGGTCACTGTGTTTAATCTTGGAGTGCACTGCTCAGTTGCTGCTTTTACACCCCATGTTGGATTGCAGACCATGTCCATGTTCTTTCTAACTCCTACTCACTTGAAAGACATTTCTGATGCCTAGTGGAAAAAGGACTGGAATGAGAGTCTCCTTCATTTTCACCTTCGAGAGGGGACCTTTCTGTTCCTATTTGGCTCCTCTTGTGTTCCCACAAAGTTCTCTCAGAGATTCTGTTCTGTGAGCTGCTGTAGTTGGCTTCACTTAGGTGACAGTGGCCCCATCCCATAGGTTGTACATGAATCCTGGCTTGCCACCAGCCAATTCTTTAGGAACGTTGATTTCTTATATCTAAAGACCAGATGACACTAATAGATCATCTCTCTCTTTATCACTAATGAAGAAATAATGGGTGCCAATTTTTAAGTAGATCCCAAATTTGCAAAGCAATTGGCTACTATACAACTAATATAGAACTGATTCACGTGTGGTGCAACACAGGGAGCAGCCACATTACTTTGAGCCTCTGGGGAGAGCAGTGTGCTATGCTTTGTATTTTGTTGTTCCCACAAAACTGCATGTAAATCATGGGGGAGTGGTGCTTGAGGACCAGGGTGGGGCTTGAGGGGCAGGGCCAAGGAGGGATGAACCATTATACTGGCTAGCCTGTGCTTTCTCAGAAACATGGAGAGGGTCATCCTGGACACGGCAGTGCCCCAGCCTCTCCAGGGTCTTGAAACCTCCAGGAACTGTGAGCTAAATACACCTCTCCTTCCCTCATTTTGAGTGGTGGGTATTTGTCCCAGCAATAAGAGAAGAGTAACTAATACAGAATTTGGTACCAGAGGAGTGGGGTCATTGCTGTGGCTAAACCTGACCATGTAGATTACAAGTGTTTGGGAATGGCTTATGGGAAGAGATAGGAAACATTTGGAGATGTTGCCCACAAAGGAAGCACTGGAACAGCTTTGGCTGTTCTGTAGGGAAGATTCTGGTCACAGCTCGGACCAAAAGACTAATAGAAAACCTGCCTGTAAAGAACAGGCTGGGGAGGTTTCTGCTGGGAATAAGGACTGCATTGGTTGTTGGACTCCAGATCAAGTTTTGGCTTAGCAGAAAGTTTGTCTGAATTTTGCCCATATCCAGAGACTTTGCCTGAGACTAAAATTAAACATGGAGGAATGAATAATCTTTCAAATGAAATTGCAAAGCAAACAGATAACAATGAGACAGTTTCAAAACTGATTGGTAGGAGAGTTTCAATGATTAATACATTGCATATTGTTGTCTTCTTACTGGTTATTCATCTTACAAGATGCATACATGATATGCTGTCCACAAACACTATTAGAATAATTCTATCTATTCATTGAATTAAGAGAAAGTACCTGTATATTTATCCTAACTATTTTGAACATACAGATACAAAATGGTCCTTCATTTGTATCCACTTTTTAAAAATAGTTTGCATGCTCCTGTGTATAATTTTTAGAATGGCAATGTTTATCTTGTGCCTTTGAATGTTGGATGTATTTAAGTTCTATTTTGTACAGGGGCTTACAGTCAAAAGTTTGTCTTGGATCTTGGAGCAGACTTGGTATTTGGACTTTTCAGCCATGCTGAAACTTTTGGGACCTTGGCAACTCTTAAAGATGGACTAAAATGCCTTTTGGACAAAGAGATGTGCATGACACTTTAGGGGTCCAGGAGCAGAATGTTACGATTTTTGTCTAGTTGTCCCCCCAAAGCATCATGTAAATCCTGGGGCAGTCTCACTTGAGGAGCAGCATTTAACTCAAGGGTTGGGACCAGAGGACCAGGGTGGGGCTTGAGGGGCAGGGCCAAAGAGGGTCAAACTGTTAAACTGGCTAGCCTGTGCTTTCAGGCAGAGAGACAGAGATAGAAAGAGAGAGAGAGAGGGGGAAGGAGAGAGAGAGGGAAGGAGGGAAGGAGTGAGAGATAGAAAGGGAAGGAGGGAGGGAGGGATAGAGAGGACGAGGGAGAGAGGGAGAGGAAGAAAACAGGGAAAGAAGGGAGAGAGAAGGAGAGAAGGAGAGAAGGAGGGAAGGAGAGAAGGAGAGAGAGATAGAGAGAGAATGAGGTAGGGAGGTAGGGAGAGGGAGAGAGAGATGGAGAGAGAGAGAGAGATGGAGAGAGATGGAGAGAGAGAGAGAGAGAGAGAGAGAGAGAGAGAGAGAGATCAGTAGAAGCTAAGGGTGTAATGGTACCAAAGCTCTGCAGCAAAGATCAGAGGATAGTGTTATACAAAATGACAAAGAAAAGGAGCAAAATGCAATCACAGGCCCTGAGCCCACCCAGAACAAGTGCAAAGGACACTAGAACAGAAGAAATCGGGAATCACACAGTTGAAATGTCTGAAACAATAGCCTATGAAGTAAAGAAAGAACTACAGGAAAGTATAGGGGAACTCAGATCAGAAATAATCTCTGAAATAAAAAAAGAAATCTCTGAATTAATAGCTTTTGAAGTAAAGAATCAAATACAAAAACATATAGAGGAAATCAGATCAGAAATGCTCTCTGTAGTAAAAGAATTAATAACTGCTTCTCAATAAGACACTGATAAAAAATAGAAGACCTTAGAGAAACAACAGATTCCTTTAAGGAGAAATATAGGAAAGAAATAGATCACAAGAAGCAGAGTCAAAGAGATATAGAGGAACTTAAAATCACAATCACAAGCTTGCAAAACCGTCTGAATGAAAGTGAAGATAGAGTTTCAGTTCTTGTAGATGCTGTTGCAGCTAGTGAAAAGGTAAGAAATGACCACTTAAAAACAGCTAGGATGCAAGAAAAAGTAATTCATCACCTGCAAGATGATGCAAAGATGAACAACATGAGACTAATAGGCATCAATGAGAAAGAAGGAGTTAATACAAATGATATAAAAAAGAATATGGGCAGAAGTAATAGCAGAAAACTTCCTAAATAGGAGGAAACAATTTGACATTCAGATAACTGAAGCATATAGAATGCCAAGTAACCTCAACCCAATTAAAAACACACTGAAACATATAATAGTCAAGATCCAAGAAATCTAGCACAAGAACATATACTGAAAGCTGCTAGAGAACAAAACAGATTACATTCAAAGGAAAGCCTATAAGAATAACAGCAGACTTCTCTTCACAAACCATGAAGGCAAGAGGAGCATGGAGCAGAGTACTGCAAGTCCTCTATGAAAACAAATTCCAACCCAGACTACTATACCCTGAAAAACTCTCAAAATTGATGGAGAAGTGAAATACTTCCATGACAAAGAACAACTAAAGAATTTCATGGTGTCGAAGTCAAGCCTACATATACTACTAAAAGAGTTCTGGAGAGGGACCAAAATGATCAGAACTCAATGAATGAGAACGGAAGGAACCCATTAAATATGGCAAACAATTAAACACAGAAGAAAAAGGAGTAAACAACAGTAGGTAAATAACATGTGGATTATAAGTCAATGGATTTCAATGATAGCCATTAATGTAAATGGACTCAATTCACAAATTAAAAGAAACAGACTGGCACAGTGGATTAGGAAACAAAATCCAGCAATCTGCTGTATGCAAGAAACACTTAACTCATAAAGAAATTCATAGGCTGAAAGTTTTAAGGTGGAAAAAAATACTACACAACCCAGCACCTCAGAATGAAGCAGGGGTAACAATCTTGTTCTCAGATAGTCTCAACATCAAACCAAGAATGATGAAAAGAAATAAAGAAGGCCACTATATACTAGTTTGGGGAAAAATTCAAGAGGAAGAGGTAACACATAAATATTTATGCAGCAAACACGGGAGCAGCCAACTATATAAGACAAATTTTAATGGACACGAAAATCTAATGTCCAATACCACAATCATAACAGGAGACCTTAACACCCCTATATCGCCAAAAGACAGGTCAAATAGACAAAAAAATCAGTAAAGAAGTAGAAGAACTGAACAACAGCTTGGAACAAATGAGCTTAGTGGACATGTACGGAGTGTTCCATCCAACCACAGCTCAATACACATTTTTCTCAGCTGCACATGGGTCATTTTCTAAAATAGACCACATACTGGTCCATACGTCATGCTTAAGTATATGTAAGAAAACAGAAATTATCCCATGCATATTATCTGACCACAGTGCAATGAAACTGGAAATAAATGACAAAAGAAACCAGAAAAAAAACCATAAGTGCATGGAAATTAAACAACACCCTACTCAGCAACAACTGGGTCACATATGAAATTAAACAAGTAATTTAACAATGTCTACAATTCAATGAAAATCGAAACACAGTTTATCGGAACTTATGGAATGTGATGGAAGCAGTTCTCAAAGGGAAATTTATAGCTATGAACTTACACATTAGGAAACCAGAATAGAACAACTAGACACTCTAATGTTGCACCTCCAACATCTAGAAAAGGAGGATCAAACTAAGTCCAAAGCCAAAAGATGGGAAGAAATCATAAAGATTAGAGCAGAAATTAATTCAATTGAGATGAAGAAAACAATTCAAAGAATTAATGAATCAAAAAGCTGGTTCTTTTAAAGGTTAAATAAAATTCATAAGTCCCTTGCTAACCTCATCAAAAAGAGGAAAGAAAAAATTCAAATACAGGCAATAAGGAATGAAAGGGGAACAATTACCACAGACCCATTGGAAACTCAGTTGATTATCAATAGCTAGTTTCAGAATCTTTATTCTCACACAATAGAAGATACAGATGAAATGGACAGATTCCTAGAATGGCACAAATTACTACAACTGAATCAAGAAGATATATCAACTCTCAATAACCCAATAATAGCCAATGAAATACAAAATGTAATAAAAAAAAACCTACCAACAAAGAAAAGTCCAGGTTCAGATGGATTCACAGCTGAATTCTACAAGAAATTTTTGGAAGATATGATCCCTATACTCGTCAAACTCTTCAATGAAATTGAAAAGGAAGCAATCCTCCTAAAATCATTCCTGGAGGTGAGTGTTATACTGATACCAAACCCAGGGAAGGACGCAACTAAAAAAGAGAACTACAGGCCAATCTCCCTCATGAACATAGATGCCAAAATCCTCAATAAAACCCTAGCAAATAGAATACAGCAAGTCACCAAGAAAATTATACACCATGACCAAGTAGGATTCATCCCAGTGATGCAAGGATGGTTCAATATATGCAAATCTGTAAATCTAATACACTATATCAATAGAGCTGAATCTAAAAACCACATGATCATCTCAATTGATGCAAAAAGGCTTTTGACAAAGTTCAACACTCATTCATGTTCAAAGTCCTATAGAAAATTGGAATAGATGGCCCCTACTTCAATCTGATAAAAGCCATCTATGACAACCCAACAGGTAACATAATTCTAACTGGTGAAAAATTGAAATCTTTTACTCTCAGATCTGGTACAAGATAAAAATGTCCTCTATCACCCCTCCTATTCAATATAGTTCTAGAATCATTAACTAGAGCCATTAGACAAGAGGGAGAAATTGAAGAAATAAGAATAGGTAAATAAGAAGTTAAATTATTATTATTTTCAGATGTCATGACACTTTACTTGGAAGACAAAAAAAAACTCCCCAAAGAAGCTACTAGAATTTTGATACACAAATTCAGTAGCATAGCAGGATACAAAGTCAGTACACAAAAGTCAATAGCATTTCTGTATACAGATAACAAATGCACTTAGAGGGAAATTAGAGAAACAATACCTCTTACAATAGCACTGCAGAAAATGAAATCTCTTGGAATTAATTACAACAGCACTGTGGAAAATGAAATCTCTTGGAATTAATTACAACAGCACTGCGGAAAATGAAATCTCTTGGAATTAATCTAGCTAAGGAAGTCTAAGATCTTTTCACAAAAAATTATAGTTCTCTGAAAAAAGAGATCCTAGTGGATTTCAGAAAATGGAAAGATATTCCCTGCTCCTGGATAAGAAGAACCAACATTGTGAAGATGGCCATACTCCTAAAATTGCTGTACAGATTTAATGCAATCCCTATCAAACTACCACCAACATACCTCACAGACGTAGGGCAATCATTCCTAAAATTTATTTGGAACCAGAAGAGACCTATAATAGCAAAGGCTTTCCTCGACAACCAAGACAAGGCAGGAAGAATTACAATTCCTGACTTGAAATTATACTACAAAGCTGCTGTGATTAAATCAGCCTAGTATTCACAACAAAATAGACCTGAGGATCAATGGAGTAGATTAGAAGATGCAGAAGCCTCTCCGAACACACACAGCCACCTTATCTTTGACAAAGGGGCCAAAAATTCTTACTGTAAGAAAGATAGCCCCTTTAACAAATGGCAGTGGAAAAACTGGCTCTCTACATGCCAAAAACTAAAACTTGACCGAGGTATATCACTATGCACTAAGCTAAAGTCAAAATGAATTAGAGATCCAAACATTACAACAGAAACACCAAGTCTCATGGAAGAGAAAGTAGGAGGAACTCTTGAAAATATAGGGGTAGGCAAAGACTTCACGAACATAAATCAAATAACATGGGTAACACTTGAAAGAATTAACAACTGGTACCACCTCTTATTGAGAAGTTTTTGCACATCAAAAGAAATTACAAACAAAGTGAAAAGACAACCCCCAAATTTGGAGAAAATCTTGACTAATAAGCACTCAGGCAAAGATCTGCTCTCCAGAATTTATAAAGAACCAAAAACCATTAGTGCCCCAAAATTTAAAGAACCAATCCAGAAATGGGCATCTGAGATGAACACACAATTCTCAGATGACGAAATTAAAGAAGTCAATAAATATATGAAGAAATGCTCCACATCACTAGCCATCCATGAAATGCAAAATAAAACATTTGTATGCATCTCACCCCAGAAAGAATGGCTATCATAAAGAAATCACCAAACATCAAATGTTGGGGGACTGTAGGGAAAAAGGAACCCTTCTCCACTGCTGGTGGGAATGTAGACTAGTGCAACCATTATGCAAATCAGTGTGGAGAATGCTTAAAAAACTAGGACTGGAAATCCCCTTCAAACCATATCACCATACTGCAAATTTTCCCAGAGGAACTGAAAATGTCCTATCATAATGATATATGTGTACTTATGTTTATAGCAGCACAACTTGTGAAAACCAAATCTTGGACCCAACCAACATGCTCATCACCTCAGGAATGGATGAAAAAGTTCTGGTATTTTTATACAATGGAGTACTATAAAGAATGAGAAACTCAAAGCCTTTATATATAAATGGATGTCTCGAAGATATATTCATAAGTGAAATAAACCAGATCCATATGTGTAAATGTTATATAGTCTCCCTATTATAAGAAATCAAAGGAAGAAATAAAAATAGGAAGGCATGACACAAAGGGAAAGTGATAACTTGAAGATTAGACAACAAAGTGAGGAAAAGGAGAAAAGCTAGGAAACATGACGGGGGCAAAGCTATACATTTATATGCACAAGATGGGTAAGGCAATGATCCTGAGAATCTTCAGTATGTTTTTGAAACTAGCAGTTGATTGGTAGGATTCTCACCTTGACTAACTATATATGCTGATACCTGTGAACTAAGCAACTGCACTGAAGAAAGCAATGTGTAATGGTAGGGTCATGCTTGGGATGCCTGTCATTCTGGTCTTCTAATTACGTACTGCTTGTCCTGACATACCAATTACTGCCATACTCTGTCAAGTAAATGTTTGTTTA
Organism: Octodon degus; assembly: GCF_000260255.1. Classification (NCBI taxonomy): domain Eukaryota; kingdom Metazoa; phylum Chordata; class Mammalia; order Rodentia; family Octodontidae; genus Octodon; species Octodon degus. The sequence continues at coordinate 746,685 of NW_004524677.1, forward strand.
AAAAAAGAGTAATAAATGAAAACAAGATACCAAAAAAAAAAAAATGTCACAGGAGTGTCCTGCTACAAGGCTGTATATGGTTAAATTTCTAAATTTCTGTGTAAAAATATGTAAATGGCTATTCTTATTTTTTAAAAATGTTTTTAAAAATCTTTTTAATCTTTTTCTTCATATTCTGGTGGGACTTAAAGTTTAACATATTAATACTTGATGGAAAATACCTGATCCATGTTATGTCTAAGATGTTTGATATGCAGGCAGATAGTGAGGCTAAGCTCAACTGCCTATGTTGTAGGCTAATAATAAGCCTCTCTTCTGGAGGGTTAGCAACCTAAATTCACAGACCAAAAATTGGAGAAAAATAAGGGCTGTAATACAGTCGACATTTTGGTCCTAGCCTTTCAAGGTCAGTGAAGACTCAGGTCATAGGAGAACCTGTACTGTAACATCATGTAACTCAGTTGTGTCCCAAATTTTCTGATCAAGGAGATTATGGGGCCACAGAAGAAAGTGATCAACAATGTAGAGTGTACGTAAGGAGAGTCACATGGAGAGAAAACATTCTCTCAGGCTTTCACAGAGAGCACATGGGTCAAGCAATGGCCGTGACTCATCCATGTGGCTGACATTGACAAAGACCTACAAACTGCTGTACAGGGTTTCAGATTAAATCCTGAGAGGACTTGACTGACTTTATCAAGTAGAAAAGTTACATTTCTTGTTATATAGGTCTTGTTTTATCTTGGTCTTAACCATGCAGCAGAAAAGTCTGAAAATGAAGTATAAACAGTAAAGCCATATTAACATGCTGAGCTGTAAAAAGCTCAAGTCAACAACGTCAGACATTACCAGTCTTATGCAAAACCCACTACTATTATGGGTTACTGAACTATAATGGGATATTTTGCTGAATTCATGCACCTACAGTATTTAAGTGACAATGGAATGTCCTTCTCTGACAAAAGTAACCAAAAGTTAGGATAGAAATGAATGACTATTTTGTATCCATATACTCAAAATAGTTAGAATAGATATACATCTCCATTCTCTTAATTGAATGGATAGACAGGTTTGTTCTAATAGTGTTTGAAAGAGGATATAATGTCTGCATCTTGTAAAATAAATAACCACTAAGGCAACAATATGCAATGTATTAATTATTGAACATGTGCCAGTAATCTGTTGTGAAAATGTCTCATTGCTATTTGCTTCTCAATAAAATTTTTGAGAGAGAGAGAGAGAGAGAGAGAGAGAGAGAGAGAGACTGAGTTCCATTTTCTCCTTGGGGATCAAATGATACTGCCAGTGACCTTAATGACATCTCATGATTCTCAGTAGTATCATAATTTTGGGACCATGCTTTTAACACATGGGCTCTTGGGGAATAATAGACATCTAAATTACAGCACATATATAAAGAGATAAATGAAAATCTTTCTTGCATCAGGTATATTTTAAAAGATATCCAGTATGAAAGCTCATATTGTTTAATCATACTTAATTCATAGCTTACACCATAAATCACAAAGTTAGAGATTTCAATTATGTCTGCCTGAAGTTCTTATGACATGTTCAATGTGTGATTTTTTTTTGAGGGAGTGAATCTGATTCAATTATACTTTTCCCAGATTGCAAAATACTTTTGTAATTCTCATACATTATGAAAGTTTATCATTTAAAGTATCAGGGAGGATATGGGTAACTATTTCATGGAACTATTAATCACTAAAATAACATCCATCTATCACCAAGGTATAATAAATAACTGGACATGGTATTAGCAAAAGGCCAATTTAACTAGAGACTTTATTAAATATTTAAATATTTTAACATCTCTGTGTATTTGAGTACATTCTTCAGTATTGAAATTGTGTAATAGTTTATCCCCAGGAATTCTAGCTATTATATTAATTAACTGATACTGGGGATTGAACTCAGGACCATATATGGTAGGCAAACATTCTACCAATGCCCACCTGGGAGTCCAGCTATAGTTCAAGGCTTTCTTTTTTTTTTTGCCTTTTGGAGACAAGATATCACCATGCAGTTCATGCTGGTCTTAAACTCACTCCTTACCCCAGGCTGGTCTGAAACCCATAATGATCCTGCTGCCTCAGCCTCGTGAGTGTTGGGATTATAGGCTTGCACCACTACACATGGTTGAACCACATGTCTAAGGAGATAAATGAAAATTTTTCTTGCATCAAGCACATTTTAAATGATATCCAGTATGAAATCTCATATTGTTTAATCATACTTTACTCATAGCTTACAAATACATCACGAAGTTAGAGATTCCATTTATGCTTTCTTGAATTTCCTATGACATGTTCAATGCATGATTTTTTGGGGGAAGGTGAATCTGACTCAACTGTGTATTTTTGCTAGATTTCAAAGTTTTTGGAGCTTCTCAAATCATTTTTCTCTTTTATATCTATTCTATAATTCATGAATTCTTTCAATGTCTGTATCTCAAAAGTTCCTTAATCCATTCACTAAGATTGTTCATTTTACTGATTATAGCTTTCATTTCTAGTATTTCTGTTTCTGCCTATCTTGACTTTCCTTTACAAAATATAGACATTTGCTTTTGGTGCTGGAGATCAAACACAGGGCCTTATACTTGTCAGACAGCCTCTGTGCTGCTGAGCTATATCCCTAGCTCTAGACTTGCGTGTATTTCATTCAAAATTTAAAAATATTAGGTTGCATTTTAACTGCCATTTAGATTATGAGCTGTCATGTTTGTTGCATCAGCTGATTCTTTCCCATGGTGATTTGGTCACTTCTGTATGTAACTGTTGACTATGAGCTCATGCACCACACAACCTTACCTCCCTGACAAGGAGTCCGACATTCAGTGGAACTCAGTTTCCACAAGACAGACCTTCTTTTGTATCAGGCAATTTTGAGTTCTGCCTTTGTATCTTCTTTAGAAGTTTCTGGTGCTGTGAGTTTCTAAACCACCCTGCTGTGGAACTGCACTGTTCTATTTCTATTTCATCCATATGGTTGTAGAAGAAGAAGAATCAAAATTGAGAACTTTCACTGGGATCATCTGAAAATACAAATATGAAGACCATTAATTATGTCCACTGGATGATTCATTCCTCTACTGTTCTATATATTAAGTAAGTCCATGTGGATGATCACATTCTGGATATTGGGGGCACGAGGCTGAACACAGCTTATCTACCTGAGAATGACAATGGACACTTATACAATCACACAAATGCTATTCTAGAATTGTGGTAAATTGTTCTGGAGGACAGGTGATAATAGTTATAGCAGTGAATTTTGGATAGTTAGTGCCAGGCAATGAGCTAAAGACAATTTGAGCAATAATTTTGAGCAGTTAACAATGAATGATATATATTAACATCCTTATTTTTATAGATGAGTCAACAGACTTCAGCTATCAAGTGGGGCTTACCCCTGCAGTATGTGATCATACTAGATTTTTTACGCATTTCTCTCTTGCTTTAGAAACACTGATGGCCTTCATGAAGCTGAGCACATCTGAGATGAGTAAACATCTGGCAACTAGGGTTGTCTTCAGCCAGAAAAAGTCATACAAACTCCACCAAAAAACTGGAGATGGGCAGCAGTTGGCTGGTTTGGAGACACAGGGAATATGCGGTGCAGGTAGTGTTGGGAAGGGGTAGTCCTGGGAAAGTAGAAAGGGGGCCAGGGCTTCAGGACCTCATCCTCTACTACCTCCAATGCTGGCTGGAAGCAGTACATCCCTGGGTCTCAAGGGGTTTGCAAGGGTTTGGGTGTGGGGTTGAGGCTAGGTGTAAAGGGTATGATGGATGTATATTTGGAAGAAGAAAACATAAAGTTCAATATTGATTTTGTGGAAGAATTCCTTGCTACAGTTTGCTGCATAGGATTTCCCATGACCAAGGAATTGCTGTCAAATGTACAGGCTGTGTTTGCTGTGCTGATGTGGCGTGTGCCCTGCTGATACTTGTGGCGAAGCATCTGGTTCTGTTTATGACTGAACTCCACCTCATGAAGCCCAAGCAGCAGCTTTTTTCGTGATTTCTTGTGATTGAACTTTACCAAGAAAAAAAGACCTGTTCCCCAACCTGTGCTTTAATGATTTTAGGCAACCACATATGATGTCATCCTAATAATAAAGAATAATTTCTGCTAGCAGAGTACTGCCAATGATTATGGGGTTTTAACACTTTGTTAGCATATGAATGTTCAGTTTCCACATAGGTTGAAACATCTCATCATCTACTGTCATTCAGGTAACATGCTGGATATTGAGGCTTCTTATTTTTTCTTATTTTTATATTTGCAGTGCTGGGGTTGAACCTAGGGCATCATGTATACTAGGCGAGTGAGCTAACATTGAGCTACATCTGCAGATCATTAAGGCTTCTAACACAAATATTATGTTATTAGTCTTTCCAGTTTGTATGATACATGAGGCTTTGAGATATTTTTTCTTTTTATCTTCAAAAAGAAATTTTCATTCACTAATTTTAGATACAAATAAAGATCTACAAAGAGTTGTCATTGTAGTGGCCTCTTTTGAGATGGATATTTCCCTGTCAGTTGCATGTGTACGCTGATTAAACAGGTTGTCTGAACGCATTATTTCATTTGCAATCCCGACTAAGCTATCTTGTAACTTGCACAGGATTAGTTCAACGTGTGCTCTGGGATTGTGCTTATTGCCAGTCATTCTGTTGACTCCAGTGTAGGGTAATCACTACATTCTTGTCTTTATTTCCATTTTGCCAATTAGCTTTAAGTGGTTAGCACAAATTTATATGTCCTGGTTTTTCTAAGTCCTGCCAGTTACATTGGAACATTGCACACTTAACTGTCCTTGCTCTGGGGTGCTAGCAATGAGACAGTAATTAACTGAGATAGTTGCTTTTTTCCTTAAAGATAGGGACTTTACATTCCAGTAAACAGGTTTAAGGCAATATCATTGTAGCTCTTTTAAATCATGAGTTAAACATTACAGAAATTAAAATATAGCAAGATTTGATTTATAAGGATAATATATTGGATATAACAAGAATGCTAACAGATCAAGTCTGACTTAGGTTAGTGATGCTCTAGAATTTGTTGAATGTTTTAAATGAATCTTAAGGTGTTAACTGGGGAAAAATCTTGACCAAATTCAAATAATCTGATGCAGTTCTGCCACAACTATAAAGCAAGTGGAATTTCATTTTTAATTGCATTTTTAATCTTTAAAAATCTGTTTAAGGTTATTGAAGAATGGCTGTAGAAATACCTTTTCAAATTATGTTTTAAAATTAAACTCTTGGGGCCAGGGAGATGGCTCAGTGGAATAGGCACTTCCCTGGCAAGCACAAGGGCTTGAGTTCAATCCCTGGTTACGCAAAAAAAAATAAATAAATAAAATAAAAATAAAAATTAAACTCTTGTCATTTCTAACATTTTGGTCATTTTCTTATGAACGAAGTAGAATGGGGATAAATTAGCCTAAATATCATCTTAATAGTTAAATTTCAGAGACTCTTAGGAGCAATCAATAGATGAGCAACATTTGCTAAATCTATTCTCATGCATCTAGGTCAGGCTGTTAAGGAACTGAATAGACAGTAAGGAATGGAAATTTGTATGTAAATGTGTTGTATAAACAGATACATATATCCATATATTGTGTTCACGCATATTTATATACATATATTTTGAGTCCTTGTTTACGGCTTGTGTGTGTGTGTGTACATATAGATTTCAATCCAATGTGATCTTATAAACTGCCTATATGGATGTTGTACTATAGAATGATCAAGACCACTTTGCAGTGACTCTGGGCAGGTTTCATGTTAACCAATTGGCTTTTCATATTTGCTTGTGAGTCTACTCAAGACTGAGGCCCCATGTCTGGAGCAGCCTGTACTGCGGGGAAAGCCTTGGTGCCTCAAAGGCCAAGAGGAGGCCACAGCTAAGGACACCTGGCTCCAACCTCAGTGAGCTAGATGAAGACTGTCGCTGGAGAAATCTCACTCCAGTGGTGGGTGAAGGCCTTCCCAGGGATGACACAGTTCTCCTAAATTGTTGTAATGTCTTATGTCGGAAAGTCCTTAAAGGAATTCCCAGATCCTCCTAGATTCCTGCATCTTCTTCAGTATTTCTGTCCTTTGTTTGATAACAGAATAAATATGGGTTGCCTAGAGAAGATCTTTGTCTTAAACCCGAGAGTCTTAAATTCTGTGAGGGGATTTTTGATCCCCCTGGAGCCTGGAAATCTTACCATTTGTCCCATTTATTTAAACTTCACTGTCTACTCATTGAACAGTCTGTAATAACTAGTGAATAACATTAACCTGATAATAGAAGTATGAAGACTAGGGATGCTGAGAGAAGATCTTGTGTGTGGTGTGTGACCTTCAGATGCCTTGTGATGGAGGAGAGGGAGATCTGAGTTTAGAAACTTTTTTATTTTTTGTACTTTAGTGAAGGGTCTACAGAGTGTTCAGGGTCTCACTAGTAGATCAGACTCATAGTGATCCGCCTGTTTGCAGCCTCCCAAGAGCTGGGATTACAGGCATGCGCCACCACACCCAGTCTCAACAGCTCTCTCAGTGCACCCCGGGGTGTGGGACCAGCCCAGCAGGCCCACAGATTGAACCCCTGTCCCCTTTACCTGCTTTTAGGTGCTTTAATCCACTGAGCTATTTGGCTGGCCCTGTGTTTAGAAACTTTGAAAGTGATATGGAAGATTCATAGTCCAACTATGCAAAAGCAGCCCATATTTGATGCAAGCAGCAATCCTTTACTACTTCAGGTCTTCAAAGTTTTCACCTCTCTATATCAGATTCATTTGCTTTTTAATGCCAATGTCTGGTTAATTTTATGAGGTAATAATAAAAAGTTTATCTTAAAAAAGATTTTATGGCCATTTCCCCTCTAAACATTATCTGAGTTTCATAAAAGCAGATGTTTTTGTTAAGCATATTAATAAGACATATACCATTTCCATTGTCCTAGAATTCTTTGTTTTGAAATATGAGCCTTTGGACAATGGGAATCTGTGCAAGCAAAAAGGGAAAATTAACCTGTGTTGGATTTCTGAGCTTCTTTCTTGGACCTCCCTTTGTGGCTTATAGTTCTCCTTTAAGTCTCAAGTACCTATTTCCTTTGAAATTCATTACATTTCTGAAAGCAACATCACATTGATATGTCCACCCTTGACAAAGAGAATTCATTTTCTTTCATATCAAAACTCAAGATATTTATAGATTTTTTTAATTAGGAGGTGAATGGTTGATTTGAGTATCTGCTTCTGCTTTTCTTTTAGAAATTTCCAAAATTCTTCCGGCATCTGAATATGTGTGAGAAAAATCACTCTTCTTTCATCTTACTATAATATAGAATAAAATGTCTCATCAAATGTTAGACCTCCCAGCATCAGCATAACTAAAGCTCAACTCCTAACCTTTAGGCTCCAGGCCATGGATCCTATCACCCTTTCTTCTGGCAACCTGATCTTTTTCTTAATTTTTCTGAAATCAGTTGACGATACCAGTTTCCTTCCAGATACGCAGCATGAAAGCTTTGGAACACACTCCACTTTACTTCCATTCTCGCTATACTTGTCAACTTAACCATCGTAATCTATTTTATTTTATTTTTTTGTTCTTAACACCCTGTGATTTACCTACTTAAAATATGCAGCGTATGTCATCTGTCTTTCTGACTTAGAACGTGAGCTCCTCACAGGCATGAGAGCAGGGATCTTTGAGCTAGAGTGCAAACATCAGTCCACATTAGCGGTCACATGATAAATATTTTTTGAATAAATAATGAAATAAGTTGTGAATAGATTTCATGAAATATTCCTAAATTTGTATTTTTATTGCCTAGAGTGAAGTACTAAATCTAAAGGAATCTTTTGCTGACTGCAGTGTAGGAGAGTCTTGGATTTGCTGTGATTTGGTTTTCAATGAAGCAGTGAGCTGGATTTTTTTTCTCTAGAAAGGCTACAAATAAAATAAATTTTAAGGACTGGAGGAATGCACTCTTGTCTTACTGATAGTTGATTTTTGTGAGTTCTTTTATATGAAACACTTTGAGAACTGGTTCATCTACAGAAAAACATTCACTGTAGTCTTCAGAAAAGTCCAGCTCCAGGTTCTGCTGTCCTGCTCCTAATGTTCTATGACCACCTGCTCAAAGTGACCAGTACTGATCCTGACAGTACTTGCAGAAGGATGATTCAACTTTCTCTCAATGCACTCAATGGAAATGTAGAAATTAAGCTTTTATAATTTTGTACTTACATCTTCCCCCAAGTAAGGAAATAAATTAAATTAGTGGATTTTACAAACATTTTCTTAAGGCATGGCAAAAAGTAGCAATAACAATAAGAAGTGATGAAGTGCTTCATTTTCTTTTGAGAAAATTAAAACTAAAGACTATAGTTTGTGAGATAAATTGTTTAGATAATTTTAGGAAAGTAAAAGTTGATTTTTTATAGTGGAAAAAGTTATTAATTTATTTTTCAGAATACTATCTTGAATTTGATGTGCTTGATTAAAAGACAATGAATCTCAGATTTATAGCTTTGGGTACTAGAGCAATTCCTTTTTTCTCATCTTACTTTGTAGGACCACTGTTTCAATTTATGTGATGATCTGCTTCAAATTGAAGTAGTAGAAATGGTTCAGGACTTTAGAATCAAAAAAAGCATGAGTAAAACAATTATGCATTTCTAAACTACAGTTCTATAAATGTGTACAACAATTTCAGCATGGAACGAACTTGGAGAACTTGTTGACCAAAACACTGATAGAAGGGCTGGCCAAATAGCTCAGCAGATTAAAATGCCTACTGAGGCAGACACAGAGGCTGGGAGTTTGATCCCCAGGCCTTCCATGCTGTCTCCACCCCCAGGGCACGCTGAGACAGCAATTGAGACTGGGTGTGGTGGCGCATGCCTGTAATCCCAGCACTTAGAAGATCACTATGAGTCTGATCTATGCATTGAGACCCTGTAGACTCCTGTAGACCCTGCCCTAAATAAAAAAAAAAAAAAAAAAAAAAAAAAAAGCATCAAGTGATTTGCCCCTAATTACCCACCACACAGGTGTTTAATGGCAGACCTATAGCTAGAAACTGTTGGTAATGACCAAATGGCAGATCTTTTTTCCTGAATATGCTGTATAATGTACCTTATATATTTACTTTCTTTTTAATTTCAATTTTATCATTGCAATGTGTTCCAGTCTGATGTTTGAAAGGGAAACAATGCAATACAGGACACTTGATTTATAAATTATTTTATAATAGTCACCCAGAATCATGTTCAAAAGAGTGTAGGTTTTTTGTCTATACACTAAAGACCAATGAACCCAGCTGAGGGTCTGCATCCCATAGTAATGCCCTACATGAGCTGTCCAGCTCATGTAGACCCAGAGCCCAGAACAATAACCGTTGTGAGTCCAGTTGGAGGACAAGTGCTCACAACAATGTCCCATGAAGTCCTGTTTCACGGATTTGTGCTGGGTAGGTCCATAGGTCAATGGTGGAAGGTAGAAAGTCTGTACCAGCAGGAAGAAGGTTCTGTGCTAGCAGGACGAGGGATCTGCACTGGAGCCAGAAATCAATGCACAAAGTGAGAACCATAGTCATAGTTAGTGACATCCTTTGCAACAGTGAGGTCCTGAGCTCCTCCAGTAATGAGAAAAGCTGAGTTCCCACCAGGAAAACCAATGTGACAACCTTCTCCAGGAGTCTGAGCAGTGTACCATCTTCCTCCTCAGATCCAGGAAGCGATGCTCAAGATGAGGATCAGAGCTCTTGCAAAGTGAGCCATAACCATTCTCAGCGACAACGAGGTCCTGAGCACCTTAAGCAATAAAAAGATCTGAGTTCCTGTCAGGAAGCCAGCATGATAAGCTCTTCCAAGAAAACTACATCTCCCTACAGCCTCTAAGTTTCTTCCTCTCCAGTTCTACCTCTTACGCTGCCTGCAACAATCCTCAGGGGGTCCTCCCACACCCAGCACCATGCTGGTTCAATTCAGCTGTGTGGTACAAGTTGACCACCAGTTGTCAATCCACCACAGAATATAATTTGTTATTAAAAAATATTTTATTACTTTTGATGTTTAATTTAAATAAAATAAAATAAGTGTGGTTAATATTTATCCTTTTTCTGATTCATAGAAATTCCTTAGTTAAAAATATCTGCTTCTTTTCATGTTTTAAACCAAACCTTCCAGGAATTAGGGCATATATCAGTTTGTTATTTATTTTTCCTGATATTTCTGAATTCCCTGATCCCCAAGTTAAATTTCTTTTTTCTTTTTCATCTGTGATTTTACATTTGATTGACCTGGTCCATCTCTGCCTTCTTGATAGTGACTTCAGAATAGGATAGTAGAAGCTTAAACTACATTTAAGTGCTTTGGTTGTTTTTATTTTAACTTCCCAGAAGCTGAATTTTGAGATAAAGGAGGCATCTACCTTGAACTTGACCTTGAACTACTCTTGCTTGGCTGAGGAGCTTATTCTTGATTATGGAGAGAAAAGTCCTACAAGGAAGTAGTTTGTATCCAAGCGATATCCTGTTTCAAATACCTCCAGTAGAATCATGTAACAGTGCTGACTAATTTGGCTAAATTTGGAAGAGAAAACAGAGATAGGTAAATTCTTACAGGAAGTAGAATGTGCAGAATGGTTGGAGGATGGAAGAAAGACCAAACGAATAAGGAAGCAGGGTTCTGGTGAAGACGGTGTGGCAGGACCTGGAGGTGTAACAGAGGGTGAAAAATGGCCTAAACTAAGGAATATTCTGTTTCTTCTTGAAAGGAGTATGACTTCAAAGGGATAAAAATGTTCTTGACTGGAGAGCAAGTAGAACCAAGCCCATCAACCCAGAAGCACCTGGTTGACAAGTCCCAGAGTAACAAAGAGGAGAGACAACATTTATCTGCCATCAAGTGAAAGCTGGTTCTAGGACCTAGGTCTACAGAGACATGTCTTATGGATAGGTTTCTTGCATGAAGGAGTCTGGAGATGGGAGCAGGATATGAGAAAGTATAAGCAGGATATGGGAAGTGGTTCAATCTCAGTAGAGAGCACTTGAAGACCTAATATGTCAGTCTTAAGGGGAACATAACCGCAGAGCTCGTGGATGGTGTAAACTGGTTTGTGTGTCCCAGGTCACAGTGGACTTGTCCATGTGTAGCTCTAATGTCTTTGGTTAGTACTAAGTATGCTCATTATGGCATATTTTCTGTTAATAGCTTGTCTAGTATTAGTCTTTCCTACTCTGTTCCCCTTTATAAAATGTTGCAAGGTAAAGGAGGGACAATAACCCCTGCCGTACCTGCAATTGCACCTCTTCTTTTCCAAACACTGCCGTTCACGAACTCCCTCATACGTCCTATTTTTGTCCCCCCAGCATTTGTCATGATCTAACATTCTACATGCCTCACCTATTTATTATGGTTATAATTTCTGGTCTGTCTCTTTCTTCCATAGAAAGAACCATGTTCAGATATAGAAGTTTCCCCTTTAGGTTTTTCTTTTTTTTTTCCTCTAATGTCTTAGAACAATGGCTGAGGATTAAGAAGTGTTGAGCAATTAGGTGTTGCCTACATCGTGGACGTCTGGTTATAAGTCTTGCCTAGTGGCATACATCCGAGGGTATTGCTCTCGTTTGCATCTTGTGTCCCCCAAAGCCTTCACTGTGGCAAAGGCTTCACTGCTGAGTTGGCCCTAAGTGGTAGAAACTTTAGAGGAGGAACCTTACAGAGGTCCTTTGGTCATAGGAGTGTGCCCTCAAGGAGCTGTGCCACCCAGGCTCTTTCCTTGCTTTCTTTGTTTTCCAGCTTTGAGATGAGCAGTTCTGTTCTGCTATGCACCTTACCATGAGGACCTGCTATAGACCCAAAAGCAACAGGGCCAATCAACTATGGACAGAGTCCCCCCAAACGGTGAGCCCAAATAAAATTTTCTTTATAAGCTCATTATTTTTGGTATTTGTCATAGTGATAAAAAGCTGACTATACAGCTATGCCAGTTTCTAAGTCCCTGCCAGTGGAGACACGGAGCCACGCGCTTACTTTAGTGTGGTCTGTTCTGTTTGCCTACGAGCTGGAAGGGAGGACAACAGGCATTTGTCTGGAGGCACAGAGAAAAAGTAACATAACAGAGGATGGACAAGGAGCTGGGAAGGGGGTTTTCTAGTTCAAAAAAGCCCCAATAGGGCCGGGGAGATGGCTCAGTGGAATTAGCGCTTCCCTGGCAAGCACAAGGGCCTGAGTTCAATCCCCGGTTCCACCAAAAAAAAAAAAAAAAAAAAAAAGCCCCAAATTTCCCCTAGCATGCAGGTCACAGTTAGGAGATTTTGATTCTTCCTCTGTGTATGTCACTATGAGATGACACTGAACAGATTCATTGCATATGACATAGTAGCAATTATTATTAATTGCTTGCCTCTTTTTGGATTGCAAATCTTTTAAAGATAAGCCTATCTAAGCCATTAAAATAGTTTCAGATGCTTAATATGCTACACATTTATAAGGGCATTATTATCAGAGATTTTATTTTATGGCTTTTTAAAATTAATTTTTACTTGATTTATTTTACAACTGATACATAAACATTTTCCAAGAAATATGTATAACTTTGATATATTAGTTAAAATTAAGTTTAAATGTAAACATTAGTCATTAAGAAAACCTCATAGCTAATACACTGAAATAAAAATTAAACATGAAATTTTTATTTTTAAGTATTTTCCCTAAGACCATATTCTTTATTTTTTTTTCTTCTTGTATTTAGTACGGGGCCTACAGGGTCTCACTATGTAGATAGGACTTGTAGTGATTCCCATTTTCAACCTCCCAAATGCTGGGATTACAGGCGTACACCACTACGTCCAGTTCCAATTGCCATCTCAGTGTGCCACATGGGCAGGACTGGCATGGCATGCTGGGGATTGAACCCCAGCTGCTGTGCTCTGCCTAAGGAGGCACTTTAGTCCGCTGAGCTATCTGGCCAGCCCAAAAACCATTTTTTACTTATAGATAGTAAAAAATTTTAAGAGTATGCTATAAACATTTACTTACTATTATTTTCTTAGTGTCTATAGCAAATGTTTCCTGGTTTAGAATATCAATTTTTTTACATTATAACTTCTTATTTTATTCCTTCATTTGGATATGAACAGAAGTTAGTCTGTTGGCCAACAGAAAATGAAATCTGCCTTTTTCTGATCAATGTCTCTGGCTCAGAAAATTCTGGGTTTATAGCAAGGAGCTGGATAAAGGTTGTGCAGGCACCTGTGGGAAAGGCTTCTACGGGGAGGGAGCAGGTAGTGAGGAATGAGTTTGTCAGGAACTAGCCCATCAGGTGCATGGCTATAAAATGTGGCCATGAGGGACACAGTGTTCCCAATGACAGTAGTAAATCCGTTTCAAATAAAGTGAACTGTTTGCTTAAACTTTCCTGTGTTCTGTCAGACCTTTGGCTCTGAGCACCAACTCAATATAGAAATTAGCTCACCCGGAGGCTGCAGGGCAGAAACGCTCAAAGTACAGCTTGCTGTATCAAAATTGTGTTTAGTAACACAAAGCTCTCACGAAACCTTCCACACATTGTTTTCTAGAACTTTGTAGTTTGAACAGAATTGTTCCTTCCATTGCGGTTGTGTTCCATTTCATCAATTACATTCCTTGAGCACAGCATTTGGAATGCAGCACTTGGATAATGATCTATCTATCTATCTATCTATCTATCTATCTATCTATCTTCAGGTTTCTGACAAATCTAATCTCTTTCAACTTAAAATTTTAACTTAAAAATCATACAAAGACAAAGTGCTTTCACCTTAAGGAAGCATCAATTCTACCTATTTTCATGAATATTTCACTTTTATGTTTATTTTTATGCACACTCTTTCTCTACTACCTTTTCTGCAGTGAAGATTGTTTCAAACACAGCTGTCTGATAGAGAGCCGTGGTTGCTAGGAGCCAGTCATGATGGCCGACGTTGCTAGGGAGGAAACAGAGGCGAGGCCGTGATTATGGAAGAAAACCATTTTTCATTCTCCTTGAAAACAAGTCTTCTTTATACAAAGATGACAAGTTCGCTAACTCCGTAGGACTAAAGTTTCAGAAAAAAAAAAAAAAATGAAATCTTAATGTTTCCTGGAAGTGATGTAAGCCTAAAGATATTTCTTTATAAATGCGTTTATGCTTACTTATGTCTTAGGCTGTGGTGGCACTGCTTTCCGCAAAAGCAACGTAAAACAAATCCTTTGGTTTGTAAAACTAGGTAAGTTCTCTGAGGGCTTGCCCTTGGCGCATGAGTGGAATGAGAAGTGTCTTTCTGATACTTCTTTTACTTTTGGTTACACGCTGATCACTAAACACCAACAGAGCCTTTCTATGTGCTAGGCATTTTGCTTTACTTTTTATTTTTTGTTTTTGTGTTGCTAGGGAAGGGTGTACAGGGTGTGCAGGGCCTCACTACTAGATTGGACTCATAGTGATCTGCCTGTTTACAGCCTCCCAAGAACAGGGATTATAGATGTACACCACTACACCCAGTCTCAATCCCTGTATCAGCACGCCCCGCCCAGTACAACAGGCCCTGGGATTGAGACCCCTGCCCCTGTGCCTCCTTGCAGCTGCTTTAATCTGCTGAACTGTTTGGCTGGCCCTGTGCTAGGCATTTTACCAAGAAATTTTCATATACATTCTCATTTAGTCTCATAATCTTGCTATGAGGTATTGTCGTTTCAACAAACAGTAAGAAATATGTCAGGCAGTGGAGAAGGTGGGCTTTGAATCCTGACAAATGTTCTTACATTCTTTCTGTTTAAGTATCTGTACAAATCTATAGCTGATGAGGAATAGGATTCATATGTAAAGTTGCCAATTTCATATACAGAATTATTTTAATACTGCATAAATAATTTTCTCTTAGTGTATCTCATACCTTTATGGGAAAAACATAAATGAAATAATTTTTAAAGACTAATCTAGGCTTAAGAAAAGAAAATGTGTTAACACTGCTTGGGTTTAACACAAGAAAGTTTGGTTGGAACGCTATGGTTTGGGGTATCTAAGGATGTTTTGAAGGATCACACATAATGCTGCTTAATTGAAAAGGATATCCTGAACATATAATTTTATACAACTTTGTGCTAGGAAAGGTAAGACTGTCTTCATGAGTGTTTATAAGTAATGCCGAGGAGATATTACCAGCTTGCAAAAGGAAAACCTTTTAAGTAAAAGGGCATCTTAAACATTTGAAATTAGCATAGCTGATCCTATCAGCCATATGTTTCACCTCAACTTTAGATGTCTTCAAGCCTCAGTATCCTAGAAACACTTAAGTGGAGTCCCAAGGCGAAAGTCAAAGAGCATCTGAAACTTTGATGTAATTGAGTGTTCAGTGTCACTAGGCTCTGCTTCACCGAACCTGAGTAAGCGTGCAGAGAGTCCACCAGTACTCACAGGGAAAGTTGTCAATGTTTTGGTTCATATGTGAAGAAGGCTTCATCCAAGCTGAAGAATAAATTGGTGCCTTCCTACTCTGACAAGCCATATCCTGTTGCTCAGGATATTCATTTAGAAATGTGCTTGGAAAGCAAGGTATATATATATATATATATATATATTTACACCTATCTGAGTGAGAGGTTTGAGACAATTATTGGGTTTGGGTTTTCAAAAGTAAGATAATTTTATGATCAGCAGTTGTTACTTGTAGCTTGGTCAGGGGAGCTGTTGGACAAAGGTTATTTAAGGCTTCTGAATATGGACATCTTACCCATGGGAATTAGGATTGAGAAACTTTTCTGTGCAGTGTCTTTTCTTATGTTATGTTATTTTTAAGAAGCAAAAAGCAAAGACTTAGATCCCTTCCTCTGAAATACCTTTGACTGGTCATTATAAGGGAGAGGCCCTTTGACTAGTTGGAATAACTCCAATATGCCAAATGCCACCCTACTTTATTAGATGTTACTTCGAAACACAAGTGTTTGTGAATTATTATTTTAATGGTTACCCATGCATTTAACACTGCCAACTTCTTATCTCACAAAGGGTGTGGGCAACTTTTAATTGACTCCAATTTTAGAGGTTGTGATACAAGCCATTGCAGTAGACCTAAGCCTTGAACAGGGACTGAGATAAGAGATTTATTTGAAAGACAAGACTTATTTCTTAAGCCACTGGATACTCATGAAACATAGTAATCAGTAGTACTTATGCCTATTAAACAGGGGAAGAGGACGAGGAGGTATTCTTCCACATTCCTTATCAGCAATTGCAGTAAGATCTCACATCTATGTAAGTTGTTTGAGGGAAATAGCAACATTAAAATCATCTTTTAAGATCATTTGGTTTGTAAATAAGTACATCTGACTGTTTTTAAAACAACACTGAGATTCCATCTCACCCCAGAAAGAATGGCTATCATCAAGAAGTCAAACAATAAAAAATGCTGGAGGTGCTATGGGGGAAAAAAACCCTTTTCCACTGTTGGTAGAAGTCTAGACTGATTAAACCACTGTGGAAATCAGTGTGGAGTTTCCTGAAAAACTAGGATTAGAGGTCGCTCCCATTCAACCTAGCTATTCTCCTCCTGGGTATTTTCCAGAAGAACTGAAAACATTATACCACAGCGACATATGTGCACCCATGTTTATAGCAGCACAATGTGTCATAGCTAATTTATGGAAACAACCCAAATACCCATCTACCAAGGAATGGATAAAAAAAGTGTAGTATTTTTATATAATAGAGTATTACTCAGCTATAAAAAAGACAAACAGGGGGCTGGGGAGATAACTCAGTAGAATAAGTGCTTGTCTGGCCAGTGCAAGGGCCTGAGTTCAATCCCTAGTTCCTCAAAAAAAAGAAAAGAAAAAAAAAAGAAAAAGAAAAAGAAAAAAAAGATGAACTGGAGGCTTTTATAGCTAAATGGATGCAACTAGAAACTATTCTCGTAAATGAAATAAATCAGACCTACATGTGTAAGCATCATATTGTCTCTCTTGTTTAAGAATCTGAAAGGATAAATAAAATCTGAAAAGTACAATAGATTATGTGAAAGGGAAAGAAAGTGTTGAAAGGGAAAGAACAGGTGGGGTAAAGGAAAAGAGAGAAGAAGAAAAGAAAGAAGGAAGGGACAAAGAAACACACACACACACACACACACACATGCAGAGTGTAGCTTGGATAATTGTACTGCTGATTTCTGCTGGTCTATTGAAAAGAGCAGCTAATGTTTAAATTTTTTTCTCTCCTTTTTAATTATTCATAATTTTTGAGCAATTGCATTGTTGTTTTTTTTGTATTTTTTAAAGGAAGGGTCTACAGGGCATTCAGGGTCTCACTACTAGAACGGACTTGTAGTGATCTACCTGTTTACAGCCTCCCAAGTGCTGGGATTACAGGCGCACACCACCACGCCCAGTCTAAAGTTAAGGCTAATTTTGCCTTCTCATAGCTGGTAATCTGCACAAGTAATTTGAAGACATCAATATGCAATATAGCAACCACTGCTGAATTCCTGTCATTTTGTTTAGTGAAATTCGGTATTGTTTCTAATGTTTATGTTTTACTATTTAAAAATTAAAAAATAATTAAAGAAAAATAAAGGATGAAATTGATCTAATGAGTCAAAACAGTGAAGTTGTTTTTGTAAATTCCTAATATTGATATAGTTTAGGGACACTATACAATTCACGGAGCATTCCAAATTAGCAGGAGGTCTCATCTGTAATGTGGGACTCTCATATAGATTAGAAAAGGGCACATCCAATTCATTCCTAGAACATCTACTGAGTATTTATTTTATGTAAGGTGTTGCAGTTGTAAGATCACCTATGGAGGAGAATGATTCTGCTATTTAAAAATTTTACTAAGCACGGTATTACTATTGAGACAGATTGTATAAAGCAAAACAAGCTTCTCTGACCTTGGTTGCCATGTCAGCCTTCATTACTTGATCCAGAAGTCAGAGAATACTGGTACATCAGGGCAAGACTCAGAAGCCCTGCACAGTTTTAGTTTCTTAATTGTAAGAAAGAAAAATTATTTCATAAGCATTTAAAATCTTTGTTTTTCAGGTACAGAAATGGATTGCTGCTATATTTTTCAGCTTTCTTTTAATGGGCAGTAGCTACAATTGATTCAGCATTACTTTACCAGAATAAGTAAAGGTCTGTTTGCCTTGTATGATATTAAATTATATCTGTCTGAGAGATAAACAACTTAAATTTTAATGCTTCACATTCAAGAGCACATCTGTGCCAATATTTAAATAATACATCTATCAGATTCTGGTTCAATGTTTTAGTTCTCTTTGGTTTTAAGCTTTTGTTGGAAACTCTAAACATAATTAATGCTTCTCCTTACCAGAAGGGTGGCAATATTCTTCTAAACCTTAGTGAAAAAAAAGTGTGCACATTAGCTTGTTTTGTGTTAAGTTATTTGTCTGACCAGTTTAGATCAAGGATTAGTCATAAAGGCAAATGGTTTAATGCAATGCAAAGTGCAATATCCTTCCAGTATATCTGATAGAAGTGTAGAATGACTATAGTATTAAATATGAGCTTAAGAAAAAATTGTTACGTGTCTTTTCACATTTACTGGAATCATTCCATTTCACAAATCACTGAAAGTAAGACAATCCTTCGGTATCTCTGTATGAGTATAGTTATTTTTTAAAACTTTTTATATATCCAGTGAACCAGTGCAGTGTGATTAATTAGACTATATATTTTTTTTTCCTTTGGGGAGATACTGTTATGTATAAATTACATTCACATGTTATGGAGAAAGAAAATATATGTATGCATGTGTGTATATATGTATGTGCATATGGTTATAAACTCACATACATACATAAACTCACACTACCTCATAAGTGAAGATCATTTATCAGTCAGCTTTCCCACTGCTCAGTAAAACAACTGACACCCACAATTTGAAAGAGGAGAAGTTTAATTTAGCTCATGGTTTCCAGGGATGCAGACAGTAGTTGGCTGCCTCACAA
Source organism: Octodon degus (assembly GCF_000260255.1). NCBI lineage: Eukaryota > Metazoa > Chordata > Mammalia > Rodentia > Octodontidae > Octodon > Octodon degus. Next base: position 765,708 of record NW_004524677.1, read on the forward strand.
GCAGAAAGAGCGTGGCAGAATGTAGTGTAGAGAAAAGCTGCTTGGGCCTTGGTAGCTAGGAATAGGAGTAGGAGAAGAGTGCCAGAGAGTGAGGGGTCAGGGGGTCTACTGCCAGATATAGTAGGCAAGGTCATACCTCTGAAAGCCACCCAGATACGTAGAGAAGTGTACTTCATTGATGCCCTGACCATGTCCCAATTCAATCAAATGACGCAATCAAACTTACCTGTCAAAATAATATAAGAAAAAAGAGTGGAATCGTATTACTATTTCCCTTATTAACTTGGGTAAACTGCTAAACCTTTAAGGACTTCACTTTCATTTACATCGTAAGGCAAATCATTTCTGTCTGTTTTGGTTTTTCTGCAGATTAAATTTATGCACACTCTTGCCCCATAATGACATACTGTAAATGCTAGAAAACTGTCAGTCTTTTTCTTTTTATGATTAATTGCTGAGTATATTAGCAGGGCAATGCAAACCATTCTCTACTTTTATCAAGGAAAAACAAGGAGAAATGAAAAGGCTGTATTTTAATTTTCATGAAGTATAAAGCTGTCAATCAGAAGAAATAGGATTTAGTACTAGAAGATAATATTGTTTTCTCAGAAGTAACATAAGTACAGTATACTCATTTGAAATTTTATAAGCCATTGAAACTACCACATAGTTTGTCAGATTATCACCATGAAGAGACCTGATTTGGAGTCTTGCTGTTTTTAAAGATTGAGTACAACAAAAATACATTTTTTTTGCCATGTAAATATTCAATTTACATGATGCATCTTAATGCAGTAAAATTTTCAGATGTCGTTCTTCACATCTCATCTTTATAAATTCTATAAGGCATAGGCACTTGTGCTCTGCAGCAGTGGTCACCTTCAGTTCTTTCTTTCCTTGTTTGTACAGAGTTCCTCGCACCAAGAGGTAGAGGAATTTCCATTTCCCTACATCTTAGCCACCTCAATAACGAGTATAAATAAGACTGGATAGAAGGGATGCTCTGGAGACTGTGAATCTAGCAGGCAAGACATTTCATAGCTTCTTTGTTGATCTTTTGGGATTCTTTCTCTCAGAATCCATCTACTTTGCTGTGGAAAATCCAAGACACATGGAGAAGCTCTTGGTTCCTAGTACGAATTACAGCCCAACTTGAGCCCAGCTGGCAGCTATTACCAGGAGTAAGCCGCCAAAAGGTATCATCACAGGTGGCAAGCCCAGCCCAGGGCTTTACAGGACTCAAAAAGAAAATAAAAGTTACAACAGCTCACCCTGCAGAACCACTGGAAGCATAAGGATGTGTTCAGCCTACGAAGTCTTGAGGTAGTATCTTATTTATAAAAGAACAGCGTTATAGAAGAATTACCTTTTGATATAAATAAGTTCCCATAGAGGTATAATATCTTTTATATTAAAGCTTAAAATATGAAGTAATTTTTGCCCTTCGTAGGTTCAAATCCTATTTTTATTTCAAATTTCAAAACTTATCATGAGCATGTGATGCTAGATTTGAGGGGGAGAATGGAGATATAGCATTTTGGAACTCTGATGCTTCATATGCATCTATCCATTCATTTAAATATTGATTATGTACATATGCAAAGCAGCGTGGCAGGTGCTGTGGGGGATACAGGGATGAGTCAGAAAGCTGTACTGATACTAACATCTTGGAAGCCCCTCCATCCCCCTCCTGAAGACAGTAAGATGCAATGTTCAAGTTTCCTGCTGGTTTTCTGGGCCCTCTCTTTCATCTTCTTTCATTTATTCATTGACTCATTTTTTCATGTTACTAGTTTCCTTGAGTTTTTCAAAGTATGAAAAGTGTAAATACTAATACCCCATGGTGAATATATTTATTATTCATGCCAAACATATCTTAATAGGATATTTTAAAGGGAAAAATAGCTACTTACATAATGACATAGTAATATCAAAACAAACTAGGAAGCAATCTAAAATTTTGATAGAGCCTTTATTTTAACCTGAAAGTGGAATTTTGTTCATATTTTGGCCAACAATACTGCTATTTTTTCGTCAGGATTTATGTTCACAATCTAGTATAAATAACATGATGGGTAATAGAATTTTTATGTAGCCCAGATGCTGTAGATGTGATAAACCAAATACTGATTGCTTTCAAGAGTTGTGACTTTGTTAAGGGAAAGAGCTTTGAAGGAAGAGAACCTGGACTCAACTGTTAGCTCTGACAATTATTATCTTTTGACCTTGAGTAATTTGAAAGCACTCTAAGCCTGAATTTCATTATCTGTAAGGTAAATATAAAGATGGCATTGATACCCAAAGGCTTTATATTTTTTGCAAGTACAAATACAAACCACTCTCAAGGGTTCTAACACATAGAAAGAGACTAAACACTTATCTGAGGTCATGATCACAGGGGAATGCATTACATTTTGATGCATAAAGAGGAGTTTTGATGTTAAGGTTCAACGCAATTTTTATTGAGGCCCTACAAATAGTGGAGCAATTTAGACTTCTGAGTTTTAAATAGTTTTAAAATTAAAACCATTTTAAAAGTGAGTTTTTTTTCCATGTTTTAACATTTGAAACCATGTGATACTCTAAATGTCCTGCTATTCTTTGATTCTTTACATGGGTTCATGCTGCTATCAACACCTGATCGTTTTGCTTTGCAGAGATAAAACTTCCTGCTAAAGCTGAAAGGATGGAAGGAGGCTATATTTTAAAGAAGAAAACTCCAAATGCATTAGTTTACTTTTAAAAACTACTTGTCCCCATTGTAAAATTCACCTTTAATGCTCAAGTAGTTTTAGCTTTAAGTTTTATAGTTTGATATTTCTTCCAATGTATTCTATGGAAATTGGTGAAGTTACTACCAGCTGGTGAAGACAGATGCTATCTAATTAACATATTTAGCCAAATCTTGACGAATCTTAGTTTACATTTGCATAAGCCAGGATGTTTAATAATTTTGTGTTTCTTTTCCCAAAGAATTCCAGAAATCCTTCATCATGTTGACACATATTCATGAAGCCCATCTCAAGTTCCACAGAGCTTAGGGTCATGTCACAATTGTTGGACCTCCTCATCTCCCTAATCCCATGGCTTTGGCACTGCTGGCATTGATGAGGCTGGTTGCGTAATTTCATGGCATCTTGGGTCATCCTCCCACAACTACAAAACTACAAAGTGTGAATGGGAGTGACCTGCTGTGCTTGATGAGAGGAAGACTGGGCAGGTTGCTGGAACAAACATGTGCTAGGTTCTTCACAGCAACCCATTTTCCTGCTCAAAAAACTTCTTTGTTTTTTTTTTTTGTTTTGTGTTTGTTTTTCCATGGTTTGTCTTTCTCTCTCTCTCTTTCTTTCTTTCTTTCTTTCTTTCTTTCTTTCTTTCTTTCTTTCTTTCTTTCTCTTTCTTTCTTTCTTCTTTTTTCAGAGCCCTGGAACGAAGAAAAATAAGAGCGGAAATATATAGGAAGATAGTAGATAAAATATGCTAACTTTGTTTTGGTTAGTTGTGGGGATGTAACTTTATACTTTTCAATTGAGTTTGTCTGTTAAGTAGCATACATAAAGAATATAATGGTAATTTATAAAATACAGTGTAAATTTTATTGCCTTTTGCCTATAACACTTATGACATTTCAATTGAATAAAATTTCTAACATGAAATTAACCAGTATTTTGCTTTTCTTTCCTTTTGAAACTTATTTGTTATAATTCCTATCTAATCACATATGTATTGTTTCATTTCTTTCAGTGTTTTTCCCTAGACATTATAATACAAATTATTAACAGTCAAAATATAACATCAAACTGAGGATCAATGGAACTGATTATAGGATGCAGACACAACTACAGACACACTCAGTCACATTATCTTTGATAAAGGGACAAAACACGTTCACTGGAAGAAAGATAGCTTCTTTAATAAATGGTGCTGGGAAAACTAGTTTTCCACATGCCAGAAACTAAAACTACATTCATGAGATTCATGTCTATCACCATGCAATAAAGTCAAAATGGATCAAAGATCTCAATACTAAAACAAAAACACTCAATCCAATGGAAGAGAAAGTAGGTGGAAATCTTGAAGACATAAGGGTAGGTTGCAGAGAGTTCATGAACAAAAACCAAACTTCATAGGAAATACTTCAAAGAATCCATGACTGGGATCTTATCTTACTAAAAACAATTTGCACATCAAAAGAAATCCTAAGAGTAAATATAAAGCCCTCAAATTGAGAAAAAAATTTAGCCAACTGTCCATCAGACAAAAGACAGCTATCTAGAACATGTAAAGAATTTTAAAAAATGAGGTCCCCAGAATTCAAGGATCCAGTGGAGAAATGGGCATCTGAAATGAATATGCAATTCTCAGACAAAGAAATGCAAATGGAAACTAAATATATGAAAACACTTCCAACATCATTGATCTTCTAAGAAATTCAACTTCAAACAACACAGATTTCATCTCACCCCAGAAAAAAATGGTAATAATAATAATAATAATAATAATAAATCAACTGGGCTGGTAAGATGGCTCAGTGGAATAAGTGCTTCCCTGGCAAATGCAAGAGCCTGAGTTTAATCCCCAGTTCCATAAAAAAAAAAAAAAATCAACCAATAAGAAACACTGCAGTAAAAGAACCCTTGTACACTGTTGGTGGGAGTGTAGACAGGTACAACCTCTGTGGAAATCAGTATTCAAATTCCTCAGAAATCTAGGATTGGAGGTCTCATTCAATCCAACTATTCTCCTTCTGGGTATTTTCTCAGAAGAATTAAAAACATCGTACCAAAGTGATATTATATGTCCACCCATGTTTCTAGCAGCACAATTTGTCACAGCTAAATCTTGGAAACAACCCCAAGAAATGGATAAATAGATATGGTATTTTTATGCAGTTGAGTAGTACTTGGCTATAAAGAAAGATAAACTCGAGGATTTTATAGGTAAATGGATGCAACTACAGAACATACTCATAAAGGAAATTAGTCGGACTTGCATATGTAAATTTTACATTGTTTCTCTAGTGTAAGAAACTGAAAGAATAAATAAGATCCAAAAGGTGCAATGGACATTGTAAAAGGGAAAGAAAATGCTCAAAAATAAAAAAAAAATGGAAGAACTACTAGGATGGTGGGAAGGAGAAATGAAGGAAGGAATATATGTATATGACATATAATATGTATATATACATAAATATATACATACAAGCTTGCATTAGTTTGTAGTAAGTGAGCTAAGATAATTTTACTACTAATTTCTACAGTTCATTAAAAGAAACAGTGTTTATATTGTCTGATCAATCTTACATGCCTATATCTCATAATCTAAGCAACTACTTTGAAAAATAACAAGATGCAGTGTAGTAATCATTGTTAGTTTCCTATTATCTTGTTTTGAAATTCTCTATCATTTATATTGTTTTTTCAAAATTCTTAGAATTATTTTTTAAATTTTTTATTCATTTTAATGAGAAAAAAGATAAAATAGCAATGAAACAGTTTCAAAACAGGTAAGACTGTTACAATAATGAATACATTGCATATTGTTGTCTTTATAGTAGTATTCAGAGAACAAGGTGCAGAATATAGATATAGAATGCATGAAGCAGATTCAAAGAGATATGCAGGAAATCTATAATTTTTTAAAATTCTCTTTAAAATAAAAAAATGCAGTGTCAAAAGTACTTTCACATCTCTTTCAGATAATACAAGGTTTAAAAGGTTTTCTAAAAATTATTATTGTTTACTTTTACCATTTAGATATACATAATGATCCCATGTATCACAGAGACTTTGTACCTGCCCATGATATATCTTGATTCCTCTTTTTTCCATTCCTCTCTCCTCACTTCAACTCCTTTTCACTTCCTTATTTACAAAGCTTTGGTTCATTATTTTTCTACACATAAAAATCATCTTTTGGGGTGTTGTAGATTAAATCTGGCATTTAGCATACTAGGTAATAGGGTCATGGTATACCACTGTCTTCACACTGTCTTCTACTCCAAAATACATTATGATTATTATTGGATTTATATGGTAAAACTCATTAGATTTATTCAAATGTTTACTAATTCCTTTATTGTTATCTTACACTTATTGTGCCGCTGGGATCACCTCTATTTTACATGAAGTATATCTTCTAGAATTTTATTGTTAGAGATGCCTGTTACTAGAGATTTTCTTTTTAACCAAATTCCCCTTCTTCCCCTTTAAAAAATATTTTTCTCTGGATATAGAATTCTGGATCAACAGGCAGTTTTTAGCCCACTAACGATATCATTCCATTAGTTTATTATATCTGTTTAAGTTTCAATAATGCCTTTGAGAAATTAGCAGTCAGTCTATCTGTTCTTTCTTTGAAAGTGATCTTTCTTCTTCAGTTTCTTGAACAACTTGTGTGTTTGGTGTTGTATTTCTTTAAAGTATAATGCCCTATTTCTACTGATGGGAATGTAAGTAAAATTCTTGAATCTGAGGATGAATGTCTTTTACCATTTCTAGAATATTTTCAGTTATCATCTTCCCAGATACTATCTTTCCGTAGTTCTGCCTTTGCTCTTCTTATAGAGATTTGATGAAAGTGCTATGCTAATGTAGTCTGTACACAACTTCTATTGACATTCTGTTGATTTTCTGCCTAGTTCTTTATTTCTTCATGTTGCATAGACTAGTTTCTTCTGGTCTGTCTTCTAGTTCTTAATTTTGTCCTCAAGTCTGTTTAATCTGCTCACAAACACATTGACTAGTTACTTATTTAGATAAGTGTTTTTATTTTTACAATATTTATTATTTTTCAGATTTATTATATCAATTTTTATAACTCACCAGAAATACAGTAGTTACCTTCTTTAAGTATTTCATGATAAATGGTCAATGACTTTAATATCTGAAATGTCCGTCTGTTTTAGATTTGTGTTATTCTTACAAGGCCTTGGTTTGGCCTGCAAGTAGTTGTATTTCTGAGGTTTTGCTTGAACAATCATTTGTTGGAATATGTTGAGTCCCAAAACAAGACCAAAATCCTCAAACATCCAGAGATTTCTATTTGTTTCTTTTTAGTACCTCAGGCAGCTATATCTTGGACTGTATTAAACTGACTTTGTAATATTAAGTCTTTTGGAGACACACATGATATGAATTTGAACTTTAAATCTGCACAAAGGCTGGTTTATCAAGGAAGATTTGTCCCTTCTGTTCACCTTAATATCAAAGCATGCTTCCTTTTAGTCCCCATAGGCAGAGAAAGGTGGGGCAGGGGAGGGGAGCTAATTCTGATTCATTTCCTCTTAGTGTGCAGCCACTTCAGGCCTCAACTTATTGGTTAGGAAGAGTCTCTTACAGACTTCTTGAGTTGAGATCAATCTGTCTTATGGTCGGTGCATTTGATTCCAGGAGGCTGTTTCTAATGAAATTCAAGTTTATTGGTTCAGAACATATGTCTATGACAAAAGTAGCTTTAGTCTTCTGCCTGCTATTTATATTCCTTGATCTATTTAACTTTTGATTGACAATACTATTTTGTCATATCATAAATTGTTTGAACATGACAGTTTTATATTTAATACAGTATTTTCGTTGTTTTCAGAAGGCTAACTAGTCCCTCCAAACTCCTAGCTACCATAATATCTGAAACATAAGTCCCCACTAATGAATTAATTATATTAGTGCATGTTTACAGAACATATGCTTACATTTCTTGTGTGAAGTTGGTATATACAAATAACAAATCTTACTTCTTTCATTTTCTTTTTCTCCCTCTCTTTTCTCCTTCCTCCATTTCACTTATAGAAGTATATAGTACTAAACATTGATAAATTTATAAAGCAGTGTATAAATCATCACACATCACGACCAAGTGGATTTCATTTGAGTTTGCAAAGACAATTTAACATAAAGAAAGATACTAGTGCAATTCATTTTACTAATAAATTGAAAGAACCAGAGGATAATAAATGCAGATACCGAGAAAGCTCAATTCTTGAAAAAAATACCTTAGAATGACAGAAGTTGAGACAAATCCTTTCACTACATATAGTATATTTATGAAAGACTTTAAGTAGGAAAGATCATACTTAATGACAAATATTTTAATTGTTCACCTTATGACCAAGCACATGACAAAAATATTTATTACAGCTAGTAGTACCTTACATTGGATGAGAAATCTTGCTCAAGTAAATAAAAATTTTTAAAAACATATAAGCATAAGTGATGTGTATGTTATATTTTTTTCTTGATAATATATCATATATGGTAACTTATAGACTCTCAGGATTTATACTACATGACAAGTGTCAGAAGTGAGGCTTTTGAGAAGTGGTGGGATAATGAATGAGTGACATTGGATCGTTGATGTATGATGACGCTGAATTAGTCCATGAATGGATTTATAGCTAGGTGTGATGTTTGGAACTTGAAGCCTGGCAGAAACAAAGATGTCACTGTGGGCGTGGCCTTGAAGGTTATTCACTCTCTTCTCTTCCATTGCTGCTTCTACTTGCTTGACATGAAGTGTTTCTCTTCTGCCATACTGCCTTGACACAGAACTGGCCCACTACAGACTGTAAGCTCTACATACTGTGAGCTGAACTAAACCTTTCTTTATCTTGTAAGATTTGGCTCTTTAGTCTCAGCGAAGGGAAAGAAACTAAGACAGATATTTACAACTGTCAATATAAGTAATATAAATGTCTTATAATATATTTTGTGGTATAACATTATTATCTTTTAGATTGATATAATACATTCACATTAAACAAGTATTACAAATGTAAATGTACATATATAGAGAATGATACAAAAGGAAATAAATAGAGCATGGAACACATGTCAGATATTCTCTCTTGTGACAAAATACCCATAGGAAACAACTTAGAAGAGCACGGACCTATTTTGGCTCATGGTTTCAGAGGGCTTGGGGTGTGATTTGAGTTAGCTCTATTGCTTTAGCTGTGGAGTAAGAGAGAAACATTCTAGTAGAATGATACGTGGAGGAAGGTTACTTACCTTCTGACAGCCAGGGAGCAAAGACAAATGGAGAGAGCAAGAAAGGAAAGGGTCAGGCGTAAGATGTAGTCTTTCAAGGGACATTCCTAGGGAGCTATTTCCTGCCCATGGGCCCCAACTCCTGCCAGTCTATTCAGCTATGGATTCATCGATGGACTCATTCATTGGTAAGTTTGGCAGCCTTGTTCTCTACATCTCTGAATCTGACCATTGCACCTTAGGGTACCAAGTCCTTAGTATCAAGTCCTTGGAGGTCAATTCATAATTAAACACATGATCAGAATCTAAAATCCAGAAAGACAGCTGGAGGAGCTAGCTCAGTGGTCTAAGCTATCTGCCTGACAAGCACAAGGACCCTGGTTCAATCCCCTGTACCACATGTAGTGTTGCTGGGCCAACCACTGAAACCCAATGTGGACCGTCGAAACTGAATGTGGTGGTATACACCTGTAGTCCCAGCACCGGGAAGGCTGAGTCAAGATCACTATTAGTTTGAGCTGTGTAACAAGACCCTGTGCCAATACATAAATAAATAAAAGATTTTTATTTTAAAAAATAAAATCCAGAAAGAGATTTTAGAATAAAAACATGAATAGCAAAGAATAATCCTTAATATAAAAATACAATGTAGTGGTCAATACAAAATTAAAGCTATAAAGAGAAGGTCAAAGAATATAAATTACAAAAATTGTAAATTTTGAAACAAATAAATTGGACTGTGGCGATGAAAGAAGTGAAGTTAGTGAAAAAAGTTTCCCAAAATTTAGGAAAAAAAAAAAGATAATATACAACTTTGTTATATCTGTGGGGAAATAGTAATTGTGAACATGCTATACTATTGGTGAGAATATAAATTGGTTAAGACGATTGGCAAGATCTTTGCAAGTATCCACTGAGGTTTTAAAATAAGCTTAATGTTAGAACCAAATGCCTTCTTTGGACATGGGTATCAAATTAGACACTAAGATGTTTATTTATTTATTTTTGTATTTAGGACAGGGTGTACAGGGTGTTCAGGGTCTCACTACTAGATAGGACTCATAGTGATTTTCTTGTTTACAGCCCAAGAACTGGGATTACAGGCATGTGTCTCCACACCGAGTCTCAATTGCCATCGCAGCGTGCCCTGAGGGCGGGGCTGGAAGGACAGGCCTGGGATCGAATCTCTGCCCCTGCGCCTAAGCAGGCACTTTAATCCACTGAGCTATTTGGCTGGTCCTCCATTAGGATATTTATTGCAGCAGAATTTATCATCAAGAATAACTGAAATGATCATAAATGTAAATCAGTCATGGGATGGTTATGTGGTATCTGTTTATAGATATCTTGCCACAGTCAAAAAGACTTGGGGAATGGCTGTAAGATGGGAGAATATAATTATTAATCCTCTTTATTATTAAGTGAGGATAAATAGTTTTATAAAACAACACATCAGGTGCAAGTCATTTACAGCCATGTGCGATTTCCTGTGCAAATGTATAGGTTAAAGCCCGGGCAAATTGTACATTAAGTTCCTTTGAGGAAGTGTCCGCGAAATACACAGAATGAGAATAGAGCAGTGGCAGATATGAGCAGTGCTATTTGTTTTGTAATTTGTACTTTTTATTATTTGAATTAAAAAAACTTATAGCTTATTTAAATTTTAAAGGACTCAAGGTTAACTTCATTTCTACTTTAGGGATATTCTTGCATGAAATGTCCTGTGTGTCATGTGTTATTCAAAGTGAACTCGAAGTGCTCAAAAATTAGGAAAACCACATTGAGAATTGAAGAATTAGTTATCCCCATGAAATAATTTTGCTGAAATAAAAGCAGTATAAGATGTTAGGTATGTTATTCACTTTAGGAATGTATGTATAATATCTGGACAGTGCTTCACACAGAGTAGGTTCTAGCAATGCTGTCTATCTAGGCAAGGAATAATTCTCCACATAGCGGAGATGGTGGGAGGACGTTAGTGTTTCTATATTTCTCTTCAGAGAATCACACAGAGCTTGAAAATTAGAGGAGGAAACAAGAGACGCAAATATCAGTATAAAAATTAGAGGATAAAAACATAGGTTCAGAGGATTACTAGAAAAGCTGTTCCATGAATATTTTGTATTCTCCCCACTCCAACAATCCCCTGAAGGAATGAACGGCTTTCAATTCTTAGGAGTTAAGCTCTCCTTGTGTCAGCAATAAGGGACTTCAGTCAGTCCGGTTTGAAGAATTCTGCAACTTACCTACTGTCTTTGAAATTCCAATCACATTTCTCTGAACTGATGGAAGCAGATGTTTGTCGTATGAACATGGGTGATAGCTCTTGTTTTTTTTTTGACATCATTAATTAAGGCCCCAGAAGTTACGACTCTCACCAAAGAGAAAACACAAACTTAAATAGGAAAATAATAACACAAGTGGAGCTGTCAAGACATTCCCAATTTACATTAAAAAAGAGGTAAAGGACTTTAAAAAGGTGCTTTGATATTCCCTGAAGGAAACTGTTCTAAGTCATTTGATATTAGAGGAAGGTAAACATTTCTTCTTTTATGGGTGGAGAAAATAAGCTGATGAAACAAGGAGGACAATTGCATTTTCACTAGCTACTGCTGAAGGGTTCAATTTCATGTTGAGTCCATTTAGGAAACCTGAACCAATTTCTCCTTTTGGGACTTAGTGAAGAGTCCTGCCAACATACAGTAGCTCTAACAATGCTTTGGAAGATAGATTAGCATGTAGCTAGGGCCAGAATGAATAAACTGCTGGCCTGGGGAGCCCTGCGTTTTCAATCTGCTCTTGGAATTTGAGCACTTTTGCGTATTATGGCATGAGACACATCCTTGAGTTTCCTGGTAAAGATCACAGGTAGAGGGAGGGCCACCAAGGAGGAACCTCAAAAAAGGGAAGAAATCAGAAGTGTAGCAAGTAGAAATATGTATCTATGTCATGTGGTTAAATGGGAGATTTCAAGGGAGTAGTGGGTGTGTATAACATGCTTCATTTTTTCCAACTTTGATTAATTTTATTGGTATATTTTAGACATAAATAGTGATTACATTCATTGGAGGGAATTTGTACCTACCTGTGCATGATATATCTTAGTGTTTGTTTCCCCAATCCCCTCTCCTCACTTGAAACCTTCTTCTTCTCCTTATTAAAAGCTTTGTTTTCATTTTCTTCCTTATATTTTTTCCTTTCCCTTCCTCCCTCCCCCATCCATTGCTTCGCTTCCCACTTTCTTCCTGTTTCCCAGTATTTATTGCACATGATGGTTTTTATTTACTCTTTTAGTTTCTCACAACAAAGAAACAATGCGATATTTAAACATGCCGGTCCAATTTATTTCATTTTAGAGTATGGACCTTTTAATTCCCTCCTTTCCTTCCTTTCCCCTCCCCTCTTAAATTCGTGTTATGCCTTCAAAATTAATGGTAGCCATAAGATCCCCTTGAGCATCGCACAGAGCCTGAGCTGTAAGACTTGTCAATGTGTTACAACCTGGCCTGGTTGGTTTTAGGTGACAAAGCCACTTCAGCATGGATGCTAGACCTTAAAGCACAGATTATTGTTACCAGAATAGCTTGGCCTCCTTTCATGAAAGAAACACCTGATGCCTGACTCTGGCTGCACACACGTGGAAAGAAAAGGGAAGCGTCATCAAACTTTTAAGAGTACACTCTAGATGGAGAAACTCCTACAACCTCTGTCTCTTCTAGGTCTGTGCCTCCAGCCTGTTGCCTCTCTCTGTTGGGAAAGATCTCTGCCAGTACAGACTGAACATCAGACTGTCTATGACTATTTTTGTCTTTGGTATTAGTGAAAGAGAGGAGAGGAAGTCCTGTCTTAGGGAAGCTGGTCCATAGGCCACCCCAAATTCTCTAAAATGTCAGTATCAAGTCCTGATGTAGAGACTTGACAGATATATAGCGATTAAGGTGAGGGGAAGTGGGGACAAGGATTTAGTACTTACTCCATTGTCAGAACCAGATATCAAAAGCAGCCTCAGGGCTCAAAGCTATGGTCTTTTAAGCTCATCCCCTTCTTCCTTCTACACAACGATAGAAGTAGCACTGAAGTAGGTCAGGAGTTCTAGGGATGGACTAAAGACTAGGGTAGAGAGGATGACAATTCTCCACATTGAGCAGCTCAACACCAGTGCGTGATAATAAATCTGGGGATAAAATATAGCTTCAAAACCTTTTGCCTGGAACTGAGTGAAATAGGAGGATAAAAGCCAATATGAGGATAAAATTAGAGTACTAAATTGAGATGCAAACATTTGTGACAGATTGTATGCATGACTTGACAAAAATTACTTTTTTTTCCCTTTTTTAAAATGTATTTAGTGCAGGGCCTATGGGGTCTCACTATGTAGATCGGACTCGTAGTGATCCTCCTGTTTTCAGCCTCCCAAAGTGTTGGGATTACAGGCATGTGCCATCACGCCCAGTCTCAATGCCAAACCCCAGCCCCTGTACTCTGCCTAAGCAGGAGTTTTAGTCCACTGAGCTATCTGGCTGGCCCTTAAAAATCACTTTTCTTATAGAGAACAATAGCTCTTAAATAGTTATCTGTGTTTCACTATAGGTAGTTTTATTGTAAGAAAATATTCAAATTATGTTTGACTGGTGTCAAGTGTATATTTGAATTCAGGTAGAATTTGGCCTTCCTTTTCGATAAACTGGTTTTCGTTAATGGCCACAGAGAGATAATTATTAAGTAGTATGTAAAATACCCACTAAGTGCGTTGTACTAGAAAGTGTTTTAACCTAATTACTCTACTAATTCATTAATAAGTTCAGTATGCTTTTATTGAGTGCCTGTTCTCTACCAGATCCTGTGCTGGGCACCAAATAGTGAATAAAGTGGTAACGGTCCCACTCATTATGGGGTCATTAGCATAATGGAGTTTAATACGACATACAATCCTTTTCAGAATTTTTTAGATAGCTTTTTATTTGGTGTGTATAATGAATGCATAGGATGAATGTAAAGCACAGAAAAAATAGAGTTGTACAAGATAGTTAAAAATTATTTCTTTGTCTTATCTCCTGGAGATATATTGTGCTTTTGATATATTTCATTCCAATCATTTTGTTAGAGGATATGAAGATCTAAGTGTTGAGACTCATATACCTTTATGGTTGTGTCTTTGTATGGTCTAGCCACTTATCTATCACTCCTCAACATATCTATACATACATACACACATGTGTGTATGCATACAAATGATCATTTTAAAGTTAATTATAATGATATTATTTTGGGGAAAATGACATTCACCTTCAGACTTTAGGAGGCTAGTGTACCAGTCAGTGTATATTAGAGTCAAATAAAGAAGGGTGAAAGAGCTCTGAACCTGCTAGAGATCTGAAGAATCCAGCTCAGGACCTGGATCTAAGTGGTAATGTTCCATACGTGTCCAGGGCAAGTTCATGTCAGAAGGTGGAGGAATCCATGATGAAAGATGAAACATGATGGATCTGCTCTGCAAAGTCCGGGGGCCAGCGCTGGAGGACAGAGTCTGCGTGGGCAGCTTGAAAGGCCAGTGCTGGGAGCCAAAGAATATCAGGCCAAGAGCCAGGAGACGTAGCATGAGACGATGAAAGAGTAAACAAGGACATAAAAGTGCAATAGGTATTGTAAAAGAAAGAAACTGGTTGAGGGGAATGGAAAAAAGAAGGAAATGAAAAGGAAAAGGAAAAAAATATATCTCCAAAGGGTGGTGAAAATAGTTATATGACTGATTTCTCTCAGTTCGTTGAAAAGATAGGTCTATGCTAATATTGTTTGGACAATTATAGGATACTGATATCCTATACTCTGAGTAAATTTAAGACAACAATCTGCAAAGTATTAACCTTTGTTAACCTCCTATTATATTGTTTTGGAAATTTTATTTTTGTTTGTTTGTTTCTTGTTTATTGACTCTTTTTCTTTAAAATAAAACATTAAGAAGTGGATGAGGAGACACCCCAGGTCAGGGCAAGGAGACGAGTGCCTCTCAGGAGAAGAAAAGCCAACCTAGGTAAAGACAGTGTCAGAGGAACAGAACAGCTGATGTTTATGTAGGGGAGTAGCATGCAGTCTCCTCCTCCTGCTTTCCCTTTCTGCCATTATCTAGAATCACCCTTCTCCAGCCCCACTGGGCTGCCCACACAGGAGGAGCATCACTTAGCCAACCACCACACCCAGCAAGAGTGAGTTATTTATTTATTTATTTATTTATTTATTTTGGAACCGGGGATTAAACTCAAGCCCTTGTGCTTGCCAGGCAAGTGCTTATTCTACTGAGCTATCTCCCAGCTCCACCGAGCAATAGTTAAATCAAAACTCCAACTTCCTACACAAATCACAACTTCTCTGCACCACTTGCTCAGCCCATCTCTGAACCATTACAGCAAAGGCTTGGGATGAGAAAAGGGAGCCTGAGTCCATGCATCTCCTTCCCTCATCCTGCTGTTCCACTCCCCAGGGCTCAAATAAAGGACAGGATATTACAGGAAAACACACAGAATCTTAGATGGTTGGTACCACTTTTGTTCTCTCAATAATTATTCCTTACTTTGTTAGACATGTGCTTCCAATTTGGAAGGTTTACTGTTCTAGAAACTTTCTGTACCTATACAGGTGTGCACACACATACAGACACACAAGCATAACCCAAAGACGCACACACACACACGCACACACACACACACACACACACTAATACCTGCTTGATACTGCCCTCCAGTCCATATATTTCTCTTACTGACATATGTATGTTCTTTCTCTCTATACCCAAAGTACCTCACTGAAAAGCCCAAGCTCCACTGTTGGCTCATACTACTGCTTAACACCCAGGAGTCTTATATAGCTCTTCCCTGCTAAGGAGTTGCAGTAGGAGCCATGCCCTGTGATAATCTCTTTATCTTATCTGGGTGCCTCAGGTGACTCCAGCCTTATGCCTGATTTTAATTTCTGCAGTTCAAAGCAAGGTCCAATCTCCCCAAACTCAAGAGAGGCATGCCTAAAGGTCTGTCAACACCTTTCCCTTTCAGGCTTCAGGCTACCATGGTTAGGGACCACGAGGGATTGGGGATTGTGAGTGATGGCAGTCCTTACAGAGTCTCATGGGTACTTGTCTCTCTATAACTACTTCTACTTGGACCATTTGTGGGAAGATTGGATGAGGAGGGAAAATGGTTCTCAATTCCCTTTAGGGTTGACTATTTTTTCTCTCAACTTTTGGACTTCAGACTTCACTTAGTAGGTTAGCAGTAGAAAGCAGGGTGGATAATGTTGGGCAAGTTCTGCTGTTTTTCACTGAATCCTTCATGGATAGGTCTAGTAACTTTCTTTAGAAAATGAAGCTATTTATAACCCATTGTTCTTAGTTTTGGGATTTCAGCCAAAATTCTAAGACAACAGGAAGAGTTCTCTTCAAGCTACCGATATATATATATATATATATATATATATATATATATATAACTTTTCTCACTGGTATATACATTTAATCATAGGATTATATTTTTAAAAATGTAACATTAATAGTTACTTATTATTTAGTTAAATGAAAGCATCACAATTTACTTTCCCTTTCCCTTGTTCTATGTTTTTTGCTTTAAATGTCCTGCAAATGCTCATCCAGTGAAGGTCTGTTTCCAGCTAATGCCTCAAATGTGGGGCTGAGAGGGAGGGAGGGAAACTGCTGGTGCGGCATGCAGTGACGGCCCTTCCTCTGCTTCCTGCTTCCTGGTCACCATGAATGAGCAGCCTCCACCTGCTTGTGCTCCCCACCATGATAGTCTATCTTACCTCAGGCCAAAAGCAACAAGGCCAAGTCACCATGAGCTGAAACCACTATAGCCATGACTGAAAATAAATCTGTCCCTCAAAGGAGGATGACAGTTTTTAAGTATTTTGTCAAAATGACAGCTACATGACTCAAACAATTTAAAAAGCCCACTACCCTTTAATTGTTATAATAATAAATTTGGTATACAAATTTGGAAAACATCAAAAATATTTATGAAGAAGATCAAAAATATTTATATATTGTTTTCATAGTATTCTATATAGAATACCTACTTCTTAGTGTGTTTTCTTCTTAATAGAGAAATGGATATAGGTATGTAAGCATATGTATTTGCATAAAAACATACTTAACCTTGCTAATATTTTTTATTGTCATTATTTTGGTTTGCATCCAGATGTTCTTCCAAAGTTCCATACACTCAGAGGTGGGGATTTGCTGAGATGACTGGTCTAGGGAGTGTGATGCTAGGATTAAGAGTACATGACTACTGAAATAATAGACCACTGATGGGCTAAGCACGATTCTGGATGAGGACAAGGAGAAGGCTCATCTTGGATATGGGTAGCAGCATCTAAAACGTGGGTAGCCTGGCTGGGAAGATAGCTCTGTGGTCTAAGTGCCAGCCTGGCAAGCACAAGGATCTGAGTTTGATCTCTGGTACCACATGTTGTGCTGGCCCTGGAACTCTGAGCACACCATGCTAACCACTGAAACTGGGTGTGGTAGTGCATGCCTATAATCCCTGTGCTGGGGAGGCTGAGACAAAAGGAACACTATGAGTCTGAGCTGTGTAGTGAGACCCTATAGCAAACAAATGAATGAACATTTTAAAAAATGTGGGCAGCCTGGAAGGGATAAAAGGGAAGGGCAGGTTTCTGCTACCTCTGTTGCTGCTTGCTGCTTACATGTCTTCTGACTGCCTTACCATGGACTATTTCTCCTCCATGATGCCCCTTTGCCATGCTGCCCTGCCTTGGAGCCAGCTGACAATGGACTGAAATCTCTACAAAGTGTGTGCTAAATAGACGTTACCTTCTTTAATTTTGGATGTTGGGTATTGTGTCTCAGCAATGAGAAAATTAACCAAGACAGTCATATATCTGTGATATGTCTGTATTTTAAAGAATGTTTTAAAAATTCAAGTCTCCATTAATATAAAATAGATTAGCAAAAATAATCAAGTTCTTTCTATTTATCCAATCTGAATCTACCAAGTGGTCTTCAGACAGAAACTAAGCTATGCTAGAGCTAGAGGTAGTGGTGGACACCTTTCATCCCAGCTATTCAGGAGGCTGAGGTAGGAGGATTGCTTACACCCAGGGATCTAGGGCCAGCCTTGGCGATGCAGTGAAACCTGCTTCTTAAAATAAATAATAAGGTCACAACAACATTAATACCCAAAATTCACTATTTATAGATTACCAGTGTTCTGCAAACATCACTCTCCTTTCCTACCATCTCAATTATTTATGGATTCCCCTCACATTGAAATATGTCTCAGGTATGTCATAGTTCACTAGAAATTTTCAGAAGGAGAGTTTATACAAGTAACACGAGGATGCACACCCACACAGACACAGACACCATAAGTAATTATGGACTAATTTTCATAATATATATCTTAGGTCATTTTCTGGATGTGTTTGTTGTATTTTGTGCATTTAGATGTATTGATATGTATTATATATGTTGCTAGGATCCTAAAATGTTCTCACAGATCCGTTGATACTTCTCTACTCAAGAAGTAGAGCTTAGGGCCAGCCAAATAGCTCAGCGGATTAAAGCACCTGCAAACAGGCACAGGGGCCAGGGGTTTGATCCCAGGGCTTCTGTGCTGTCCCCGCTCCTGGGGTGCACTGAGACTGATTGAGACTGGGCGTGGTGGCACACGTCTGTAATCCCAGCACTTGGGAGGCTGTAAACAGGAGAATCACTATGAGTCCGACCTAGTAGTGAGACCCTGAACACCCTATAGACCCTTCCCTAAAATACAGAAAAAAAAAAGAAGAAGCAGAGCTTAATTACCTCTCACTGGAATGTGGGCAAATTTGCTTCTGGTGTTGGTATGAGTTCTAATGTTAGATTACAAAAGGTTGCATGCCCAACTTAAGTACTTTCTCTTTTCTCTCTGAGGAAAACAGGACTGCATGTGACCATTAATCCTGATATGTGAACTTCATGGGATGAAGAATTGCCTATCAAATAGTACAGCACACTCCTGGGTTTGGCCTGGTGTGTCATAGGGGTGTGGCCTTCAGCCATATGTGCCTCCTTGTCTGAGTCTGTCTGGTACTGTTTACATGCTCTGGTTTCTGGCCAAGGTGAACTCAACAGCTTGCATCACAATGCCTCATGCCATGTTTCTGCCTGAAAGTCAGGCCACCATAGAGTGAATCCTCTGGGACACTGTTCTATTTTAATTGAGGGTGTCAGATATTTAGCTTTAATAACAAGAAACAATTCGCTAAAGTACTGTGAACAGGATGTGGAGAGGTTCACCTGGGGAAGAAATGAAAACTTAAAAAAAAAATCTTCCAAATCTTAGAAGAGGATCGATCTTCTAATTTCATTAATTTTTCCAGAGATTGCAACCTATACCAACAGTTTGACTATGACTTCTTGACTTGCAAAACAGAAATACCCAACTGAACTACCAATCTAAATCCCTGATTCAAAGAAACTAGAGGAATAAATGTTTGTTGTTTTAATCTGCTCAGTTTTGGAACAGTTTATTATATTTACTGTAATGAGTAACTACTACAGGGTAGATCATAGATATGTAAGTTACAAAGATGAATAATTTTTTTTAATTTGTGTATTTGGTACAGTGATCCTCCTGTTTCAGCATCCCCAGCACTGGGATTACAGGTGTGAGCCACCACACCCAGTTTAAGGATGGAATAAATTTTAATTCTATGTCCCCTCACTCACATTGTAATATATTTTGTTGCTCCCTTATTTAATAATTGTATTCTATAACATAATTTATTATTAGTATTCTGTAGAATAGAGATAATAAATTTCACTGGGCTCTAATACCATGGTTGAGGTACATAGTTTCTAATTATTGTTCATGAATATTCAATCGTAATGAATATCAAGTTATATATTTAATTTTCTTCATTTTAAGCAATGGAAACTTTTTCCTGGGAAATAAAACAAAAAGAAATTTATTAAAGAGGCGTTTGATAAAAATTAAAATTATCAACCATGAAAAATAAAACAAAATACTTTAGGAATTAGAAAAAACACACACAATATAACCAGCAGTGGGGGAGATCAAAATAGTGTTATAGAATTTGTTAGATGAAGGAAATGAACCCATATTAATGCCTTAAATGTAGGTGCCTGGCCACCACTCACCTATTGGTTCTTCTAGCGCCAATACCACAGTTATGTCAAGAAACCTTGTTTCAGCATCATGATTGCCAGAGAGAATCCTCTCAGTCTTTTCCATGAGTGTGGAGTTGATGAATGTGACTGGTAGAGTCTGGTCTCTGCCCTATCCTCTGTAAAAGGGAGGAGAAAAGAGAATCCTTGAGTGATTACCTTTCTATACTGGGAGAGGACTATTCTCTTTCATTGCAAAGAATGTCTACATATTTAGAATTGAAGAGGAGTGTCGCATGTCCATTGAAATCCATATTGGTCATGCTACATCAACTCAAAGCCTTTTTCTGATGCTTAAAAAAATTCCTTCCTCTCCAGTTTACTGGATTTAATCTGAATGCATCCAAAGTATATTCACCTCCTCCTTCAAAGGCAGCAATGCGGACCACACTCATTATCTCTTCCTGAGGAACCACTTCTCTAGCTCACTCACAACCCATTTTAACCCTTCTGAAGGTCCCAATTGAAAAGTTGTTCAGCCCCAACATGCACTGCACAAAATAGGAGAAATGAATATGAAAGAAGAGAGAAGTTAGGGGGACCATCCACTTGGGGCACCCCTCCTGTCCCTCTCTCTGACCTGAGCTTTCTTTCCCTCAATAAATATATTCTACTCATGAAAAAGAGAGAGAAGATAAAATTTCCCCTTTCAGCAAGGAAAAAAACATAAGACATCATCTCTGCTTTTCTGTAGTTGATTGTGATGTTATCACTTTTCTTCTCTATTCATTTCATGAATCTTTTAAAATTTATTTATTTATTTATTTATTTATTAATTATGTATGCAGGACAAGATCTACAGGGTCTCACTACAGAGATAGGACTTGTAGTGGTCCTTCCTGTTTTTCAGCCTCCCAAGTCCTAGGATTACAGATGAGCGCCACCACGCCCAGTCTCAGCACTCCCTGGGGGTGGGGCCAGTGTGGCAAGCAGGGGATATTCTTTTAAAATTTAGCCAACTCTTCAATTGTTTCTGTTCTAATTGACGTATCTCAAACATTTACTCTTAGAAATCCAATAAGCCTTTGGTTGTCTTACTGACATCGATGCCGTACTCTTCCAATTAATTTCATCAATGAACAAGTCAGTACTGCAAAACACCCTCATATATTCCTTGACCTCCATGTTTCCTATTTTCTTAATTGTGTAGCTGTAATTATAATTTCTTCTCACAGTCAGAATCCATCTAAAAAAGTCAACACTCTAATCCTCTATATCCTTTGTTTTGTTAGTGCCCCGAAGAGACTGAACTATCAAGTGTCATTATGTATTTATCAGTTAAAAATGTCATTGTTGTTTCTGATATATGAATTCCTGCATTGCATTCCAAATAAGCCAAACCACAACACTCAGGGTTGCATAAATAGAAGGCTAAATTTGGTGAGTTTCTATATTTGCACAGGACTCTAAAGACCCAGATTTTCACCCCTAGTCCCTAAGTCAGTTGACCAGGGGCAGTTTGTTCATGGTATTTTAGGCATGAATAGAGTGGCTCCACACTTTACTTGTGCCTTTAAACCTCATCAGTCTCATTTAACACATCCATTTCCATTTGATGATAAAACATTTTTAGGACACATCTGACTTCATGAATAGGTAGATTACTCCATTAAGTGTATAGTATAAAGGGGACATGGTGGCACAGCCCTGTAACCCCCACATTCAGGCGGCTGAGACAGCAGGATCACTGTGAGTTCAAAATCATCCAGGACTAAATACAAACCGACCTACCTCCACAAAAACAATCAAACAAAAACCCCTCCCCAAATTATAATGTCCAGTTCCACTGGTCATGTGTTTAGTTGTAAATAGGTACCAAGGATTAGTCAAAATGTGACAAAGAATGAGCACAGACCTTTAAGAAAATGGTAACATCATATCCACAAATTATAGACTTGTGCTATGATTATCTTGTTGGAGATAGCTATCAATTTAGCCACTGCTTAGTAAATAAAACAAAAAGAAATTCATTAAAAGGATGTTTGATAAAACTTATCATCCATGAAAAATAGAACAAAATATCTTAGGAAACAGAAAAAGTGACATAGTGTATAATTCCATGGAGTCCAACCAGTAGTGGGGGAGATCAAAATAGTGCCATAGGATCTGTCTGATGAAGGAAAGCCTTAAATGTGGGTGCCAGGCCACCAGCACTCAGTTGCCTTTCTAGCACTAATGACTCAATTATCTCAGGAAACCTCATTTCAGCATCATGCTTGCCAGAGAAGACCCTCTTGTGTCCTAAAGTAATGGACCTTCCCCTGGTATAGTGTAGTTAGCCGAAGAGTCTTCCTTTCCTCTGAGTCCTTCCTCAACCTTGGTTCCCTTAGGAAAGTCACATAGATCCTTAGACTGCGGTCCAAAGTGGTTATATGTCACTCCAATGCCAAAGGCCTGTGTCATGCTCTTTCATAGTAAAACCTTATCATGTGCTTTGTATGGGACTAGAAACATCCTTCAGATGAATTACTATTACAAATTTCTATTTTTGTGATTTTTCTCTCTCATCTTTTGGCACATGTAAATTTTCCCCACGTACCTTTTACCTACAGTTCTATTTCTTATTCCTCATAGTCTCTAAGTATATTATTAATAGAATGAGCCAGAATGTCTGTAGGATGGTAAGATAATCCATCTTTCTAAAGGAAACTCAACTATCTCCTATGAAGACTGATACGATGTGGAATTTCCCAAATACAGGGAGTCCCAAAGCAGTGACATCTGTCTGTTACAATAATGAATGATTCTTTTTAGGTCTGAATTTACAATCAGAGAGAAGTCAGGCTCTTACTGACTTGAGTGAAGTGGTGAAGTACAAGTACACTTGACACCTAGATGCACTACAAAGAGACTCTTAATTAAATGCCTCATTCAAACAAGAAACCCAGCGCACTTTTCCATTATGACTTTCATCGTAGCTTGACTTTAGAGAATAGGTGTGCTGCAAAGCTGACAGTTGAGTTTGTTTCAGTGTGAAGATTGTGAATGCTTTTTGTTAGTGTCATACTTCAACAGCATTCAACTTCACTAGTATTTTGCCTGGAGAAATGTTGAAAAAATAGATTTAGAGCAGGGTTGGCAAGAGATACCCTCAAAACTGAACTTATATTGCTTTGCTTCTTCACTGATGAGCCAGGTGTGGTGATGGGGGGGCAATTTCCATTTCTTATTTGTGTAAATATGGGGAAATAATACCAGATTTGTCAACCTTTTCCATCCTTACTCCGAACTCCCTGCTTATAATTTTCCTGTTTAGTCCACAGACCCTCTATCCCTGTTGTTTACCTAACATAGTCACAGGAGTTTGACTGACTCCCTTTATTCAAATTGCTCTGGCTGAAGACATTCCAAGGGTAATTACATAATGGTTGAATAGTTAACAAATACCACTCAGGGTATATTATAGTTAAAAACATTTTTAATTCTAGTTTTCTTAGTTTGTGCAGCTATAAGAGATACCAAGAACTTGGGGGCCTTATAAACATTTACTTTTCCAGTTTTGGAGGATCAGGGGAGAAGAAGGTAAGAGAAAGGAGACAGCTCCAGTATTTCATAAGGAAGTCTTCCCATCCCCTCCCTTGGGTTTTCAGAAAGAAAAACTTCTTGTTTTATTCCCTCATTTCACACACACACACACACACACACACACACACACACACACACACACAGAGCAAGAGTGATAATTATCAAGAAAAACTCAGAGAGACAGAGATAGAGAGAGCCTGTCTCTTGATAGCATTAATTGCATTCATAGGGCTCTATTCTCCAGATCCACTTGCTTTCCCAAGTTCTCATCTCCAAATACAATTATCCTGGGAATTTGGTTTTAGCATATAAATTTTGGAGAAAGAACTAAGTTTTAGTCATATCATTAATTAACACTATATACATTAAAAGCAGAAGTACAGTATTTCATTATCTGATGCATGAGTTCTAGATTCCTTTGTACTTCACATACCAGTACATTTCCAGTATTTCAGGTGAATTCTTTTGTGTAAAATTGCTGGGTCTAAACAGCTTATAGTATTTTTAAGATGCTTGAGCAAATATAAAGACAAAACATGAATTACATCTATAGATCAACAGTGTACAAAGTGCTAATTTCTTTATACCCTTTGTTAATGTTGTGTTACCAGTAATCTTGGTTGGGATGGTGAGATAGTTCATCAGACTAAAGCACCTGCTTAGATAAGCTTAGGCAAGCTCAGGGACCCTGGTTCGATTCCTGGCACCACATGCTCAGGGTGGGCTGAGCTGGCCAGAGTCCCGGTGTAGTCATGCCTGTAATCCCAGCTCTGGGGAGGCTGAAAGCAGGAGGATCACTATGAGTCTGAGCCATGTAGTAAGACCCTGCAACAACAAACACATTAATAATAATAATAATAATAATAATAATAATAATAATAATCTTTGTTGATCAGCAATGTATAAAAAGATGTTATTTTAATATGCACATTTCATTCATTTGTAATGAAGTTGCATGTTTTATGTTTCTTGTACTGGCTTTGCCAGTTTAAACTTGAGACTTCTCTCCTTTTGTCTTATTGGTTTCTAAAACTTTTTTATATGTTAATGTTAAATATTTACTTACAATTTGTTTAAAGTGCTTCATTTAGTTTTTAATGTTAGAAGAATATTTTAAGTGTAGTTATAATAATGTAACAAAATTTCATTTAATATTTTTTGTCCAGATAAGTTGAAAGCATGCCTGGAAAGCTTATACAGTGTTAACACTATGTAAGTGTTTCTTTAAAATTTTTATAAAAATTTTAAAATGTAAATCTTTTTCCAATCTAAATTGTTGCTTGAGGACAGCAATTCAACTTCCCCCTTAGCAAATATAAAGGGACTTTTCTGGCTCCATTTATTAAGCAGATTACCTCTTCCCAATTGATTTGTAGTACATTTTATCCTATACAGAATTCCTCTGAATGATAGTGTTTGACCTGTTTATATCTGAACATCCAGGTTTGTTTTGATTTTGAAACTCTGTATTGTTTTGGTACTTGGAGATTTTTGAAACATTTTCTGTTATATTCTGTTCTTAATTTGATTTTCTTATTTGGTTAGAGAAAATATTGTTTTCTGGAACAATGTTGCTTTCTCAACTTAGTCAATTTGTCAAAACTATTTTTTTAAATTTTATTTTTATTTATTTATTTATTTATTTAGCCGAACCGGGAATTGAACTCAGGCCCTTGCACTTGCCAGGCAAGCGCTTAATCTACTGAGCTATCTCCCCGGCCCCCAAAAGTATTGAATCTAAAATCTTAGTCCTAAAATAGTGCTGTAGTGTTGTTTTGAATTATTATTCTATTCTTATGTAAAATAAGCATTATGACATTTGTATTCATCTCATAGTAATTATCAATATTTATTTAGCTTTTACTGTGTTTTAATAGTTTCAATGCACTGTGTTGCCTCCAAAGATACAGTCAACTGTGCTCTTGAAATATCTATTTTGATTGTTATATTAGTGAACTGAAATTATGTTTGGGAAAATATTTGATTCTCCAAAGAGTTGAGCAAAAATATATTTTATTGGCTGCTACATAGACACACGCATGAACCTAAACACACTCATACATGTATATCTTTTGCATTGTTAGTATATAGCTTCATATCTTAGCTGGTTATTAGTCTTTCACATATATAAATTTTATCTAAAAGAGTGTGTTTTGGTATCTGACCTATTGAATATCTTAAACTGTAACATTCATTTAAGATAGTTATTTTGATACATATATAATTACCAATTAGAACATTAGTTTTGCCATTTTGTATCTCTAAAGACATACCTAAGAGTTTTCAAAGTTTTGGTTGCTGGCACTAAAATGACACAGTGGTAAGAAACAGAGAAAGAGCCTCTCTGAATGCTGAAAAATAGCTGAGAAAGACAAGGAGGAAGGAAGTAGTTTCCTTGGACCCAGAAAAGACATGAAGTGTGGATTGAAGCCCTTGGATGGAGTGAAGAGAGAAACTTCAATGAAGAAGAAGGAAGTGGCCTCGCACCTTCTCTCTGAGATAGGATTCACTGCATGAGAGGAGTGATTCAAATCTGCAGACACGTGGTGACTGCTGCCAACCCCACAGGCCTCCATGGAGAGACACAGTAGTGGAGGAAATCAGTGGAAATGAAGGGCTACATTAGCTGGTGGTGAGTGCTGAGGGCTCGGTTGTCTCATGTGAGAAAGAACTTGGCTGGGAGCCATCTTGGAGATGGGCTGGCTGAACTCAAAACTCAGAGGAGCAGCCAGATGCATCTAGTGGCGCTCAGCTGGGCTCAAGGAAGATGCACTGAAAGTTGCAGGCTGAATGAGTCTGGTCTCAGCCAGAAGGTGCAGGATCACTGAGATTCTCTAATGCCCTTCCAATTAGCTGCTGCTGGCTTGCTGGGAAAAATTAACACAGATTAAGACTCTGCCTCCACACATTGCCTTCCAGGGACAGCAGAATCAAACCTGGAAGGGGTTTGATTTCTTTTTTTTTTCTCTCTTGCTTGTTTTTTGTTGTAGTGGTGATAATTTTGTTTTGGTTTTATTAACACTCATTGTTTGATCTTGTACTTATATAAGTGTGGACATGGTTTTTAGCCTCTTTGTGGTTGTGGTTTGTTTTGTACTTCTTTTTGTCTCTTTTTTCTCTCCTTCCCTCCAATCTTTTGCATCAGTTTCTTAAAGTTAGTGTGATTCCCTTCTGTTCTGCAGACTTCTAAACTCTTTCTCTTCTATCTTTATATTTTTTCCCCTAAGCCTTCTTAATGCCTGAGGGTAAAATTACCATGTTAAGGACTTATCTATTGCATATTATTTTCTAGTCTGTTTTAGATTTTGTTATATAAGCACAAATCTGTTCATACAGCTAAAGGTGTCAAATTAATTGTTACCTCAGTTTGTCATTTCCTAGGCTGTGATCTATGCTGTTGTCATTGCTGGTGGTACCACATTAGTCAAAAGCAACAAAATCAGTATAAACAGCTATTCTTCCCTGTATTACAAGTCTGAGATTGACTGACGGTCATAGAAAATACTGTGGCACAGTCAGAGAACCAGGGACTGGGAAAAACTTATAGCAATGTTTCATCTCCAAAAATTTAAAGACAGGGTCTTGAAACAGATTCAAAGCCCAAAAATCCATTATACTTGGAAGATACCTCAGAGAAATAGGCATTTCCTAAGGGTCCTGAATACTAGCAACAAAGCAACTGAACATAGGCAATTTACAAGCATCACTCCAAGAATTAAATTTTTTAAAAAGGAAAAGAAAATGAGAAGACACCTAAGCAAGATGCAAACCCAAACTTCCAGTTTACTGAAAAGGAAAGCCAGTGTACTATGAGATGCGATGATCTAAAAGGGACCCACCTGGACTCTCTGACGTAGTAACACAAAAGCAATTGAATAAGGCTCTAGAAAAAATCAAATTAAAAATAATTACTCATATAGCTGCAAAGATGTTATCCACAAAGTAAACCATGCTTAGTGACTCTAGAGCAGATACAGACAAAAAAGAGGAGTTTAAGAAAATTTTGGAAGCCACAATAGCTCAGCATAGAAAATACGTGCAACTCATAAGGCAGACTCAAGCAGATATCCATGAGAATAAAAATTGCATTGAAAGTATCAGTAGCAGATTAAGCTAATACGAGGACAAGATCTCTGATATAGGAGACAGACTTGCAGTTAGCAATCATGTAAAGGAAGATTTCTTAAAAATAGCAAGGCACCATGAGAAATCAACACAGCAGCTTCCAGATGAGGCAAACACGAGTAACTTAAGCTTGATTGGAGTCAGTGGAAAAGCAGGAGAGAGCACAAATATATAGAAAAACTGCTCACAGACATCATGGCAGAAACTTCCCTGGTGGGGAAAAAGAACGTGACATGCAGAGAAGTGATGCAGGTAGAACTCCAATTGGCCGTAATGAGAAGGTCTACATCCAGGCGTATCATCATCAAGGTTCTGGAAATTCAACACTAGAACTGAATCTCAAAAGCTGTTAGGGAAAATAAACAAATCATCTATGAAAGAAAACCCATCAGAAACACAGCTGATTTTTCAGCACAAACCCTCAAGTCAAGGAGATTTTGGAGGGAGATATTTCATGTTCTAAAGAAAAACATCCTTCAACAAATGCTGTTGTACCACACAGAACTATTTTCTAAACTAATGAATAAATAAGATACTGCATGACAAAGAACCATCTGAGGAAATTTATAACCACCAAACCAGCACTCCAAAATGTTTTGAAGAACACGCTAGAGAGAGATAACAAGGATGACAACTCCATGAACCCCAACAGAAAGAATCCACCAGGCAAGGGAAACCATTAATCAGATGGAGGGTAACAAAGAGGGGAAGGCAGCAACAAGAAAATAACATGACAAGGATAAGTCAATACATATCAGTTATAACCATCAATGTTAATGGTTTCAACTCATCAGTCAAAAGACAGACTGGCAGAATAGAATAAGAATCAAGATCCAATAATATGTCACATACGAGAAATACATTTAAAGGGCTGGAAAGATAGCTCAGCGAACTAGACACCTGTTTAGGCAAGTGTAGGGGCTGGAAATTGATCCCTGGCACCATGGGCCACATTGGCCCCACACCCAGGCATGCTGAGCTGGCCACTGAGACTGGGTGTGGTGGCGCATACCTGTAATCCCATCACTGGAGAGGCTGAAAACAAGAGTATTACTATGTGTCCAAGTTTTGTAGTAAGACACTGTACCAAATACATAAAAAATAGACACATTTAATTCAAAAAAAAGCTCATAGACTGAAAGTTAAAAGATGGAAAATCACTGAGTCTAATTTTCATTGTGAGACCTTGTCCCAAATGTATATTTTTTTTCCCAAAAAAGGGACTTTTTTGTCTGTTTTCTTTTTTGGTACTGGGGATCAAACTCTGAGCATTGTGCTTGCTAGACAGGCACTGTGCCACTGAGATATATCCCCAGCCCTTAAAACATTAAAAAAAAAAAGTCATCTAACAGTCAACATCATACTAAATGAACAAAAACTGGAAACTTTTACACTAAAATCAGAAACAAGACAAGGATACCCACTGTTTCCACTCTTACTCAGCATAGTCCTCAAAACTTTAGCCAGAGAAACTAGACAAAAGAAAGATCTAAAATAATAATGATAGGAAGGAAGGATGTTAGATCGTCATTATTTGCAGATGACATGATATTATACGTGGAAGACCCCAAAACTCCACTAAAAGACTGCTAGGTTATAGCTGGATACAAAGTCCACGCTGAAAAACAATAATCTCACTGAAAAGAAAAGTTTGCTACTTTTGTTTGGACAAATAAATGCCTATATCTTGTACTGTGAGTAACTGATTTAAAGATAACAATATGAAATTTATTAACCATTGTTATCCCCCATTATCTTGTTTTGAATTTTTGTTTTATTTTTTCTCTTTAAAATAAAATTTAATGAATTAGAAATTTTTGAGGATGCTGTTTGCTGTCTGTAGACCTGCTCTGCATCTGGACTCCCTTGCATTCCAAGAGCTTAGGTAGCTGGCTTCCTTTCACTAAAATGTTCTGTCACAAGAGCAGAACTGGTGTCAGGTTCTCCATGTGCCTGCACCTTTGTTTCAAAAAGTTTTCTGTAATTATATCCTTGATTCTGTCTTATATTTAAATATTCTGCTTTTCTCTGAGAATTTTCATTTGGATTCACTGGATTCTGTATTAACTTTTCTGGCTTGTGCCATTCATTGTTGATTTGATTTTTCTGTATGTTCCATGATAATCTGTACTGACTTCAAGGCAGACTTCAATTCTTTTTCTGAAATGCTGATTTCCCTACACCATTTGTTATTTCATAAGAAAAAGCACATCCCTTGATCCCCCTTTTGCATTTGGATTGTACTCGGTTTTATTCATTTGCTGCCATATTGTTTCATTTATTACTCAAGCAGAATGTACTTCATCTGGACATTTCTGATAATTTAAAGTGATCTTTCTTATAACCATAATCTTCTGCACATTGTGTGTATCTGTTACATCTTTCTTATATAAAATCCCTAAGTTTCCTATAATCAGTAATAATATATGCTTACACATTCTTGAATGAAAAACTGATTAACTCAAGCCCAATGCTGGTCATTAAACCACTGAACCAGAAGTGACTAGATGTCTCTTTTTGGATCTTAAACTAATATTTGGGTGATGTGCCAAAAAAGCTAGCTAAGTTGGGTGGGTCATGATGATTAAGGCAGCCCCAATCTTTCTGAATCATAATCTTCTACCATTTATACTGTGTTTAAGGAGGATATATTTTTCCTAAATAACTTGAGGTATTATGCATTTATTTCTTTGTTAGTAATGGTGTGCTTAAAAGTCCAATCCTCTCACTTACGCACAGAGATTTTATTGCCTTTGTTTCTCCTATTTGTGGCTTTATATTCCACTCTACATTACCTCTTTGCTTTAAATCCAGCTATTGTTATATGTTACTGAAAGCTTGTTCATTAGTAGAAAGCAGGATGGTGTAAGAGAAAAGTGAACACACAGCTGAGCTACAGAATTATGAGAAACTGTTGTGATCTTGACATTACTGTTGGAACTTTGCATCTTTCTTGTGGCATGGAGTGGGCACAGTGTTTCCAGAACACAAAATATGTGTACAATCTAGTAGATGGGAAAAGCTCATTGTAGGTTGTCTCAGTTACTCTTCTCTTGTTGCTGGGACAAATACCCAACACCCAAAATGAAGGAAGGAAAGATTGATTTAGCTCACAGTCAGTGGAAGTTTCAGTCCATACCCAGCTGGCTCCAAGGCACAGTGGCACTTGGCAGAGAGCAGCCATTCAAGGCAGTAGCAAAGAGCAAGAACAGCGGGAGTGGCGGCAGCTCAGGCAGCTAGCTAGCCTCTTTCCCCTCCTCACATTGTAGTGCAGAGCAGCTGCCCAGGGCACTCACACCCATAATCCCAGCACTGGATCAAGAATCAGTCACAAACTCTAGAAGCTGCCCCGTGACTACATGAGGTTTTTGGAGGACAAATAGACACCAACCACGTCAGAGGTCATGTTGATGCCATGCATGGACTACTGCTGAGAAGGGTGTGTGTAGGAGGATGAGGGGAAGAGGCTGAGGAAGGCCTCACATTCATCATTAAATGTACCTGGCCATAGAATTTGCTCTATTCTGATTAAGGCATTCACCTGCTATATTTAGAGCAGGTGTGTGACACGGTAGGACGGAGAGTTCTGACGATGACTTGAATGGCACAAGAAGATACTCCTATTTAAGAGACCTTAGAGGAAACTATTAAAATAGTCTAGTGGAAAAAGAGAAAAGTCTGACTTAAAGCCAGGTGTACAATATGGACCACATTAATTCTAGAAATACTGAGGAGGGAAGATGAATAGAAGAGAAACAAAGGAAAAAGAGTGACCTAGAATGGTTCTTGTGCATTTGGTTACTATTATGGAGCCAGTGTCTATGATAATCACTGAAATAAATTACATTGTTGAGGGTGTGTTCTGGAATGGTTATGATGAGATGAATTCAATTGTGGGATTTTATTAATAATTTCAAGCAGACAATCTACAAGGGCAATGATAATGGTGGTGGAATAACAACGAAATATTTCCAATGATAAAGTGAGGTAAGTTTACATTAAGCATGCATAGCAAGCTTAAAATATTTGGGTTGTAATATGCTATTGTAAAGGCATAGATAAAGTGGGAAAATTAACTAGGAAGATCAGTGCTTAAATCAGTGTTCAGAGTTTGGCATTGGAAGGCAGGAAATTAATGTTCTTGAATGCATTTTGCTCATTAAGAGCAGGATTTGAGGCAAGGCACTTAGGCACTTGGTTTCTCAGATTCCTACTTATAAAAGACAGATAATATCATCTTTCAATTATTTGCTAGGGTTTCAAGATTTGAGCTAGGTAACTGATATGAAATTACTTCCCATATGCTGGTTCAATATCTGAAATGATCAGAAAGAAAATATTAGATATTTGTTAGAAACTGCAAATTTATGGGAAAAATTTTAGTGGATGACACTATGATACCAACATTTTTGTACACTTCCATGTCACCTTTGATGTTAGAGTATATTTAATTTAATTTTTATCTATAATAATTTAGCTTTTAGAACATTTCAAATTCTGACACATACAAGTAAAATAAAGCTAAAGGCAATTTTTACTACAAGAGAAATTTTTGTAATCATTTTTAATTAGCATTTTTCTTTATTAAAATACAAGAAGCAAGAAAAATAAAATAAATTTGCATTCAATATTAATATAATATCAACTCCTGGCTAGGATGACATCATAAATATCACAGCCAAACTTCTTACAGAACTAAATACAGAGCATTTTCATATTCTTTCAAACAAGCTCACATAATTAAGAAAGTGTTTTTCAAATGCAATAGAATTATCTCATTTACTCTGCTGTATTTACATATGTCTTTCATGAAGACTTATTTGGCAGTAAATCTAGCTGTTCTTTAAATAAGCATACCAAAATACTTCTTTGGAGTCTAAAGTTCTGCTAAGAGGGAAAATATCCACACCAATTTTGCTTCTGAAAAGATATCATCACTGCTCTTTTTGTTGGTCTAGAGACAAAATATTGGAGAAAATGGAATTTTACCAAGAGCAAGTTATGAATTGTCTTCCACAGAATTTTATCCTACAGCTTTTCCTTAGCCAATAAAAAATAATGGATTAGGAAAAAAATCCCCACCTATTTGCCTCAAAGTATTTCAGAATAAAGAAACTGGTAATTATTTACCCAGTGGCAATCCCAGGTAAGTCTCCTCTGGCAGGAATCCAAATAAGAGTCTGGAGCATGATGGATTGTGTCTGTCAGAGGAAGCTCCACACATTCAAAACCAAAGGCAAGCGGGACCCATGTCTATCTGGCAGGTATTATTAGCTAGTATCCATTTAGAACCATTTAGGTGGATTCATTAATAAGCTTCATTTTTTTTTTTTTTTTGGTGTGTCAATATCTCACATAAAAAAGAAGACATTTTAACAGCTGAAAGTTTTTGAGGATAGTGACAGTCTAGCTTCTGTGTGAGTATCGCGTACATTCCTGAGGATTTCGGGGAATTAGTCCAGTGGTTCAGGGACAGTCTCTAGTGTCAGGCTCTCTGGTTTGATTCCTGGCTAGTGAACTTTGTCACAATATGACCTGAAACATGCTGTATTCTTTCTTTTTGTTGAAGTTTTCTCATCTACAACATGAAAAAACCCCATAATAGTAGTACCTGTCATATAGTTGTTGAGAAGATTGTGAGTACATATATGAAATTCAGAGAACTGTTCCTACTGTATACTAAGAGCTAGTGTTTATAAGACACTGTTAGTGTTATTTACTCAGAGTTCCTATAATGTATGACTGATAAACAGTGAGGAAAACAAAGGTTTGGGGAAAGAAGACATGATTGACAGGCGCCAACAAATGATACTAAATGATGCTTCCTTTCTCTTTCTTGGGATCGATCTTGGAAAGCTGAGTGCTGGAGCTTGGGGTGGGAATCACAATATCCTGGTGACCTGAACACACTCCTTAGATCCTTAGTCTTTTCTGACTGGAAACATTCATTCTCAAGCAAATCCCTCATCCTCCACCTCTGCCCCCGCAAACTTGCAAAACCCACATGCCTCCCTGGAGAAATACATGTGCCAAGTATGAAACTTTAAAATTCAAACTCCTTTAATGTTTTTTGCATACACATAAATTCTGGCAAATTTTGATGCTGGTAAAAACACAGTTTTTGCTTGTTGGAATGTTATTATCACTCCAAATGATTGAACAGATTTTTTCAGGCTTTCTAAATGTAATTCTTTTCTGAGAAGACAATAAGGATGAAGAATTTTCTCAAAGGTCATGCTGGGGGAAGCTTAGAAAGCACTGAATGTGTGCACACAGCCAACAGAAAAGAGTTTATTCTCAGCCTTCATTTGTTGTTTTATGTACTCCTAGTTCCACCATTCCCAGTGGCTTGACAAAATGAAGAGAGTTTCAACTAGAAGCTGTCCGCTCACGTAGCCCACTGTATGTCAAATGTAGCTAAGAAATAGCACCCACTGTCCAGTCAAACACTGATTATGGTGCTTCTGTGAAAGTGTTTTGCAGAGGTTGTTAGTGCCTGCAATTCAGGGACTTCAGGTAGGCCATCCTTGATGACACAATCCTCCTTCAACCTTTTCAGACTCTAAGAACTAAGCTGAAGAAGACAACCCCAAGTGTGGGCACGCGTCAGTTGACCGGCCTCCGGCTTGCTAGCCTGCCCTACACATTTTGAACTTTGCCTCCAGACTTCACAGTCAATTAAGACATACTGGGAGATTATTTTCCTAGAATGTAGATCTCCCTGGTCCTGTTTCTGTGGTGGAGTTCTGATGCTTACGTTCATCATTCTGTCATGCTGTCAAATGCACAATGCAACTTGTGCTGGGCTAAAGCTTCTTACAATGCAGCAGTACCACTTATTTTCAGAAGATTTTAAGCATCATACATAGTTGGTCTTAACTGTTTTAAATGAAGTGTTACATGCATACAGAGGAGTAACACATAGCAAGCTGAACACACATGTAAGCAGGCTAAGGAAAGAACACAGTCTACAGAGCACACGGAACCTTAGTGCTCCTTCATGGCATGCGTTTTCCCCATCTCCAAGTAGCCAGGGTTTTGACTGCTAAGAGCACAGGTTCATATTCTGGCATAGGATTTTAGGTGTAAATGTGATTTAAGAAAGGATGTCATGGGGCCAGGGAGATAGCTCGGTAGAATAAGCGCTTGCTCGGCAAGGGCAACGGCCTGAGTTCAATCTCCAATTGTGCCAAAAAAAAAAAAAAAGTAGATATTGTTTTTGATACTTTGGATCAAGTCTTGAAGTAAAGAGAAAATGGTATTACTCAGAGGATGCCATTTATTAGTACCCATTGGAATTTAGAGCAAATTATGAGATGTTCTATTTTAAGGTCTTAGCTAGGAGACAACATTTTCAGTGTATATTATAGATTGTACTTCTAATTCATAGTTAAAGAAAACTAAGCCTATAGACAAGAGATTTTGTAAGCAGATTTCTGTCCTATTCTGTTCAACAATTGATTAAAAATAATTCCATACAATAGAATCTATGATTCATTCAGACTTTAAGGCATTGATAGTGTCATTTTAAACATTATAGATTTCCTAAAGTTACATATAGTTTTCTTTTCAGAAAAGAGACTCTTTATGACATACACAAAAGAAAATGTCTCACTGTTGACACGTGTAAGAGTTATTATTGGTAGTGCTTTATTGACTTTGTGGTATTTCCTCGGGCTTCTGCAGCTGCTTCCCAATATCACATACGCAAACAAGATACAGCTCCTCCTTGTCAGACTAACTCATAGTAATTCCCACTTGCTATGTGATGTAAGTAAATAATTATCAGGATTCCATTGGTGGAACTGATACCATTGCAGAACTTCTATTACCAAAATTCTATTTGGTGGGAAGAAATAAGATTCCCACACCCAGAAAGGTTTGTAGAAAATGGATTCTTAGAAAATAAAGCCAGAAAAAAAATACCCAAAGTTCTCATGCACCTTCTCATAAGTACTGCTGCTCCTGTTCAGAAATCATTCAGACACCTGTAACAGCACCACATCTCTTAAGTAGGCTGAACACTCCACCTTATTTCACCCCTAGAGGGTACTGCTAAGATCTGACTCTGTCTCTCACTCTAAATCCCTGAGGCTATAAAAATTTTATGGGATTTGATTTTTTTGAGGTGTAAAAAGAAGAGAGATCAGAGGAATGGAGAGCCCTCACTAAATACCTGGATGGTCCCAGCACTCAATTTGGCAATGAAAACAAAATCAGAACAGCCTTGCTGTTGAGGATTTCCAGCTTGATGAAATGCATGCATCTATACCATACTTATGCACGTATGTGCCTCATCTTTAATAAACCACAGATTTCTTAAGGGAAAGATATCTGAAAAAAAAAACTTGTTGCTACCCCCATAGTATCTGGGGCAGGTACTCAATCACTATTTATTATATAGATTAAAAACAATAATCATCACTTGCTTTTGATTACAGTTAGTGCAAATTACACATTTTTTGAGGATGAGTACTGTTTGACTTTCAGAAGAACTTTAGGTTTCTGAACAATTGCTTAATCTTTTAAGGAAAGAATAAGCAGGATGCTGCACATTTTTATAGTTATTTCATCTTGAGATACAGAAAGTTAACAGAAATAAGAAAGCACACCTAATGCTTCCCTTATAGAAAAGATCCAAGAGCATGAGTGAATTCTCCTGAGTGAGCACATTAAAAAAAAACTTTATAGCTTCATAATCTTGGATCTAATTTCCTTTTCTTAATAGTTGCTTTAAACTTTCCCAACCTACACAGAATCTGATCTGTGTTAGTCAGCTTTCTGTCACTGTAACAAATCCCCGAGATAACCAATTTAGAAAGAGAATTTTTTTTCCCCTGGCTACCAGTCTTTCAGGTTTCAGGCCGTGACTGGTTTCTGTATGACGTTTGGGCCTCTTGAGCTTGCTCTGAGGAGTCTAGCGCACCAGGGCAGCAGTGTGCATTTTCTTCATGGCCAGGATGCAGAAAGGTGGCAAAGGAGTGGGTGGGGTGTCTCTGTTGCCCACAGGTCTGCCCCCTGTGACTGAGAGGTGTCCCACTAATCCAAAATCTTGAGCTTTCTGCCTCCTCCCATCATTCCCCATGTAAGGTGGGCCTTCAACACAAGGGCCTGTGGTGGACATGCCGCAACCAAGCTATGGTCTCTAGCAGAGCCACTCCCAGTAGTCATCCGGCTCAGGCTTTGACTTACTGTTTGGCAAGATGGCTCATCCCTCTGCCTTGCTGCCTGAGGCTTAGTTTCTAGACAAGCTTCTCAGGATCCTGCTCTGGGTCTTTCTTCTCAGGGGTTTGTTCCGTCTTCTAAGCCACCATTCGTCAGTCAGCTGAGTGTCCAAGTGGCCTTCTACAGCTTGTCTGTCTATGTTGGCCTTCTTGATCACCCGAGTTATGCTGATAACTCTCCAGCTGATCATCCTGGGATCATCTCTTTGCAGACCCCATTGGAAATCTAATAGACACAAAAATATGTTCAACTTGACCACTATCTCTTCTTCCTTCTTCTGAGGCCCCAGATAAAATTTTATCTTTGATATTTCTATCTGACACTCTACACACTGTACTGTTTCCACTTTAAAAATACTTGACTTAATCCTGGTTCTCCATTTCCACTGTCACTATGATCTCTCACTCCCATGATTGCAATTGTCTCCTAAAAATAGCCTTCCTGCTTCACTGTTACCTTCCATCTTCTTTTCTTTAATATTGCAGCAGGAGTGAGCTCATTACAAAGTGGGCAGGTACAGTGACTGCTTTGCTACGAACCCTACAATGGCTTTCCCAACACAGAGCAAAATCCAAACTCCTTATGTCAGCTCACAAGAGCTGATGTGATTTTGCAACCTCAATTTTTTACTGTTCTTTATTCCCTCACTGGCCATGTTGATCTCCTACGCCTTCTCTCTAAAACATGTTTTCAGATACCACTCTCTTATTTCCATCATCTGAGCTTCTAAGAACACATCCCATATTTATAGTACCTGAAATTGCCATCACTTTTGCAGCCATTGCTTTGATTTTCTGCTTAACTTTTCTTGAAAACCTCTATAAGCTCCTGACATACTATGCATTTTCTCATTCAAAACGAAGAAAGTTCCATGAAATCCAGGAATGTTCTATTTTGTTTGTTTTATTTTGGTTTGTTTTCTGATAAATTCCCAGTACCTAGAACTTTATGTATTCCAATTATTTGTTTAATCATCATGTCTCTCCTCTCCCCTCCCATATAACCCTCCTTTTCTCTTCCATTTTCTTCCTTTCTCTTCTTTTCCACTCTGCGTAGATCTACCCATTTGATGATCTCCCTATTTGCATGCTTTTAGTTACCACAGAAAGTAAATTTTCAGAATTCTTTAATTCTATATAAACTATTTAAAGCCATTTGTTTCAACTGAGGAAAGGAGCTAGGCAGCATAGAAATGAAATGTTTTAGATAATTGGTAATTATAGTATATGACTTATTCCTATTACCAAAACTTTGTTCCGTCTCTCATTATTTCATGGGAGAATTATCAGAATAACTTCTTGGTTGTCATCTATATTTGCATGTGAATATTTCCTGTGATGGCTAGAGTGGATTATCAATCTGAATGCCTTGGGAGCTACCCTGAGGATTAGGAAATCACAGTAGTGAGAGTGTTTTCGTGGGTCAGGGGGACATGACCTTGGCTTCTCTATCTGGTCCCTGGCTACTTCCTCTCTGGATCTGTTTCCCTCTTGCTATGAATTGAGTAACTTTGCTTTCTCAGTCCATTCTGCGGTGATGTTTCTGTTTTGGAGCTGGCAGACCATGGCCGAATTGCCTGAGACTGAAACAAACTGAACCTCTCCTTTAGGGTCTGGATGTTGGGTATTATGTTCCTGCACTGGAAAGCTGACTAATATGTCTTTAAACTTTCATTACACAGTTACCAATATGATTGTATTAGAGCCATTTAAGTATATTGCAATGATTTTCTATAAAGGATAAGAGCAATAAAATGATATTGATTAGAATACCAGTATAAAATTAAGCATTTAAAAATTGGCAGAAACCTTGTTCTTCAACTAAATCAAATATATGTTTTTTTTAATATGGAGTAACCATGCCAAGGAAGTGTTCAGGAGAGTGTATCATGTATGTAGGAAATGTCTGATTGCTTGAGTGCTACTTAGTTGAATTAAAGTGCTCATATTATCATTAGAACTTATGAAGTATCTCATTCTTTAAGAGAGTGCTCTGGTTTGGTCAAAATGTTTTTGCTAGTGAAGTCATCCATAAAACCCGTTTTAGACTGATTCCTTTCTTTGTGAAGTTACATGTTATGTTAGTTGTGCAGTATGCACACCTACGTTTATTTACAAGAAGCACAAAAGTAGAGGTGTTTCCTAAATCTTTCTACACTTGGATGCTGGGCTTCACTGGCCCAGGCATTGTTGGCTTATCAATTCTAGAAGCAAGACCTCAGCCAACCTTCAGAGCAGCTCTTTCTGGAACAACAGAGACTGCCAAGGGAGGGGGTGACTGCTGGCTTTCGCAGGCACACCTTCATTTTCTACCACTCTCTGAACTGTCCTCTCTGAAAGGGTTACTTCTGGTGATCCAATACATCTGTTTTCTTCTGATAAAAAAGGAAAATAAACCCCAATTTTTTTAGACCACAGTAACACAAAGCGGTCACTAGACAAATTGGCAAGAGTAGGTAGCATTGCTAATAGGCTGGCCCTATGACTCAGAATGTTTTTCTTAGAGAAGCAGCAATGCCCATCTCACTTTGGAATGGATTCCTTTCCCCTAGTTGTGATCCAGAGCCGTGCTATTGGTTTCAGCTATAAATCCCCTGTCTTCTCATCACAGGCTCAGGGCTAGAACCAACTTCTGGCAGTTTATGATCAGCCCTACAGCATTTAGCTTGTGAATTGTAGCATTTGTATAATGTAAAAATGTCTGACACTTGGGGCCAAAATTAAGGTGTTATTTAGTAAATGAGTGTGAGAACATTCAGGGACTCTCTTAAGAGAAGTAGTGCCCTAGTTAACATTGGAGAATTTTTATATTGGAAGGAAATTATGTGTTCATTTACTGTAACCTTTAATTTTACAGATGAGAAATCGTAGGCTAACAGAGTTAATTATATGGCTCCTTTTCAAAGTTATCTATCTTGGTCTAATTTCTATTGCTATAACAAAATACTGAAGACTGGAACATTTACGAAGAACCAATGTTTATTTGACCCAGAGTTTTGAAAGTTGGAAAACGCAAGAGCATGGTGTTAGCACTGGATCATCTTCTGGGGGGTTGTTTTAATTCTGCATCATAGCAAGCTGGTCAGAGGTCATGTTTGTAACAAAAATCTACAAAACCCCATTAGCCTATGAATGGATTCATATATTTATGAGGGCAGAGTTTTCATGATGCAGTTACCTTCCTAAAGCCCCACCTGGAAATTTCATTAACATATGAATTTGTGAATTACATGAATGAGTCTCCAACAATGAAAGCATTCAAATGATAGCAGTCCCCTAATTCACATAGGAATCACCTACGATTCCATTCTCATTCTGCATAGCTTTGGGGAAAGGGCAAAACATGAAGGAGATCAAAAATCTTAGGTATCTTCCTTCCTTGGTATATCTCTTTGCTTTAGTGGAATAGGACAGGGTGGGACTGGGGTAGGGGACAGCTGCAAGGCAAGAAGAGCTTAAAATAATATCACTCAACTTCAATATTTAAAGCTTCTGCACTGCAGGTGGAGCAAAACAGGAGGATGATAAGATTACTTTTCCTGGAAGTAATAACAAGTAATAGGAACCTTTTGAGATCTAACAGCAAAAGGGATAAGGGTGTTTGGGTTGCTGTTTTTACTCAGTGTGTTTGAAAATGCTGAGTTGCTGTCAAAAGGCCCTGAGTGTGCCACACACTATTCTTAATTTTCAGTTATGGGACAGCTATCAGGTAAAGCACGAGCCCAAAAACATATTTAGAATCCCCTTTGGGAAGTACATAGGGACCAAATTTTTGAAATGAAGTCATTTATCATTCATGACTTAGATACTGCTGTATTGTAGACAAACTTGAAAGAAAACAGAGAAAGGCATGTTTTCATAATATCATTCCTTTAGAGTTCATAAATGCAGAATCATTCTATCAAAATGGGTCCTGTGAAAGCAGATGGCCCAGAGTTGCTGGTGCATGCTTTCATACCTCTTGAGGACCCTCGAAATGTATTAAGACTTGAGTCTCCCTCTAGTTGGCTCTGCCCTAGGACTGTAGGTTGCTTATCTAATCCTGAATATTCACATGGGATTATGTTATATTTATGTCTCAGGAAATCAGAGAATGCCTACCACATGGTATATATTTCAATGTTTTTCAAATGAGTCAAATAGAACCATAAAATTGTATTTAATTCAGAGACAAAGGCAGCCAATGAAAGGTTCTAATTTTGAATATGGAGATGTTCATGGCATAGATCCTCACATTGAGTTTGTGGGTGCCACTCTATATTACTTTCCAATAATGGTGACCCACAATCTTCTATGATAGTCTGACTCTAATGTTTGATGTATGTAAATTACTCTATACAGAGAACAAGGTCAATTGTTAGGGTTCACATTCTGCAATATCTAGTAATTCATCTACTAACTTAATAAATTCAATATTTTAAGCACACATTTGCTAGACTCCTGCTATTTTAGATACTTGGCTAGACTCTATGGAAGACCCCAAAATTATATCGAATGGGCCAAATTACAATCTCTCTTCAATTTAATTTCAAGCTAAAGCTGTATTTGAAAAGAGACAAGCTATCTGGCATCTCAGCCCTTCACAGGTTATGTGTAAAATTACAGACTGACTCCTTTTTCTACTTTGAGCAGCTCTTCCCAATTGACTGATCATACTGATTTGACTATTCACAAAAACTCTGTGTCTTGAATGTAGTGGTGCCTAGGAAGGATTTCATGTTAGATATAAATGGAGCAGAAGGCAAAGTTCATAATTTCCATCACACAACGTGAGTTCAGCTTTTGAACTTTGATTTGTTGGAACACCTGATCTAACCAGAAAGAAGTGCTGATAAAGGAAGTGGAATTTCAAAGCAGAGAGGTATCAAGCTCGGCGACACTTCATTAGGTGCAAGTGCTTCGTCTGCAAGAAAGAGAAATTAATGACATCTACGTCTTGCACCATTTGTCTTTGTAGTTCAGCAACACACACACACACACACACACACACACACACACACACACACCCCTTACCCAACACTGAAACTATTTGTAAAACTCTTTTATCCTGGACTGGTCTTTGAATTTCTTGTAGTGGGAGCCACTTCAAGATTCTTGTTGGTGTTGCTGCTGCTGTTGGCAGTGCTGGTGGTGGTGCTACACGGAAGGGCTTCCTGTTCTACATGCTCTGGAAAGATGCATACTGGGGAAAAGAGAGCAAACTCCCCGGATGAGGAGGGGGCCAGAGGGGCATGGTCATTAGCGATCCAGAGGGAGGGACCTTTTCAAAATGCCAAAAGAAAACAAAGATGACTTATGTAGGACAAAGGCTAAACCAAAAGAGTGTTACATTTTTTCAATCCTTAGAAAACTTCTAAAATCACTATAGAGGGGCACACTGATACAGCAATTGAGGCTGGGAGTGGTGTTTCATACCTGTAATCCCAGCTCTTGGGAGGCTGTAAACAGGTGGATCAATGCAAGTCCGATCTAATAGTGAGACCCTGAACACCCTGTAGACCCTTCCTTAAAATACAAAAAAGTAAAATAAAATAAAAAAAAATCACTATAGATGTCAAAACATCAGTAAGGGGAGAATGTGCAATTTCTTTCTTTCTTTCTTTCTTTCTTTCTTTCTTTCTTTCTTTCTTTCTTCTTTCTTTCTTTCTTTCTTTCTTTCTTT
The DNA here is from genome assembly GCF_000260255.1 of Octodon degus. Taxonomy (NCBI): domain Eukaryota; kingdom Metazoa; phylum Chordata; class Mammalia; order Rodentia; family Octodontidae; genus Octodon; species Octodon degus. The sequence continues at coordinate 808,425 of NW_004524677.1, forward strand.
CTTTCTTTCTTTCTAGAAAAAGATAAGCAACTATTTCATGGTTAGGCAAGACAACCAGCACAAACTCCTGGATCATTTTCTCAGATGAAGCTCTAAGTGTCAGACAAGATAAGGGGACATTAAAGGATCCTGGAGGTGTCCTCCAACACTGAAATAAAACCTTACAGAAACTGTGGTAGGCAGAACATGACTGGGATCTGGGGTGGGGAGGTGAACGCAGGTCTGTCAGAGCAAGTAGCAGGGGCCTCAGCGGCTGCAGCTGAGAAGGACCTGCAGGTGGCATCTGGCCTCCTCCAACATGGGCCTCCTGCACGTGTGGGCCACAGATGCTGCCTTGCTGCCATGTCAAGAGGAGCAGCACGGACATGCCAAGCAGGCTGGCTGTGCCACGCAGCGAAGCTCCCAATTAGCACTTTCCAGTGGTGAGGCCTCCTGACCACTCTGAGGGTGCCATGAGGGCAAAAAGGCCACAAAAGCTTCGCAGTTTCTTGAAAGGAGAGAAGAATCTAAACAATGCATTTGTATAGCAAAAATAACACTATTAATGAAATATACAGGGGCACATTTGAAGCCAATATATTAGCACAAAGGGGTAATCATAATATAGGGTGAATGTTTAAGTTTAAACAATCTGCTACTGTAAAGCACACATTGCACACACATCACTCGCCTCAACACGCCCTCTCTGCTTTGCAGACATGGATCCCGCCATTTATGCCACTTTTGAATTAGCTCTGAAAGTCCTCTTTTGTGATTGACTTTCTCAAATGTGATCATACTTCAGTGAATTCCATTCCTTAAAAAGGCAGGATCTTGCAAACGTTCTGGCTTGTCTTCATCCACCTTATTGGTGCCGTAGGACTTCTGGATCTTCCTCAAAATCAAAATAGCCATGGAACACACACCTTTTAAGTCAATCTATCACAAGAGCTCGACTAAAACTCAACTGAAGGTACAAAAGAGAAGAGAATTTCCAGAACTGCTTCACAAAGTGACAAGAAGGATGGGCTAAGCTTGTCTGAAACAACTTAAAGGAAGGATTTTGAGAGTGGTTTATTGACAGTGTGTTTTTTAATGTAAAGAGTTTTTGAAATTTAAAATTCTCTGCAATTTTCAATCACAGCTTCCTGTGCCTTGAGTATGGGTCTCCTCAATTAAAGGTCAGTGACCTTTCTTGCAGAAACCCCACTCCTTCATTTTCATTTTGAATTTTTAAAATCTTTTATTTATTTATCTGGTACAGGGTTTCACTAAACATCTCAGACTCATAGTGGACCTCTTGTCTCCTCCTCCCCAGCACTGGGGTTGCAGGCATGCTCCACCATGCCTATAGGTTTTGGGGCTGGTATGGCCTGTGGTACTGGGGATCGAACTTGCGTCCTTGCACTTGCCAGGGGTCTGAACTATCTCCTCAGCCCTCACTTTTGGTTTTAAACATGAATTAAAAATTGTAAAATAATTGAGAATCAATTGGAAAGAGACTTGTCAAGATTTTTGTGAGATTTTCCCATTATTAAAAATAGACCTGTGGGCTATGCTTATTTTAGATGAATTGTTCCTGAAAAATTCATAATTCTTTTTTCAAAAACTTACGCTCATAAGAACAAGTGTTTTGATTATTTACATTTATCATTGTACTTATATTTGACAGAACTATTTTACTATTACTCAGCAATAACATTACCATAAAGCATAAGTAGGTTTGGGCACCAATCAAACTACACGTGGTACTTGCCCTCTGATGGTATGGACTGAATTCATTGGGATGAGTAAAACCTACAAGTTTAGTTTTCCACAAGGCATGGACATCTACAAAATTTTTAGGGAACAGGGAAATGTTTGCTTTTTTTTTTCTTCTGGTGCTTTAAGTAGATGTTACTTGTTATTCTAGTCAGGATATCTATTTGTTACAAAGAAGTAAAACATAAAGGAATATATGAGCAAAAAAAGATGAGGTTTCAGTGGAAAGCAAGTATTCTTTAAATGAATGGCTGAGGCAGTATATACAAAAATTTAAAGCAGAAAAAATGAAGGTCATAGAATATAGCACATAAATATGGAATCCTAAGTGGGATAGGCAAGAATAGCACATACAGGAAGAAAAGTTATATAAAAGAAACAAAGGATGACTTTTGATTTTAAAATTGTACTTGTGAATATAACATAAGAGGTGGTTTGAATAACAGAATGGCTATTGAGAAAAGAAGTATAACAACTTGAACATCAATAAAAGATACAGAGACAGTAGAATATGAAAAGTTAATGGATTTAGATGATAAAATGTTGACATGTATCAAAAGAAAAGATGACTAAAAAGAGAAATTTATTTAAACATAATGACAATTATTTCTATCTAAATAAAGCAAATTGTAAAAGTTCAGATGGAAAGGGTACTGTGAATGCCAAGCAGAATAAGCTAGGGTATTCCTGACTCAAAACACAAAAATATTAGTAAGCTTTTATATTATAGGACACAAAAGACAACTTCTAGAGTTTTCCAGAGAAGCGTAGCAGATCTCTTACAAAAAATAAGAATTATATTAACATCAGACTGCTCAACAGTAATATTGAAAATGTAGACAACTGAACAATATCACAAAGGGAAACATTTTGAGTGTTAGACTTCTACAGTCAAGTAAGCAATTATTTGACTATTGGGATTAAAGAATTGTGTTCTCAGACATTTAAGTTTTATATCACTGACCTCAGAGGAATGATTTTCAAAGAACTCTTAGGGAGTATTATCTAAGACAAAGAGAAGTGAATCCAGAAGTTATGGAATATGAAAAATAAAAGAATTTCATTATTATAAAAATCACCAATGTTTAAAACTAAAATTCTAGATAACATCAAATGTTAGCGAGGAAGTGAGTGTGCTGTCAAGAAAGGTCAGAGAGGTGTCTGAGTTGTAGAAAGTTTCCTTTTAGTCAGTGAGAAGTAGCTATGGAGAAAACACAAGAAGTTATTATGAAACAAAATGTAAAAATAGTCTAAGGTAACAATTACAGTACATTAGATATATTTCTTAAAATTGGAACAAACAACAACCAAAATTAAAACTAATACACAAATATTTAACTCTAACAGTTTGAAACTTAATGCTAAAATAAATCTCAAGAAAAGAGAAAAGAAACAAGAAAAAAGTAATCAAGAAAACAAAGAACAGTAAAAGTAATGAAATAGTAAAGATATACTTTTTTTAAAAAGCTCTGTATAAAACCTGAGAAAGTATGAAGTAAAACATAAATCAAGAGAAATTAAGAAAAGTTGTAAGTTCAAAAAATTGAAAATAGAAAAAACAAATTTAAAAATCAAAAAACAATGTTTAGAACAATTATATGCTGGAAATTCAGAAAAGTGTAGATGACATATATGAAGTTTATGATTTCCACCAGTACTTTCTGTTATCTCTCTCCTTCTCCCTCTGCTTCCTTGCCCTCCCCCTCCCCTTGCTCCCACTCCCCTCCCTTCCGAGGGAGGGATGCACTGGTTGGGTATGCTGAGGATTTCTGTTGCTTTGATCCTAGAGTATGACCATTTTCCAAGTCTGCATTTGGGACTTTAGAGTCAGTATCCCTAATCCTTCAGGGTTTAAAAGAGAAGACAGATGGCCTTAGCATGTTAAAGCAGCTCCCAGCAAACTATTATATTCAGGGGATATAAACCAACGCTGGTAAGTGAAGGAGAAAATGAATTCTGTATTTATGAAACAAAAGACAAAGAAAAGCATCTCTATCCTAGAGTGGGGCAGACTCATTATCAGCAAGACCGAGATAATGCTTAGTAACTCAGTCCTACATGGTCATTCCTGTTTCCAGGGACTGGGACAGGAATGTAGAACATCTTAGTCCTAACTTATTTGGCGAAAATGGAACCAGGCACTGGGACGTCAAGACAGGTTTGCTCTTTTGTTCAGTTGTTGTTTATATCACTCTTCCGTGGGTGCATCTTGTCCTTTTATCACAGTCTATCCCACCATTTTAAATTCTCTAAGTTTGATATTCAGAAAGGGTTCTCAATGACGTTTGCTAAAATCAGTAACTTGGAAGTGATTCAACTCTGTGGAGAAATATTTAATAATTTTCTGAGTGTTTTCATTTGACACATCTAAAAGGCTTATGACAGAGTAAAATAATAACATTTTTTAGAAAGGATAGATTGCAAACTTCTTTTCAACATAATTGAGACTCATAGGCAGAATTCTGAGGAAAAAGTTCTTCATTCTCTCCATAAGCATGTGTAAGAATATTCTTCATTCAAAAAGGTGTTTGCAGGATAGCATTTATCTTCCACTTAGATGAATGCCCAGTTGAACAAACTTCTGGCACATTTATAAAGCTAAGTACAAAATTAGAACAAGAATAGGACCATTTGCATCTGAATATTCAAAAGTAGCTAGAAATAATAAAGCAAGAGCTAACGATGGATGGTGGTGACTGGGCTTGTTTGCTGATGGGTTGTGGCTACAAAATAGTGTGTTACCCCAAGAAGGAAACTCTTTAATTCTTTTCATTCAGACCTGCTTGTGTTTTGGAAAGACTCTAGCTGGGATTCATCCTAGAGAAGCAATGAGGGTTGTTTGCATCCGTAAGTGTTAGAAAAACCAGACGACAGATGAGTTCAGGACGTAGTCAGTTGCCTTTAATGCCGAAACTATACTTGATAAACTGACTTGCACTCACAGAACAATGTAGGGTTAATTCTCTGCCACACCTTAGAGTGAATCTGTAACATATCCCTTGTACTTGGAGGCCTGGAGCATTCTTTTCTATTCCAAAATCTGGTACCTTTAGCAGTGCCATTCTATTTTGTGTTTTATTATAATAGAGCAATGGAACATCTGAGAAATATGCTTATTGACAGGTATAGAACATTTCTTTGTCACGTGACGATATCTGCTTCTCCCCTTCCACATACAGAATGAATGCCGTGGCTCTGGGGTGTAGGAAGATAGTTAAACAATTTTAAAGAAATAAATTGGGGGCTGAGGATATAGCTCAGAGGCACAAATGCCTGCCTGGCAACCGCAAGGTCCTGAGTTTTATCTCTGGCATAAAAAATAAATAAAGTAAAAACAAATTGGAAATGGAAAGAAATACCTAGACGTTATTAGATCTTAACAGCAGCTATTGAAAACATTAACCATTTGTGTAGGCATTGCTTTCAATTTAACAGTGGTTTCCGTGTATTATCTCATTCACTCATTCACTTCCTCATTTAATACAGAATGCAAGCACAAGAGGCGAGCACAGACTACAGTGAATGTTTAAATTATAACAAACAAAAAATAAACTTGTGCAGTAGAACACAACTTGCCAAGAATGATGGGATGAGTGTGTATAAAGTAAGGGAGAATGTTTTGAATATTTTAAAGGGCATTAATGAAAATGTATTTTTGACTGTAATATATATTTTTTAATTTTAAAAATATTTGGGCCGGCCAAATAGCTCATCATATTAAAATACTTGCAAGTAGGGGCAGAGGCCAGGGGTTCGATCCTGAGCCTGCCGTGCAGGCCCCGCCCCCCCAGGGCACGATGAGATGGAGATTAAGATTGGGCGAAGTGGCATGCGCCTGAGATCCCAGCTCTTGGGATGCTGTAAACAGGAGAATCATAATGAGTCTGATCTAGTAGTGAGACCCTGAACACCATGTAGACCCTTCCTTAAAATACAAAAAAATTTCCATTTATTTGCTTATTTATTTGGTATACAGCCTCACTACACTGCTCAGATTCATAGTGATCCTCCCGTCTCAGCCTCCCCAGTGCTGGGATTACAGGCATATGCCACCACTCCAGATTTCGGTGGCTGGCATGATGACATTAGGGCATGGCATGTGGTATCGGGGATCAAACCTGGGTCCTTGCATTTGGCAGACAGGTGTTAAGACCACCGAGCTATCTCCGCAGCCCAATATTTTTTTAAAAAATTAAACACCATATATTTTTTATCATACTACATTGATCAAACCTTTATAGTTTCTGTCAAATAAAGTGATGGGGCCAGGGAGATGGCTCAGTAGAATAAGCGCTTCCCTGATAAGTGCAAGGGCCTGAGTTCAATCCCCTGTTCTGCCAGAGGAAAAAAAGAAAGACAGAAAGAAAATGATGGTGTGTCCTCATCTGACTTGATCACTGCAACTTTGGGGTTTACACACCATCAAAATGACCATTAAATATTTTTAATCAGCCCAGGACACAGAGGCAGCATGATAGCAGAACTAAGGGCACAAGTGAAGAGGACCTCAAGGGTGTCTTCAAAAAGTAGTAAGAATGAGGTGGTGAGTGTGTTGGGTGGGACGAAGAGTATTTTGAAGGATAATAATGGTGATGAAGTTTTCACTGTAAAAATAGTCTTACATGTAACCATCCATCATGTTTTTGATCATACCAGCTAGGTCAGCCCCTTTGACTTACCTTCTGATTCTCAGAACAATCTGTGCATTGAGTGATATTAAAGTTGAAGAGAGACCATCTGCTTCTATGTAAGTCCTAGTGAGTAAGTGATCTGAAATGATACTTCTATTTATTCAAGTATAAGGGATAAGCATACAAGGGTATATATGTTGCACTGTATTTAGTAGATGTGAAAATTAGTCAATTGTACCTTATGTAGTATAAGTACTATGTATACCAGTGATTATGTAAGAAAATAAGGAATACTAAAAGAATCTTCTCAAAATATTTAAGAACAAGTAAGGTATGGTCTGTGCTCCATTTAAAATTAAATTTATAATGATAAAACAAATTTTTAAAAAGCACCTTCACACAGGCACAGGGGCCAGGGGTTCGATCCCCTGGCCTGCTATGTGGGTCTTGACACTGGGGTGTTCTGAGACAGCAATTGAGACTGGCTGTGGTGGCCTGTGCCTGTAATCCCAGCTCTTGAGAGGCTGTAAACAGGAGAATTATTATGAGTCTGATCTAGTAGTGAGACCGTGAACACCCTGCAGACTCTTCCCTAAAAAAGAAATACAAATATATATATTTGTATATATAACTTTCTATGGGCATTATGCTATACATTTTGATATAAATTCTAGTGGTGGCAAATGTTATTTGATAGATTACTTAAAAATTCTCCCCACTGACTGCTCCCACTGACTGCTAATTGCTGGTCTATTTGACTCATGTCTTTAATGTGAATTTGAGATCTTCTGTGTACTTCCATTTCAGTCTTTAAGACATTTTTTTGAAGGCTGCCTGTTCTTTACCTATTAATAAATGAAACCCTTCCCTAGATGAACTTCAGTGAAGAGGATGGGGAGGCTGCTTTCAGTCTATATATTATATTGACTTCATAGAAATTCTACTTTGACCAATGTTTTAGTAGGATTTCTGTTACTGTAACAAAATTCCTGAGATAATTAACTTAAAAAATGGAGAGGATTACTTTGACTCACAGCTTTGAAAGTTTCGGATCCTGGTCTGTTGGCCTCAATTTTTTCTGGGCCTGTACTTGAGAAGCATGTGATGTGGGCTCTGTGGAGGAGTAGGCTGCTCTCCTTAGGAAGCCAGAAAGTGGAAGAAATCAACAGGAAGGAATTTGGAGCCCCATGTACACACACCCTCAGTGACTGAACTTACCTGCTCTAAACCCACCCTCTAGAGTTCCTACAACTTCTGATGCTGTCACCAGTGGCAGCCAAACCTACAGCTCATGGGTTTAGATACATTTGCTGAAACCATGAGGCCAAACTATTTCCCACAGATTTTGGTAAAGTGCACTCACTGGCAAGCGAACAAGGCTGTGATAATTGCATCATTTCGCCATCAGTTTGGTGCTTACCACCTCGTACTTACTTTCTGAAGTAGCTTCCCAGTGACCCAATATGAAGCCTATCACATTTCATCCTGAAAAAGCGAGCTACCAGAAACAACTTTTATTGGTTTGGTAGAGTGTAAGATTTCTTGGTTTGATGAAATTCTCAGTTAGAGAAAGACTTCACAAAAATATGATCCCCAGGTCTCAGTTTCAAAGGACCCTTCAATATCATGGATTGATAAGTATTTTGCAAAATAAATTTGAATGCCCTTTCCACTTTCACACTACTTAACAACAAAAAGTCCAAAATAATGAAGCTATTTGTATTCTCCATTTCCTCTTTGTTTACACCAGTGTATTTGCAAGACCACAAAAGAATTTTTACACTAAAATGCCATATGCTTCTACAAACATTTTTCAAATATGACGTTAACAGCAAACTTTTTATTTCTTTTTGGGTCAAGGTTGAAGACCTGCAATACAAAAGGCTGGCCAGTTGTAAATCTTGTCAACATTGTGTGGGTGACAGAATGTTACATGTAAGAAATAAAATTTTGAAAACAGCTTCAGAACATTTTAAATGTATTGATTGAACAGATACAAATAGAAAGAGATTGATATTCTTTTAGATATAACTTATGTATTCAAAATCCCCTGTCCTTTCATGGAGAAAAAATAGAGTCTATTATGTATTTATGAAAAACAAATTCATAAACATCAAATGCAATACGTTTTGCTTATATCAACTGGTGAAACTATTACAACTTTTCGTATAATAGTTCATTTGCTCTGACATGATTTTGAATATCTGAGCAAAATGTCAAGAAGAACTATAAATTGGAATAAGAGATAAAATTTCTTCAGGTAAATTGTTTTCTCTGTACAGACATGGGAATCAATTATTTATTATTCATGAAAATGTTAGCACTTCTAATTTATACAGGGGCTTTCATCTTTTCTCATTGATTCGCCTGCAGGGCATGCCTCTACTGTAAACATCAAGGTATATTATTATTATTGCCTGCACTGCCTGCTAATAATTGGATATTGGAGTTGTGCTGTCAGTGACATGTTTAATCTGATTTTGATTAAACTAAGCCTTCAATTATTCTTGGGTAATATTTCCTTGAGTCATACTCTGAATATGAGGAGCAGCCACATTGCTTTTCCTTCTCTTGTGTACTTTAAATTAGTCCTTGTCTTGTAAAATGATAGGAGCCTTGTAGAGACTGCATAATGGCCAGTTTTGCAGCTATCAGAGCCCCCTTTGCAGAAAAGGTAGGGATGAGAAAAGCATGTCCCATCAATGGGACAGCCCTTGGTCAGAATATCTAATTTCTGAACTTGCAGTAGCCACCGAAGCTGTTAATTAGTACCAAACATGACAGCTTGTAGCATGATTGGACTCTTGTTCAGTGCAAATAATCATTAGCTGTTAATCACTTTAAATCACTGTGAACGAGACAGAGATTGGCCTCTTGACCTAAATGTTCCAGGGTATGTTTAGAAGCCGTGAATTCTGCTTTAATAGATCAAGCTGGGATTGAGGCTTGAGAATTTTTCTTCCTTACAGATGTAGTTTTCTGAACAAATAATATATACCATTGGGGTCTCAATTTACTTGATCTAATATTAATATTTTATTTAATGCAGATATATATATATATATATTAGATCCATTATACTGCTTATAGATTTTTGTTTTCATTTTTGAAAGCTTTTGAAAATACTTTTATTTTTCTTTCCACAGTAATTCAAATGGTTAATTCTTCTAATATAAGTAAGTCTCTACATAGTAGGTGTCTTAGTTACTTTTCTCTTGTTGCTGGGACAAAATACCCAACACCCCAAATTAAGGAAGGAAAGGTTTATTTAGCTCACAGTTTGTGCAGGTTTCAGTGCATACTTGGCTGGTGCTACATGGCAGAGGGCAGCAGTTCATGGTGGCAGAAAACAGCAAAGAGCAAAGGCAGAAAGGAGCAGCAGCAGCAGCCAGAGCAGCAGAGGCAAGCCTCTCTCCTTTCCTTACATTGCCTTCAGGATATCAGCCCCAGGGTGGGTGTACACTCACACCCATAATCCCAGCAGTACTCAGTCCCATAATCCGAACCTTGGATTATGAATTAATCACAAACTCTAGAACTGCTTCCCAGGGACTGCATGAGGCTTTGGGGGGACAGCTACACATAAATCATAATAGTTGGTCACTTAAAATTAGTTTGTCCAAAACCAGAATGAATGACTGGAAATAAAAAAATGACTCCCTAAAAACATTTACAAAATGATGAATTGGTAATATGTTCTGTATAAAATGTACATGTATTTAATATTTTGTTTGAATAATCTCTTTGTTTTATTTTTATTTTATTTTATTTATTTTTAATCTCTTTGTTTTAAAGGAGAGTTGGGGATGGAAAATTACGTAGAATTATCAAGGCTTAAAAGCCAATTGTGCAAAACAGTCGTTTACGTGGACTTTGCTTTCATGCTTCCAAGAACTTGCTTGTATTATTTCATTCCCTCATTTATGTGATACTTACAGAGCATCACATTTATAGGCCACATGGATTATCTTTTAGTGCTCCAAACAGGCTGTAACTGGGTGCCACCCACATGTGGGAGAGTGTGGATGTTTGTGTATGAATTACAGCATTAAAGGATGCAGTAAGTGTTACACCGCTGGTGCAGCTTTTGAATGAGCAAATGCCCCTATCTCCTGTTACAGGCTGCAAGGAAAAGTCCTGAGTTCCATTGATTTCATTTACTATTTACCTGTTGCTTGTCACCTTCCCAAAGGCTTGCTTACATGAACACCTCAAAGATGAGCAATGATTCCCCCGTGCCAGCGATGAGCCACCATATGATTGTCACCCTACTTTTCAGCAGATAATACATGGAAATAAAATGGAACAGCAATAACAAATGTTGCTCCTACATTTTTCAAAATGGAATTTTATCTTCAGATACCTCTCCTTTATTAAAATTCCCTTGTACATATAAATGGGCCAGTAGAAATCATAAATGGGATAACTTTAACAATTCTTAAAACCAGGCTAAAGATAACCCAAACCAAATAAAACTGGAAGGGTCTGGAAGTTTGTCTGGTTTGGTTTGGAGGGATAGTTCAGGGAGATTTAGCAACGAGAATTGTGAAGTTCCTAGGCTTTGCAGAATTGAATTCAAAGACCATGATATTCTTGGATGAGGATATGGTTTAGAATTTTTATGGTAACATTAAGTGTGTGTTCTCAGCTTGAAATGTTTTATTCTAATTGGCTCAACTAAGTTTTAACTTTTTTATCAACTGAGTAAACTCTGCTTATGACAAGAAGATGCTTAATATAGTAGTAAAAACTTGTATTTATTGGGCGTCTGCCATGTCCCAAGAATTCGAGTAGGTACTTTCACATACATTATCTCATTTTCACAAAAACACAGTCCAAATTGATGGAAAAATTAAAAGCCAAATGTAGATGTATTTCAATTCTCGTGAAGCATGGGTCTAGTTCTTGGCAAAATTCTCAGTGTTTTTCTTTGTTTTTTCCAGGATCCTCTTTTTCTATATCTTTTCCTAAGTCATTGCCCCATGAATCCCTGCTCTAAAGAAAGTATGGCCATTTGCATCATATGAATATTTAGGCAATATCACAGACAAAAATGTCCAAGAAAAATTACCACAACTAATATTAATGTATAAATAAAAGCAATACATTATGGCATCGTGAAGCCCTAAGTGCTCCGTAGTGCACCAAAATCTGGAAGTCTAGGATCCTGAGTGAAAATCACAGATGCTAACAAAAGTGAGGTGGTGGAGCTGGGAATTATGGGCAAAAATTGGAGAACGCTGATCTTGGAAATGTTCTAAGAAGGTACTTTACATAGTTACAGACCTAGGACTAAAAGTATAAAAATGCATGCCTATGTGACGGGCAAATCAAAGAGCACGAATGTTATCAGGGTCCTTCCATGGATTTTATGGAATCCTAACTCTGTGTGTGTGTGTGTGTGTGTGTGTGTGTGTGTGTGTGTGTACCCATGCCTGCCCTCCTGGGTTTTCACATTTGTGTGTGGGTACGTATATGACTCATCAGAAAGAAATTGTATACAAAATGAAGAAGATGACACTTGTTGCTGAGTGACATCTGACAAATCAGAATCAGAAATTTCATTAAGCTCACACCTTTCAGTGGATAAATCTGAGCTAGATTTATTCAAAGGAGGCTAGAAAAACCAAAGAACTACATCTAGATCAATTCACATGTGAAAAATGAAGGAAATGTCTAAATGAAGTCACAGACACTTGGGGGACGGAAAGAACAAAGAGGAAAAATCATCCTTGAATTGTGAATGCCAAGCCAGGGGTATGTAATCAGTGCCATGAAATGTCCAAGTTATAAATCATGATAATTGATAACTAGCCATTTGATAGATCTTACTGCCTGAACTGATGTGGACTGTGAATTGAGCATAATTCTCTCTTTGAAGAGAAAATGTATTTTACATACTTAAATTTTTTCTAGGACCAGTACTCTAATCTAGTTCAATTAAAGGAAACTGGCAGTGAATGCCCAGTGAAAACAAATGTAGTTTTCATACCATATGGACTACAGGTGAAATAATGGGCTGTCGGTTTCTTAGGACAGGATGGACTACCTGGTTGTGCTGGGCTAATTCCTGAGAGAGCTCTAAACATCTGCCAGGGCCACAGCCAGGAGCTATTGAAGCCAGTTTCTTACTCTGGTTCTCTGAGGTACATTTCAGGCCTCCTTCCTGAAGTAACCTTATTGTTCTGTCCTGAATGTATGGTGACTAGAAAAGCTTCCTTCAGTGTAGTAACAGTAGAACCTTTCAGGATTTTCTTTTTTCTGTAGAGGTGGCATTTTTCCCAGGTGCCTTTTAATGGATTCTTGAGAAACGAAATCCTGTTCTGGTTCTGTATACATCACCCCATTATTATTAATTGTTATTGCTATTTAATACCTATGGATGTGATGTAATCATTGTGCGACCACCTGCAACTTCCTTACTCTCATTTTGACAATTTGTAACCCGCAGGCCTACGTATGCCCAGTGAGAAAAAAAGGGGCAGGTTTTAGTGAGCGCTTCTGTGGCGTACAGTTAGTGAGCTGCTAATTATATTTTCCGTGCATTATTTTGGATAGCTTTAGTTTTGCTGTTAGCTTTTCTGCAGCATGCATTATTTTTTTTGCCTCTCTTAAATTTCACTTCATGCCACTACACCTGGAAAGAAAATACCAACCATTTTCAAGTAATGAAGTGTGATGACTTCATTGCTAATTTACTATATGGCAAAAACTAGAATTTCCATGTCTGTGATTCTAGAATTTAGTCTGTGAGAGGTGTGATCACAGATATTTAAAGTTTTGTGGTAAACCTAATGAAATCGCATGATAATTTTGGTGATATCCTATTAAAACTCACCGTGGTATAATTAAGACCTGACATCCTGCTTGTAATTGAGGGTAGGAAAATTGGGGCTGTAACATCAACAGCTGCAACCACTTTATGAAAATGTTAAGACAGTTAGTGAAGCCAAAACAGAGATGACTATTTTGTAAATTATGTATTTATACACAGACATACACACATCTGGAGCAGATGAGAATTTGTGGAGCTGTACACAAGTGAAATCCACATTTTCCTTACCATTAAGTCTCATATACCCATGACCACCTTGCGTACCTTCCTTTCCCTTCTGTTTACCCATCCCACTGAGATTCTCCTCTCTGATTGGTTAATTCCTCCAGCTACTAGTATTTCTTTTGACTCCAGTAATCTTGCTCTATCCTGACCATCTATCTCAGAACTTCTTTCCCCTTCATTTAAATCACAAGGCTGTGAAGCCTCCTACAGAGTCCTGGGGTAGCAGTGGTCCTCCTTATGCATAAGTGGAAATGACTAGGCACAGAACCAGCCCTTGGAAGAACTCCTTTCCATTACATTTCCACCCTTCTATACAACTTGCCCTTGAACTTCTCTTCTATAGTTGCAAGGCCCTTCACATCCTGGCTGGTGCATCTACCAGTGGAGCCTCCTCTCTAGTCTACTTTCCAAGGTGTGAGTGGGAAGGCATGTTTATTTCTCTTTTTATCTCCCTTTTCATGTCTGCAGCAACTCTTATCTGCTACTTACTGAATGAAAAGCATGATTAATATGCTTACATTACTCATTTATTTATTTATTTTTAGATTTATTTGTTACAGGGTCTCACTGTGCAGCTCACACTCATAGTGATCCTCCTGTATCAGTCTCCGCAGGCGAGTGCCACCATACCTGGCCGGCGTGGCACATGGCCTGCATGGCATATGGTGCTGAGTTCAAACTCAGGTTCTTGCGCTTGCTAAGCAGGTGCTTAGACCTCAAGCTATCTCCCCAGCCCGTATTACTTCTTTAAACTCATTGCATCATTTAACCTTATAAGATCCAGCAAAGTTGGTGCTATTATCCCCATTTATGGATGATCTGAAAAGTGTGCATATCAGCGTACTGTTCATATCAGTACGCTTCCAGAACAGAACTGAGATTTAAAGTGCTGGTTTGGTGCTGGCCAAATAGCTCAGCAGATTAAAGCACCTGCAAGGAGGCGCAGGGGTCGGGAGTTCGATCCCTGGGCCTTCTGTGCCGGCCCTGCCTCCAGGGTGCACTGAGACGACAATTGAGACTGGGCATGGTGGAGCACACCTGTAATCCCAACTCTTGGGAGCCTGTAAACAGGCAGATCACTCCAAGTCGGATCTAGTAGTGAGACTCTGAACACCCTGTAGATCCTTTCCTAAAATAAAAAAAATGCTAGTTTCTTACATTGAACATTTTTTTCATGTATATGCTGACCATTGATATTTCTCTTGAGAAATATCTAATAAAGTCCATTACCCATTTTTTTCCCATAATTTTATTGATAAACAAATAGCAATGAGACAGTTTCAAATCAAATTGGTAGGACAGTTTCAATAATTAACACATTGCATACATTCTGCCTAGTGGTTAATTGCTGTACAAGATGTGGACATGATATCCTATTTACAAACACCATGAGAACAAATCATTCTATTCATTAAGAGAATGTCACTATATGAATACACAGATACAAAGTGGACATTCATCTGTATACCCTTTTTTGGTTAAGTTTCGTTATTTGAATATTAGAGATGTGTTAACTCAGCAAAATATTCTAAAAGAGTCCAGTAGTCCATAATAATATTGGGTCTTCTGCTTCATTGGCAATGTCAGAAATTGTTGACCTGAGTCCCCTATAGCTCAACATAACAGCATGGCTTTACTTCTTATACTTCATTTTTATACTTTTCTGCTGGATGG
>NW_004524677.1:830346-837512 GCF_000260255.1 Octodon degus
CTGGTCCCACTGGCGCAGGGTAGCAGGAAGCTCTCCGCACACTCAGCGGACCTGGGCTAGGACTTGGTCTGTGGGGTCCCGGAACTCGGCAGAAAATCCTACTCGGCGGGCGGGGTGGGGGAGGCACTGCCTCCATTACCCATTTTTAACTAGTTATTTTCTACTGTTGCATTTTCAGAGTTCCTTAGATATTCTGGAAATCAAAACCATGTCAGAGATATAGTCTGCAAACACTTTATTCTGCCAGTTGTGTCTTCACTCTATTGCTTATTTCATTTGTTGGGCAGAAGCTTTTTAGTGGGAAGTAGTCCCATGTATCTGTGCCTTGGGGATCTCATTAAAGAAAAAAAAAAAAGACTTGCCCATTCCAGTGTTCTGAAAACTTTGCCCCCTATGTTTTCTTCTAGTAATGTAGTTCTATATTTTTAGGTCTTGCATATAAGTTTTTAATATCTTTTGAGATGATTTTATTCTGCTCTCTCTGGGGACAGATAGGAGTCTATTTTTATTCTTCTGCAAACACCATTCACTGAAAAGACCGTCTTTTCCCAAATGCGTGATCTTAGTGCTTTTGTTGAAAATCAGTCAGCTGCACATGTGTGGGTTCACACATAGAACACATCTCTGGGCTCTATTTTCTATCATATTGCTCCATATCTCTGAGTTTATTGCCAATACTTTGTTTTGAGTACTACTGTATTTTGGTATATTTTGAAGTTAGATAGTACAAGGTCTCCTGATTTTTTTTCTTTTGGTTCAAGAGTGATATGGCAATTTGAGATTGTTCTGTGGTTTCTTATTGATTTTATGGATGTTTTTCCAGTTCTTTGAAAGATGTCATTGATCATTTTGATAGGCATTGCTTTGTATCTATAGATTCCATTGGGTTGTATAAATATTTTAATAATTTTGCTTCTTCAGATCAGGAACATGGTGGAATGTCTTCCCTTTTTTGTTTGTTATTCTCTTCAACATCTTTCATTTGAGTTTAATAATTCACTATAGAAACCTTTCTTTTCTTTGGGATTGCTTTCTTGATTTTTATTTCAAAAAAACTCATTACTTTTATGTAACAATGCTACTGATTTTTTGCATGTTGATTTTGTAGGTTATTTCAACCTTGCTGAATTAATATGTTAGTTCTTGTAAGGGCTGATTCTGAAGTGTCAACTTGACTGAATTAGGAAAGTTTCTAGCAGATTAATAAACTACACGTGTGTGTGTGTGTGTGTGTGTGTGTGTGTGTGTGTGTGTGTATTTCCAGTGATGACTGCCCTATAGGCCATCAAACTGATGGAGGGAAAATCCACCCCAACTGAGGGTGCACCAACCTATAAATTTGTAGCCTGGATTGAATAAAAAGGGGAACAAAAGGAAGTTAGCACTTTGTTTTAAAAGTTCCGTTGGGCTTGAGCAGGAGAGTCCGCAGTGGCTATCTGAGTGGGGGAAAACGCGAGGATCCAGGAGCAGCTGGGTGCAAGAAGATGCAAACTGCAGAACAAGAGGATTCAAGGACGTAGCCCAGTGCAAGGGCACAGCTCTCTGGGGGTGGCTAGCATGAGTCTGCGGTAGCAAGCTGAGAAAACGGGAGTCTGATGACTGACATCCACAGCACCCGCAAAAGACACACCTGCTCAAGCCGAACGGAACTTCTAAAAATTGCTAGCTTCTAATCCTGAAACCTATCTATCTAATAAACCCCCTTGGAGAATTTTAGATATATTCTCTATTGATTCCATTTCCCTAGGGAATCCTAACCAACACACTAATAAGTGTTTTTATATTTTGATAAATGACTTGAGGTTTTCTATATATAAGATTATATTATTTGCAAAAAAAATGACAATTTGACTTTTTTATGAAACACAAAGTCTTCCTAAGTGGCCCTGGTTGGGCTCAAACTTGCAATCCTCCCCTCCCAGCTTCCAGGTGCTTGCATTGCAGAGCTGTGCCATCTGCCTCACTTGGGCTTTTCTTTTTCCTATTTGGGTGTCCTTTATTTCTTTCTCTTTATTGATTGCTCTGTAACCTTTTGTTATTCAGTATAATGTTAGCTCTTGGTTCATTATGAATGGCCTTTCTTATGCTCCTTCTACACTTAAATTGTTCAGGGTTTTTACCACGCAGAGACTTTAAATTTCACGAAGTACCTTTTCTGCATCTATGGAGGTGACATGTAGCTTTGGGGCTTCATTCTGTTGATGTGTATTGCATCTGCTGCCTGTGCGTGGTGAGCCATCCTTGCAACCCTGGGACTGGTCATACTTGATTGTGGTGAATCATCCTTTTTAATGCTCCACACCTCTAATCATCAGGGGAGGGCAAATTGAACCCACAAGGAGAGATCCCCTCAGCCCAGCAGGACTGACTATGAGCAAAACGACTACAGATAAGAGGCACTGGTGAGGGCTGGCGGGCACTGCTGAGGGCTGGTGCGAAGGGAGCCATTGCACTCCGTAGGCAGGAAAAGTGCTGTGGTCATCATGGACAACAGCATGGCGGAGCCCTTCAGAATTATTTAAAGATGAGATGCTTCATTCCTGTGCTCAGTGAAAGTAGGTTCTCTCCCAGAGACTTCATATAATCATTCTCCTTATCTGTCTTCCCTCCTTCCCTTTTCCTCTCCCCCTTTTTACTCTCTTATCTGTAGGTTTGCATGCCTAATGTATGCCAGGCTCTATGTATAGGAAGCAACATGGGTTTATGAGGTATCCACTGCTATTAACATATTGGAAAGAGAGTTACTCCTCTATTAATGAAACAAGTAAAATTAAAGAATACATTTCTTGATATTATTTTTAATTGAAATTTTATGGCAGTACATACAGATTCACTTGTGGTTGTAAGAAATAATGCAGAAACATTCCTTGTACCCTTTGCTCAGTTTCCCAGGGGTGACTTTTTTTTTAAAGTTGAATATAATGTGACAATCAGGATATTGACATTGATGTTAATGCTAGATTTGGGCCATTATAAATAAAGCAGCCAGGTTTTCATGAGAATATAAAATTTGCACTTCTCAAGGGTAAGAGCCCAGTAGTGTAGTTGCTCAGCTTTATAATAGATTTGTATTTAGTTTTATTATTATTATTATTTAATGTATTTGACTATTTCAGGGTCTCACTGTGGAGCTCAGACTCACAGTGATCATCCTGTTCTCAACCTCCCCAGCGCTGGAATTATAGGCATGCGCCGCCACACCCGGACTCTGGCTGGCTCAGCCACCCTGGGGGTGGGGCTGGCAAGCACGTAGTGCCAGGGATTGAACCACAGTCCCTGCGCTTGCCTAACCTTGCTGAACTATCTCACTGGCCCTGCATTTAGTTTTAAAGGAAATCAGCAAACTTTTCCAGAGGAGCTGCACCATTTTATACTTCTGGGAACAGTAGATGGGCAGTATCATTTTTCCAGTCTCTCCATGCCCTTATCATTTGGTTTTGTCAACTCCTCTGTGTGTGTGTGTGTGTGTGTGTGTATGTGTGTGTGTGTGTGTGTGCATGCGTGTGCGCGCTTAATATAAAGCTTGGACTGAAAAAAGTATCTTTTTAAGATTTTGAATGACCATGGATCTTACAAAACATTTTAAAATAATCTAAGTGAAAATGTGGATTCAAAATACATTCAATTTCTCAAAAACAGAAACAAAGTAAGAGAAAAAAATGTATAATGAGAATGAATATATATTACTCATTATTTCAAACTTTCTGATACATATACAGAAAGCATTCAGCCCCGGTAGTGTTTACATATACCAAAGATAAAGATAAGGGAAAGGAGGTCTTTCTGGTTCTAGCAAAATCACACCTAACTTATTTTGGATGCATATTAATAAGTATGTAATTGGAGATCAATTCAGTCGCAGTGGTTTAAGCGTGAAGGTAGAAGCTTCGCCAGCAGAAAGCCATCTGATAAACAGCCTGCTCTGGAGAGTTTGTTTTTAGTGTTGCTGGTCTTTGGAAAACTGTATTTAAAAACTACTCTTCAGCTACTGTATTCATATTTAATTCTAGCAAATAAGGAAAGAGGGAAGTGCTGATAGCCTACGTTTGGGGGCAGTAGGGACAATTTATCAAGGAGAAAGTGCTGAAAGTTTCAGGATAGCATTTAAAAACTGTTTGCAATTATGACCAGCTGTCTCAGGCAGTATCTTTGCAGGTTTTCTCTATCAATATGACTCTATATGCCTGGCAAGTCAGAAAGACACATGCTTATTTGCCACCAGAAAAAGCCATGTTTTGCATACATCCCTTTTACATCCTACTGGTAGACTGTTGAAATGTGTGCCCTCTAAGTCATTCACAGGCTGGTGTTGGCCAAGTGGTTGCCCTGTTAACTATTCCATCTGCAAATATTGCAGGATCAGATTTTTTTCTCCTACCCTATTTGATGAAATAAAGGAAAAAGTGTCTGAGGATTTTAATATCACAGGAAAATATGTACTGCATCAGTTTTATTTTTTTCCTTTTTTAATGTAATGATTGAGGCAATGTTACATTTATGAATTATTTTATTGTTTGAATTCAGGATGTTTTTCTCACAGCATTATTTTATGTGAGGAATTCTAATGTATTTTACAATAAGTTATATAATTTGGGGGGAGTTTTCTGACAATGCAGGATCCTCTGTTTCTTGATTGCTCTGGAATGTTTTAAAATGTAATCTGGGGCCTGCAAGATAGCTCATTGGACTAAATGCCTGCTTAGGCAAGCGGAGAGACTGGGGTTAATACCTGGTACCACATGCCATCCACATCCCCACCCCCAGGTGTGCTGAGCCAACAATCAAGACCTGGCATGACGGTGCATGCCTGTAATCCCAGGGCTGGGGAGGCTGAAAATGGGAGGATCATTATGAGTGCGAATTGCACAGTGAGATCCTGTACCAAAAAAATAAAATGTAATCTTTTGTGCTGCCAAAGGACAGAAGAGAATAAATTTGCCTGAGGAAAGTTTGTCCAAATGTAGCACTCTCCATGGATAAAAGATTCAGAGAGCTGATTCCATCGTACAGCTGGGAAAGGCTTAGGCCTGAGGATTACGATGGATCATAGTAAAGAGGGACATTCAGGGAAGGGAGATTAAAATTGCAGGGAAGCAGAAACACTACATATGACTGAAAAGCCCCAAGCTCATTGTCTAAGGGAAGGCTCAGAGGACACTCCCCAAGGTCAGGCTTTGGCAAGACAGATACCAATATCACAGAGGACTTTTGCTGGCTGGTTGGGCTCTGTAGGCCAGAGCTGAAGGATGGCACTGCCCTTACCGAATTTAGCTCCCCAACTGCAGGAGGGATGAGAAGATGCTCAAATAAGAGGAGCCAATGACTGTAGCTCAAATGTCAGAAGTTGGTTACACACAGTGCAATGAGGAACAAGTTTAGACAGGTAGCTGGGAGATTGTGAGATGCATAGAATTCTCTTTGGAGATAGTTAATAGGTCATTGTATCTCTGGGAGAAGGACAATTGGCAAGCCAGAAAACATACTGCTCAACATACATATTTACAAAAAAATCAAGAAGAATTGATCAATGGGCTAGGCAGATAAAATGTGAAAATAAATCAGTCTTTTGGATCTGAGCTAGTTTACCAGTCCACAACTCACTTACTATGGGAGAAACCAGGCCCTTTGAGGGAAGGACAGCAAAATCATGACAACTGTCTATAGTAATAATTCCCCCATGACTTTCACAAACCAACATGTGCACATGGACCTGAGAACTACGTGGTGGGGAAGGAGGACTGCCTACACATTTTGAAGAATGTTGAACAGGAAGCCTATGGAGACAGACAATAAACTCTTGGTCCAGGTTTGAGTGTAGGGTCAGAGACTCCACCCAGTGATTCTCACCTTAATCTCCAAGTTTATAACTGAATGCAGGAAACAGAAAGCACACACTGGCTCCTTGTCTTATGAGCAACAAGCAACAGTAGTGACGATGGCAAGTCAAAGCAGGACAACAGCCCCCATGTTGCTCTTGCCTTCCCTGGAGTGAAATTCTCATTCTCACAGCTGTTGCGAATCATCAGGACCAAAAATGGAAAGCTCAGTTTCCTGCTTCTTCAAATGTGTCACTGTCATTCCCAGGGGAAGCTCAATCAAATGATTGACAGGCAGAATACAAAGCCTGGCTCTTCTGTTGAACTTCTGACAACTTTGCTTTCATAATCCCAGTTTCAAGCATTCCATGAGATTGTCCCCACCCTGTGGTGCTTGCCTTCTCTCTATGTCCAGTCCTCCTTTTGCTGTCATATGGTACTAGTCCAAAGAGTGCTTCCTAGTAAACTTAATACATGCGCATTTCAGTCTTCAGAGTCAGCTTCCCAGGAAACTGACCAGTGCATCATCTTTTCCTCTTGCAAAATAAAATAATTGTGGAATGCAGCCAATAAAATAAACTTAGGGTGGGCCAATTCATTCAACGCCTTTCTTTCTATATCTAAAACTTAACTTGATTTGGTAAAAGGTAGCCTAGAAAATAAATGAATGTGATGACTATGTTGCTTGGGCTTAGTTTTGTATTCTTGTCAGAATTTAGCATAGACGAATTCAAAGCATAGTGGTGATTCTTGCTGGGGGAGTGTTGCCCAACTGTTGGCTATTGCTGAGGACTTAAGAGCTTCCTGAAATTACACACTAAAAAAGGAGTCTCTTTATCCTTTCAGGCTCCTTACATGCAAATGGGTGCAAACCTCTGTTGACATTCCTCAAACTAAAAATTAATGCTAGTTTAGCTTTTCTCTACAGTAATTAATAATTATATTAGTACTAGTAAATAGGAGACAATTTCACCTCTCGTTTTGATATGAATTTCTGTTTTAAATTTTGTTGTGGAGATAGGCTTTCATCTGTTGGTTTCAGAAATTTTAACAGTAACTGTATTTAGGATAAAAAACCTCAGGTAGATGGAGAAACATACTAATATGTACTCACTATCCAACACCCTGCATAGCCAACCTATTGCATGAAAATTTTGAATAATAATTATTTCTGTATATACAAAGTTGAGAGGTAAAATAATGAAAAATGACACAACTAATACAATGAACAATCAAGACTAGAACTTAGGTCCTAAAATCCAGATTTAAAGGTTTTCTACAGTTAACTCACTTTGTGCTTTGTGTCAAAGATCCCTTTCCTTTCTGTGGTTTCTATCTCTCTATGTATCT
>NW_004524677.1:838920-893510 GCF_000260255.1 Octodon degus
CATGCTGTTATGTTGAACTATAGGGGACTCAGGTCAACAATTTCTGACATTGCCAGTCAAGCAGAAGACCCAATACTATTATGGACTACTGGACTATTTTGAAATATTTTGCGGAGTTAACACACTTATAATATTTAAATGATGGACCTAAACAAAAAAAAGGGGATACAGATGAATGTCCATTTTGTATCTGTGTATTTAAAATGGTTAGGATAGATATATACTCACATTCTTTTAATGAATAGAGGGATTTGTTCTAATAGTGTTTGTAAACAGGATATCATTTCCACATCTTGTACAGCAATTAACTACTAGGAAGAATGTATGCAATGCGTTAATTATTGAAAGTGTCCTACTAATTTGGTTTGAAACTGTCTCATTGTTATTTGTTTCTCAATAAAATTATGGGAAAACAAACAAACAAAAATAAGTAGCTCAGTGGATTAAAGCGCTGAGGGTTCAATCTCTGGGCCTGCTTTGCTGGCCCTACCTCTAGGGTACGCTGAAACTGCAGTTGAGACTGGGCATGGTAGTGGTTCATGGCTGTTATCCCAGCTCTTGGGAGGTTGTAAACAGGTGGATCACCACAAGTCTGATTTAGTAGTGAGACCCTGAACAACCTGTAGATCCTTCCCTAAAATAAAAAAAAAAAAGGTAGAGAAATGCATGGGATATTTGAGAAGTAGTAGACTCTGAAAGTGATAGATTGTATCATGGACCTTTTCAATTCTTTGATCTGTACTTGAAAACATTTTATTCCATATGCAATGAGAATTTTTATTTAAAATATAATTTTGTAACTTGTGTGTCTGTATTTTTGCTTATGTGCATATGTGTTTTTAATTTGCATGGCATATATTATTGTCTCCTGGAAACAAATTAAAGGGGCATTAAAGTGGTTTAGAAAGGCCTAATATGTTTGGGGGATGACTCTGCTCACCTTGGCTATGATTGTGAAGAACACCAAGGAAAGGCAACAGCTTCTCCACATGGAGGGAACACCAATGCCTGGGACAGTACAGATAAAAGGACGGCGTAGTCCTTCCTGTGGCTTTCTCTATGCTAGATAGAATTGACCCCTAGTGGAATGGCAACAAAAACATAAGCTCAAGATGTAAATCCTTTAGCTTTATTACTTCAGTTATAAGAATCTTTTCTGAGACAGCTTTTATAGTATAATAACTAGATAGTGACATTGTTTTCAATGAAATAAATATCTGGGGGAGAGATAAATAACTCTAGAAAAGGGCCAGCCAGACAGCTCAGTGGATTAAAGCGCCTGCTTAGGCAAACGCAGAGGCTGGAGGCGGGGGTTGGTGGTGGGGGGAGTTCAATCCCTGACCTGCTGTGCCCGCCCTGCCCCTGGGGCACACAGAGACAGGGACCAAGACTGGGCATGGTGGCAGACCTGTAATCCCAGCTCTTGGGAGGCTGAAAAACAGGAAGGATCACTACAAGTCTGATTTGTGCAGTGAGACCTTGTAGACCCTGCAGACCTTGTACTATGTACATTAAAAAAAAAATAAAATAAACAACTGTAGAAAGTACACAAAAGCTAATTGTCTAAATATATCATCTAAAGCCAAGATTAGGCTTTTGTGAGCAACACGTATTTCGGGTTTTTTGTGTCCAGAAGGACAGAACCAGGGAGCACAGCAAACCATAATGTCAGTGCACCGAAAGCTACTCTCTCTGGTTGCAGGGCTGAGGCAGTGAGTGGGATGTAGTTTCTTGTTACTAACAGTCTTGTTCCTATCTAGGGTCAGAGTGTTTTCATGCAAGGAAATTCTAAATCACTGAGTAAAGTCAATTTTGAGTAGAGGCTGAGCAGAAGAGGAGGCTGAGTCTGGCACTGAGTAAAGAGGGCTGCATGAGGATCTGTGCTGGTGCCCTACCAAATGGTTAATCTTACATAACACTACAGGAGCTCCTCAGCGCAAAAGCTTTGGGTTAGTTACCAAAACAAACACTACACATTTTATCCAGCGGGAGCCGTGATGTCCGGCAGTTAAAGCACTGGAGTGATAAGAATTCACCCTTGTTGTTTACATTGTGATTTCTAAATCATTTGTTTCATTCACTGTCGTGAATATTTAATTTTACAGAACACTTCTTGCTCTGGAATTGAGCATTTGTTGATAAATTATTGAAGTGTGCAGACATATAAATTGGAAAGATTTAGCTTCTTGACGCTGTGTGGCATACATGTGAAAGAAATCTCAGTATCACATGACAAGCAGGTTTTCCTACATTGTGTATATCTGGAAAAATTGGTGGAATGTAACAAGAATTTAGAAGATTATTAACCTCTTTGTATTTCAAGGTTTTGAAAAATTTATTTAGCTACAAGAATTGAGGCATCAATAAAGTGGAAAAGTAATAAAGATTTCCTGTATATATGCATGTGCGCTCACACACACATGCACAATCACACACACACACTCACAGAGCCATTACATAATATACATTTCTGAAGCATTTCTGGTGATTAAAAAGAAGACATCGGCATAAGTGTAGCTGGTGAGCATAGGAGTCGGGTGACAAGGTAACACTGCCACCAATTACGCTTACAATCCAGGTCATCCATTATGTGATTCATAGAGATATCAAGATACATCTTTATAGATTAGCTTTGGTTTATCTCTAGAGACAGATGTCACCATTTGAGTTGAAGCAAGTACATCATACATTCATAAAAGCCAGATGGACGACAGTGCTTATGGGAAGTTTAGTGCCTGTCTATAAAGGCCAGATGGGTGCCGCTCACAAAAGGTTTATATTGGCCTGTCATGGCTACACTCCAGAGAGTAATGAAATGTTCTCAATTCTGCAAAGAATTTTGCCATTTGTAGTTGTAGTTGTCTGAAGAAACTTTCAGATCTCACTAGGCTTACTAGTGAGATGGATAAAACCATGCACATCTGATATCTGAAGACAGCTCTCTCGGTAGTGCTTAATAAAGACAAGGAACACAATAACCACTGGAGGCAAGAAAAGAAACTAGTCAGACTACTCGTTATTATGAACTGCCTTTTATTTGAAATAGTTTGACGTCCTATAGATGTAGCTAAAAATATGCCAAAATGTATAAGAATCATCTTTGTGCTAAGCGCTCACACTCCATTCTCTTCACCTGTGTTAACATACATATTTCAAAATTGTGTGGGAAGCGCAAAGCAAGCCAAAGCAGAATGGAGACTGACTGGTATTTTATGTCTGTGTCGCTTCCTCAAAACACATTTATTTTTGTGATTTGTTCTCTTTGCTGATATGGTGACTGAATTGGTTATGCTTGGTTTCCTATTTTTCCAGTCTCATGAATAGCTTGCTTGGTGTATAATATTATGATTAATAAGAATCTTAGATTTACAATAAAGCCTTTAAATTCAAGAGAGACATATTTCAAGGCTTTGTAGATATTCAAATTTATGAACATCACAATAACAAATTATTGCCCCAATAAAAATTTTTATGCATTGAAAGATCTATAACTTTTTAAAATTCTTTCATATTATTTTTCATTTGTGCTTCTAGCACTGTTAACTCTTTCGCTTTGGGGAACACTTTTTTTCCCACAAGGAAACCACATCATGATTTGAACTGTTTGACCAAGTAGAGAGAAATGTATCTACACTGAGGTATGCACACTGAGGTCAGCCTGTCTGCAGCAGGAGCAGCTCAAGTTCTCTCCCTTCAAGATTACTTACTGCTGATGAAATCATACATACTCAATCTTTGCCTACCAGTTTGCCTTTTTTTCTAACCCAGTATACCTGCGCGTGATAAAGTATTTAAGATTTTGGAGATAAATGAGTGTTTAATGTAACTGAGTAGAAGAAAGAAGTATTTTAAGTTGTAAGAAAAGCACGACTTTCTTCCTATCATTGTAGTCATCATTACGTTCAACTTTCCCCAGTTTTTTCAAGCTGAGCCCCTCTCCACTTAAAGTATGAAAAGCTCTGAGCTAAACAACACATGGGAGAGTCTTTCTAAACTTACGTGTCCAGAGCCGAGGATTCTGAGAAAACTAGAATTGGAGTGTTCAATGCAAAGGCTAAGAGAACAAAGGAACAATTATGTGGAGGCAAAGATGGCGCTTGCATGCCAGCAACATGACATGGTCAACCATGCCACCACTTATCTTCTCCATTTGTCTGAAGGAAATAGGGTTTCTCTGCCAGTTGAGATGGTGTATCATGGTGTTCCTGAGGAGCAGACAAGGCTCCCTTGCTACCCTTATCAGGAAGCCGAATCTGTGGTCCCTGTAGCAAGGTGTCAGTAGGGCGTATGTACTGAGGGAACACTAAATGGTCTGCACTTGACAAGGCCTTATTGGCAGGATGGAGTGTATGCTAAGCCCAGTATAAGCTACCAAGGTGAGAACAGACCTCTGGGATTCTGGGAATCTAGTATTCTTGGTAATCTTTTAAAAACAACATGAAATGTTGGAAATTTCTGTACCTTAATTACTATGGATTTTTCTTCAAACTATAGGAGTTAGCATTGCAAACAAAATAATTTGGGAAGATCTTTTATAAAATGTTTCTCACTGTAGAAGTATCTATAGCTACTATAATTCTGTTGTTTGTGGAAATTTTATATTTACTAGTAAGTCCTTCATTGGGATGATAAATTTTTCTCTACTACATTTAAAGCTGATTTTCATGAAAATATTATTTTTAAAAGTTACAACAGGGCTGAAGAGATAGCTCAGTAGACTAAACACCTGCTTAGCCAAGCTGAGGGACTGGGATTTGGTCCTCAGCACCACAAGCCATGCCGGCTCCACCTGCAGGGGCACTGAGCTAGCCACAGAGACCAGGTGTGGTGGTGCACTTTTGAAATCCCAGTGCTGAGGAGGCTGAAAACAGGAGGATCACTATGAGTCAGAGCTGCATAGTGAGATCCTGTATCAAATACATAAAAGTAAATAAATAAATAATAAAACTTACAACAAGTTTGGATACACTGAAAAGATTTTGACCCATATAAGTAAGCCGTTTTGAAATAAAATCTAGGAGAAATTATAACTGGGCCTTATATTTGTTTTAATTTTACTTTGGATAAGATCATTCTGTGATTTTATTAATAACCATTATTCAAATATCTAAGTAAACATGCACTATTTGGAAGCCATTAGTATATTTTGCCAGTGATAATCTAGATATTTAGGTCCTAAAGTAGAACTCTGGAAGGTAATTCTAAAACCCCCAAGCTGCAGAAGTAATTATTGCTACTAGCAAAACTGAAATAGTCCCTTGGCTTTTCTTGCTTGATTTGTATGGGTGTTTTATTTGTCTAGCCTATGCATAATCTCAGGGAGAGCCGATCTTACTTTTTTTCCAACTTTTATTTGACCTTTGTTATATTTTAAGGGCAGTCAGAGCAAAATATAATGGCTTGTATTTGCTTCTAAATGCATTACACATTTTCAGACTTTTTCTACTGTTTTAACTATTGCTACTTTTCTTTTGTAACTGGAGCAGATGTACGTAGCATTGGCCGTAACACTGAAGGAATGTTTTAGTCTATTAATTAAAATGTTTATGGCTTCTTTTACATG
Organism: Octodon degus; assembly: GCF_000260255.1. NCBI lineage: Eukaryota > Metazoa > Chordata > Mammalia > Rodentia > Octodontidae > Octodon > Octodon degus. Next base: position 844,484 of record NW_004524677.1, read on the forward strand.
GATACCTCAAGGCACACTAAGACAGTGATCTGTAAATGCTTCTATTTGCAAAAGGAAAGTTGCTATGGATATTTAAACAGGGTTTAACCAAAAGAGAAAGTTCTTTGGGCTAAATCAACACATTTTAGAGAAGTTTAAGTTTCCTTTCACTTTCCAAATTCACACTTAAATTTCTGCAAGCAGGAGAGGGAGAAGAAGAGAAGGCTGGGGAAAATGTAGTGGCTGTGAGGAGAAGCACAGCCCCCATTTCTGTATAATAGGCCACCATTATTTTACATTTTTGTTTCCTTAATCTGCTCATGATTGCTTTCATAGTCATTTGTACCTAGCAAGGTTCAGTGGTGAACAAAGAACTGGTAATTTGTTCTCCAAAGAGTTGGGTTGTGATAATTCATTTTAGTTTAGGGGCCTGGAGAAAAATTTGAAAGAGGAACCAAAACAGTATTTCCTCCACAGATCTGTTCCAAGAGGATCACTCGGAACTGAGGCTGACTCAGAGGGGCCAGGTCACCCTGGCACCTTGATGGGCTCATCAAAATGCCCATCCAGGAAAGGGTCAACCGCTCATGTGCTAATTAAGTTAGACCTAGCTCATCTTAGGCCAAAGAAACAGAGCGAAGATGAGAACAGATGAAGGTTTAGGCTTATCGAACCACTATCACCTTTGGCTTTCAGGAGACTCAGCTCTAATCAGGGTTAAACTGTGTTTCCCATTTTTTTTTCTCTTTAATAGGTCATGGGAAAGAACTGCAGTGTGGATTTGTTGTTTCTTTTTTTTTTATTTGTTTGTTTGCCAGTTGTTTGTGGTGACTGAACCCAGGGGACCTCACACACGCTGAGCAAGGGCTCGCCGTGAGTGCCAGCATTCAACTTTGAAAGTGTCTTGGTCATGACACCGTTCTGTAATGTGTTCATGATTCCTTATCAGTATCAGCAGCAAGTGAATTTCCTTTAGGCTGAAAGTAAATTCTTTTTTGGTTTGACAGAAACTATAAAGTAAATCTTTATAATTGAGAGGAAGAGTATCCAGATAAGAAAGGAGAAATTTACAAGGGTGGGTAGACTTAATTATTGGTCAATAAAAAGACTAAGGAGAAAAGATGACTTGAGTCACAGTAGATGAAGGTCACCATCCATGATGTTCGTTCAGTGTGACCATATGGGAGACCAGCATTCTGGACTGCAGATTCCACGTACAAGAATATTCCAGGGGAACCCCAGATTGCAAAATCACACCCAAAGCAATATACAAAGGTACGGTTGTAAAGATGGATATGTTAGACATGATTCAATAGGACATAACTGTTTAAAGCAGATAAAGTTGGTCTTAGTCTTCAAAATATCCCCATTAAAGATCTTTGCTTTTTATCTTTTTTTTCAGTTTTTATTTTTTTATTGGGACATGTTTGCAGTGTGTAATGATTATGCACCCCATGGGTGTTGACACTTTCACAGGGCACCTCTTAATTCCTTTTTAGTCCCCTTCCCTCCCTTTCTTCTCGTTCCCTCCTTCCATCTCATGGTGCTCTTTCCATTGGATAATGATCTACATACCTACTGCCTATTATCTATTTTTTATTTTGTACTTTATTTATATATGGGTTTCTCATATAAGAAAAATTATTTGATATTTAAATTAGTGTCTGACTTATGTCACTTAACATGATGGTCTCAGATGCATCCATTTTCCTACAAATGACTCGAACTGACCCTTCTTTAGGGCAGAGCGGTACTCCACTGTACAGAAGTGCTACATTTTCTTTATCTACTCATCTGTTGCTGGATATATACGTTATTTCCTTGATTTAGCTATTACGGGTTCTGCTGCTGTCATATGGGTACGCATGTATCACGATACTATGATGTCTCTTGGTATAGATAATATAGGTATAATGGTTTGAAATATTACAACACAGCAAAATAGAGACCAGCAGCAAAGCGCCTTCTTTCTGAACTGGAGTTGAGACACCCGGAAAACATTGATTAGGTGAAGAGTGGGAGGGAGGTGAATTCCTGGGAAATAAGAGGGAGTTGAAAGGAAGACTAGAAATATTCCAGAGAAGCTGGAGGGCCTGAGCACAGCACAGGTAAAGGAGCAAGGTAGGCTGGGGAGCTCAGCCCGATCCTGGGGAGAGAAGCTTAAGCCTGGAGAGTGCCCGCGGCTCCAGGTGGAATGAGAAGACGGGTCTGTGTGCTTGCCCAGGCTAAGCCCCGGAGTGCTATCCACTGTGGTATTTTACTTTGGAAGTGACCGCCGCTGCAAGGCAGGCTGGAGCTGGGGAGGAGTAGGGAAGCATGTGTGGCGCTAGCTGTACTGAAGAGGGTTCAATCAGGGCCTGTTTAGGGAAGGGATTAGGGACGGAATCGCAACACAATGGCAGAACAGGTGTATTCTGTCATCCTGCCCTGGACTGGGTGGGAGACAGCCACGATGGTAGTTGCAGAGTGAGAGCAGGCTGAACATAAACCTAAGAAGTTGAAACTCAGCCAGGAGGATGTGGAGGCCCTGCCCTCTGTGGTAAAGCAGTGTGTAGGTTTCAGAGGCTGCCATGTGTGAAAGTCTGGAATTAAGTCCAGTAGCTTTCTTGAACCCCTGTATCATTGCCTGCATCAGCACAGACATCAGCAGTCTATTTGCTTTTTCAATCTACTTTGTGCCAAGTGAACAAAAATTCAGCATGGCTTGAACAGTTGCTAGAGTCAGGCATAGACAGACAGAGCAGCACCTGGATGAGGGGTCACCTCACACAGCTGCAGACTATAGAGCTACATTGAGAGAACCACACCTTGAGGTGCACAGAGAGACTTAGAAAGAGAAAGCTACCACAGTGATTACAGTGTTAAGGTAAACAGCATAGACTACCCACGCCCAGCAGGAGAGACAAGACAGGATCCCGAATCCACACACAAAAATGTCAGTGTAGAAGCTAATTAGTTCCATTTTATTTTTTTATTTACTTTATTTATTTATTTATTTATTTATTTATTTATTGTGGTACCGGGAATTGATATTCAGACAGATAGTGAGGTTAAGCTCAACTGCCTATGTTATAGGGTAATAGTATCATTAAGCTTCTCTTCTGGAGGGTTAACTACTTAAGTTTGCAGATCAAAAACAAGAGAAAAAGAAGGGCTGCAAGGACAGCCAACATTTTGGCCCTAGCTCTTCAAGGTCAGTGAGGACTTAGGACAAAGAGAACCTGTACTGTAACATCCTGTAACTCAGTGATGTCCCAAATTGTCTGATCAAGGAGATTAGAGGGCCACAGAGGAAAGTGATCGATGATGTAGAGTGTGCCTAAGGAGAGTCACATGGAGAGAAAACATTCTCTCAGGCTTTCACAGAGAGCAAATTGGTCAAGCAATGACTTTGACTCATCCACATGGCTGACACTAAAAAAAGACCTACAGACTGAAGTACAGGGTTTCAGGGTAAATCCTGAGGGGATTTGACTGACTTTGTCCAATACAAAAGTTATATTTCTTGTTGTATAGGTCTTGCTTTATTTTGGTCTTAACCATGCAGCAGAAAAGTATAAAAATGAGGTATGAAAAGTAAAGCCATATTAATATGCTGAGCTGCAAAAGGATCAAGTCAACAACTTCTGACATTGCCAGTCTTACGGATAACCCACTACTATGATGGAGTACTGGACTATATTGGGTCATGTTGCTGAATTCATGCACCTACAATATTTAAATGGCAATTGAATACCCTTCTGTGACAAAATTAAACAAAAAAAGGGGATACAAATGAAGGACCATTTTGTATCTGTATATACAAAATAGTTAGGATAGATATACAGCTACTTTCTCTTAACTCAATGAGAAGTAAGATTTGTACTAATAGTGTTTGGACAGGATATCATGTCTGCATCTTGTACTACGAATAACCACTCTGAAGACAACAATATGCAATGTATTAATTATTGAAACTGTCCTACTAATCGCTCTTGAAACTGTCTCATTGCTTTTTGTTTCTCAATAAAATTAATAAAATAAGAAAAATAAATGAATTATAAAGAGAAAATAAAAATTTATTTTAAAGAGAGACTAAGAAAAAGACTAGAGCATTGAAAATAAAAAAAGAAGTTAATTAACACTCTGCAATGACTTACTACCCGCAGCTCGGAGCTGCTGGATTCCAACTCTGCAGACCCTTGACCTACAAGAATTATTCAAAAACACAATGAAATTTTTTTGTCTTAATTTCCTTCTCTTTTTAAAATTGTTTGAGCTTTTTCCTTTAAATTTCCTCTGAGGTTTTTTTTTGTGTATTTTTCTTTATTTTCTTAAGTGTTTTCTTTTTTGTTATCTTTTCCTGTTATTTTATCTAATTTTATTAATTTCCCTTTCACTTCTTAACAGAATCCTTTACTTCATTTTTCAAAGTTTACTGCTTTAATTTGCCTATTCTCACCACCTCTATCTTTAGCACTAGCATAGTACTGAGCTTTTACATACTGAGTTTTCTGCTATTATTATTTTCCTATTGATAGTGGAGATATAGCTATTCATTTAATAGATACTTAGTGTATATTAGTATTTGGTGTGCCTTTGTGTTTATACTATAATTATAGATCTCTTTTCTAGGGTTAAAGTTGCTTCTTTACATTATTCATTCTTATGATATGCAAAAATCCAGTTTGTCTTTAACAGTACTATTGTTGCTAATTTTCTTGCTACTGCCAGAGTGGCATAGTTGTTGCTGTTAATTGGTTTTCTAACATGGAAATACCTGGATTATCTTTTTGTCATGAGCAATAAAATTATTCCTTTCCACAGACCTGGGTTTGTGGCCCAATTACACTGTACCTTTCCTTCCCAAACTAACGGAGCGAGTTGGATTTAGGAACAGGAAAAAAGACCTAGAATTAGCCATACACAGAGAACATCACTAACAAGAACACACCAACTACAAAGATCTCCACACTAAGAACAGAGTCTTTCCAATATCTTGGACTCCAAAATCCCTCTCTAACACACAACACATTTACACATGTGTACAGACAATTGAAACATGAATGACAAGTTAAAAAAATGTCTCCAAAAATTTTGAATTCCCCCAATGTGGAGCAATGGTTAGGAACTCAAAAGGCACACAGCTGAATTATTTGAAGCACTAAGAGGGGAGGTTGTTAAAAAGCAGATCAGTAAGGTGCTTGGCAAGTACACAGATTATATAATAAAAGTCAATAAGATAATAATTTTTCAGAAAATAATAATGAAAAATTATTTAAGAAACAACAAGAAAAACTATTTAACAGAAAAACACAAAATATAAATGGCCAGTTTAGTGAAGAATCAGAATACATGTAAAGATAACTACCAGAAATCCAAGAGAAAAAATATTCTCTTTTTGTGTCTGGGCAACAGAAGTGAACAACAAACAAACACAGTGTCAGAAATAGAAGACAGGGTTGAGGCCTGTTCTTGAATACTCACAGGCACATTAAACACAAGGAAAGGAGCATGAAAAAGTTCACGAAGTGGCTGGTGATGACACAAAGAAGATGAATCTAAGATTAGTAGGAATTAGTGAAAAATTAGAAGGTGGCACAAATGGTGTAAAACAGGTTTTACAGCAATAATGCCAGAAAACTTTCAAGTATAAGGAAAAGATTTAACATACAGGTACAGGAAGCATGTGATCATGACCAAAAAGAATTTATCTATAACACATCATAGTCAAAGTCTCAGAAGTCCAACATAAGCACAAAAATCTTAAAATTTGTTAGAGAAAAGCAACAAGTTCCTTATAAAGATCAATCCGTCAAATCCCCTCAGGATTTACACTGGAACCACGTACAGCAACTTGCAGATCTTTTGTCAGTGTCAGCCATGTGGATGAGCCACGGCCATTGCTTGACCAATTTGCTCTCTGTGAAAGCCTGAGAGAAATTTTTCTCTCTAGGTGACTGTCCTTAGCAACGCTAAATCATTGATCACTTTCCTCTATGGCTCCCTTTAAAGACTTCTCCAAATATAGCTTCTCTAACAGCAATGCAACACCCATTTCTGACAAAACAAAACAAAACAAAAAAGGGGAATATAAATAAAGGACCATTTTATAGTGAAAAAATATGTATATACAAAATAGGATAGATATATAGCTACTTTCTCTTAGTTCAATGAGAAGAATGGTTTGTACTAATATTGTTTAGACAAGATATCATGTCTGCATCTTGTCCTCTGGATAACCTATGAAGACAAAAATATGCAAAGTATTAATTATTAATTACTGTAACTGTCCTACTAACCTGTTTCAAAACTCTTTCAGTGCTATTTTGTTTTCTCAAAATGAATAAAAAAAATTTTTAAAAGGGTAGTTATATGTCACAGTTCTCAACATAACCCTAGAGGCATAGGGAGTTTGTAATGAAGTGTTTCAATTCCTAAAAGAAAACAACTTTCAACAAAGACTGATATATCTTGTGTTGATGTATCAGTTTTGATATATATCAAAACTTTCCTTCAAAATTCATGGAGAAGGGCCGGCCAAATAGTTCAGCTGATTAAAGGGTCTGCAAGTAGGTGCAGGGGCTGGAGATTCAATCCCCAGGCTTGCCATGCTGGCCCTGCCCCCAGGTGTGCACTGAGAGGGGGATTGATACTGGGTATGGTGACACACACCTGTAATTCCAGCTCTTGGGAGGCTGCAAACAAGAGAATCAAGAGTCCAGTCTAGTAATGAGACCCTGAACACCCTGTGGACCCTTCCCTAAAATTAAAAAAAAAATAAAAAAAATTAAATGGGAAATAAGGTACAGGGAGATGTCTATTCATAAACTTAATGCATTTCGCACTTCTGGAAAAGGTGGCCGCATTTGTGCTTGTGTGGGAAAGCTGACTGACTGAGGCCACATTCATCATTTGATGCAAATTTTGCAAACAGGAACAAAAAATTGCTAAACATTTCTGTTTGCAAACCAGTGTTCACAAAAGAAGCACCCATGAACAGAGGTACCACATGACAAAGAGGAGTGTAAGAAATTCACAACTACTAAACCAGCACCCCAAAGTATTCTCAGGGATGACCTAGCAAGAGACAACGAAGCCAACAATGTTAAAAATTCTAATTTATTGATGGATGAGGTAGGGTGAGGTGTTAAGGAGAAGGAAAAAAAAAGGAATGACAAACAGGAAAATAATGAAAGGACAGAAATAAGCCTGTACCTTTAAATAATTACTCTGGATCTGAATGATCTCTATGACTCAGTGAGAAAGAAACACACTGCAAAAATGGATTGAGAAAAAAATCCACAAGAAACATTTTGAATGCTAAAAGAAATTTATATACTAAATATCAAAAGATTATAAACTGAAAACAATAATCTATGTAACAGGAACCCCAAAACAGTCAGGAGTAGCTAACCTATTTCCAGAGAAGGTAGATTTCAAGCCAAAACTGATCAAAAGAGGTAAACATAATTGTTAAGGAAACAATTCAACAAGAAGAAATTATAATTCTAAACATATATGCAGTGAACACCTGTTCACCCATTTTCATAAAACAAACATTACTAGATATAAAATATCAGATAAAGATCAACATAACTATAGAGGTGAAGCCCTCACTACTCTACTGTCACAAATACACTGCAAAACAAGACAAAAATAGCCCAAGAAACATCATAGTTGAACCACATCTTTGAAAAAATGGACTAAACAGATATCTATAGTGTTCCGCCAACAACAGAAGGATACACATTCTTAGTAGCAGATGGAACTTTCCAAAGACCAGATAGATACTAGTGCAAAAACCACTCCTAAGTGAGTGCCAAAGAATTGAAATTATCCCATGCATGGTATTAGGTCGTAGTGCATTTAAACTAGAAATCAATGGCAAAAGAAAGCACAGAGATAGTGCAAACATGAAGTTAAATATGTAATATGCTCTTGAATAATCAGTGGGTCATAGAAGAAATCAAGGAGGAAATTAGACATTTTTAGAATCAAACAATTGTTCCAGTACAAGATACTGGAAACTGTGGGACAAAATAAAACATTCAAATGAGGGAAGTAAAACAATGAGCCCAAATAAATGAATGAGGTACCCCTAAGATCCTAGAAAATCAAAAATAAGTTCAAGTGAAAAGTCAATAAAAGGAAGGAAATTATGAAGATTAGAGCAGACATTAATGAAATTGATAACTTAAAAATATTACAAAGGATCAGTGAATCAAAGAGTTGTTAAGGTAACTTGAGGCCAGAATGAAAGGTTGCAAACAGAGGTTTCATAACCATCCTGATTTCATTGCTATCAGAAGAACAACTGATTGCTTGATTCTGCACAGCATTCTCCAGATACCTGTGGTCTCAGGAGTGAGCAAACTTTTGCCCAATCCTGCTGTTATAGAATAGAAGCAGTCACAGACAATAGATTAAAGAACAGGCAGGCTTATGTTACAATAAAAATTTACTTATAAAAATAGAAGACAGAGCAGATTGGATATCTGGCTGTTTTTGCCATGTCTGTCTTCGTCAAAACAAGGAAAAGAGTCTTCTTACCCATGATTTTTTATCCTCTCCTGGCAAAAGTTCAACCCATGGGCCAATAAGGTTTCTGGATTTTGTTGCCTATCTCTCCAGGCAATCATCGAAGATCCTATACATCATGGTGAAATGTGGCATTTGAAATCAGAAGTGTTACAAGATTTTTAGGTTCATAGATCCATTCACTTTGGGCCTGGTTTCCAAAGCTGTTGCCACAGAGGCAGAGGCTGAGATGATTCTGCTGTGGGGACAAGGGACCATAGCAGCAGTTTAGGCTGTTTAATTGGATAATCAGCTGAAAAGCAAGACTGGGGCCGTGGTGGGGTTGATCCCACCAGAACAACTTCCTGACTGCCTCGGAAAGTACCAGATTCACATAAACATTAAAGAGTACCCTAAGAAGATCTGAATGAAAATGGTGGATTGAGACCTATGGAACGATGCATTTTGCATTAAAACTTGTTAAACTGCTGCCAGTGTAAGGCTTTTAACAATACCTGCAATGTTGCTGAAGGTATTTTCTTCATTTCCTAATGACTGAGCCTTAAATGGCTACTGTGAAAATAGGGTAATAACCATTATTTAAGGAGCATATCTCAAAAGTTACAGTTATTGTCCCATCTATACCATGTGGTGGTATAATTAGCAAAATAGTTAGTTGTGCATATGGCCATGGGAAATCTGCCCTCTGTGTCAGAAAACACTGGGCCAAACCTAGACACAGTGGTCGAGAGCAAGGTTTCATTCAAATGCTGCTTTGGGTGGTGTGACTTGGGGCAACTTATAGTTGTCCTCTCAGCTGGTTTCTTGTTTGTAAGATAGGAAAATCTGTCCCACTGCTGTAACATTAAATGGGATAGTCTTAAACTGATAAATATAATGGCTAACATGCAGAATGTGCTTCAGTAGGTTTGGGCTGAGGCCCGAAATTTCCCCCTTCCTAAGTAAAAGGATCCAGTGGATCCTCATGCTAGTCCCTGACCACGTGCTGTAAAACCAAATTTCCAGGAAGTCTATCTTTTTATATAACCAACTAAGGGATCAGATGAATTCATATTTACCTGGGGAGGCAATGCCTATGATAAATGTTAGCTAGTTTCTACTTTGAGTGACTGATAGAGCTGCTTTCCTAGGAGCGGGAATCTCTTGCAAGGCTGTTTTCTGGGTGTGACATGGTTTGCCTCTGTTCCAGCTCCAGCATGGATGATCATTTAAATAAGCACAAATGACCTCTGAGAGCCCCAGCTTCTCTGCCTGCTGAATGATTACTTTTTATAGCCACCTGTGGGCTTTGATTGGGAGCGCAAATGATCTAGTAAGTGTCACTTCCTTGAGGTCTTTCTCCATGAGACTCGTCCGGCTACCGGTCGAGCCTTACAGAACACTTCTTGTCCAGTGATTCATTTCCTGGTCTCCAGAGTAGGTTTCCTTCTTTCCATAGGATATATCACAGGCAAACACACCATACCTTCTACTTTTTAATTTTCCATTTTCCCTCCTGCAGTGTGTGGGACAGATTTTTCTCTCCATTGGTCATTATTAATCCCTCCATGACTTGAATAATGCTAGCATATGTTGAATAAGTGAATAGAGAGCATTTGGAAAATATAGACTAAAGCCACACAGTGATTTATAAATAAATTAATCCCTTAGAATATAATCTAGAAGTTTCCATTTCCTTAATAATTTGCAACATAATATAGTATTGACTTTAGCTATTATCAATCCCTAATATATAATAAAATTTGTATGAAAGGGCTTTTTATTTTTATTTATTTATTTGCTTTATATAACTTATTTAACTGAAATAGACATATTTGTTTCTGAAGTGGCTTCCATTTATTTTGATACATCTTTTCCCCATGGTGATTTATAGGATCTTTAAGCCAATATAAACATTTTATAATATTTGAATATTTGGGTATACAATTGCACAATACCTCAGCAATATCTTTCAGCAAAAAAAAAGCACTGAAGAGTAAAGACTAGACACAATTACTAGGTACAGTGAAAATATGCTGCAAATATTTCTGAGGTAAGAAGACACCACATACCTGTTCAACTAAGAAAACCACCCTTACAACACAGGAAGATTTTATTTTTATGTAGGACCTAGAACATTTAAGCTGCCAATTAGGTGCTGAATGGCAGAGTAACATCCTCAGTTCATGCCATGAAATCATAGGGAATGGGTTCCAACAACTCAGGTTCCTTCCCAATGGTCCTCACAAAGTGTACTTCTCTGGGAGGGAAGGCTAGTGTTTCAGTTGAACCCAGGTACCCTTCTGTTTGGCTTCTTTCTTTTTCTGATCATTTCACTTGACACATTTCAGGAAGCTATCATGATTTTTTGAGTGTTTAATATGTTCAATACTCACACTAATCCTCTTGGCAAGTATCTTGCCCTTAACTTGCTTGTTTACAACAATGCCAACAGCATGCTGGGTAGTTTTGTAGACTTCCTGTTTTGCCACGGTTAACATTTGTGAGGCTGTAGTTTTTGCCCAGTATCCATTCCCTTGATGTCTACAATATCACTCCTTTTGTAGATTTGCATATATGTGGCCAAAGGAACAACCCCATGTTTTCTAAAAGGCCTGGAGAACATATACCGGATTCTCCTCCACTTGCCATTTGTGTTAGTCATTTTGGCACTTCTCCTTCCTACCGGTAGTTGGCAGCTCTGGCTGAAAGGAGGAAAGGGCTTTTCAGAAAGATGCTCTATTAAGAAATGTCTGTAGATTTCCATGTTCTGTTAGTAAAGCTCAAAATGAAGTGTAATTCATATGTAAGCAAAAAAATTCTGAGTGCACATATTCCTTGGAATTTCTACATCATGGCTATCAAAATCATTATTACATCTTTAAAACTAATTAATGTATTGTAGGCTTAATTTTTAAAAATCTTTTCTTGTTATATTTCATTGCAATGAAATCATAATTTGTTGCTGAAACCAACACCAAGCTCCCTTTTTTAATGAATTTCAACACAGCTTACATCTTATCTGGTGCTTTAATGTGCATGTAAACCATGTTGGATCTTGTTAACATGCAGAATCTGATTTGGTAGGCTTGGGGTGAGGCCCGAGATTTCCTCCTTCCTACATAAAAGCCGTATATCCAGTGGATCCTCATGCTGGTCCCTGACCACATGCTGTAAAACCAAATTTCCAGGAAGTTTTCTTTCTTTTTATGTAACCAACTAATGGATCAGATGAATTCAGATTCATCTGGGGAGGCATTTCCTATAAAACAGGCTTAATTAATACATTGACAAACTAGCATCCTTTAGTGCTAAAACAAAATAAAGACAGAAGCTTGCTCTTATAGACATCAGACCAAATGGAGGAAAAAGTGTAAGGTGGGAGACTTTTCTTCTTATAATGTATTAGGTAGAGCATATCTGCTATTTAAAGAGACTCACCAAGGCATCCTAACTGTTCTCCAGGGGTAGAATTTATTTCATTGCTGTACTCTGGCCTCCAACAGAACCTAAATACTTTAATTGCAATTTTATTATTTTCTAATAACACATATAGAGAGAGCAAGGACAGAATAATCCCTAAAATGTGCAATGAAATTGAGTAAGAGGTGAAGAAAAGCAACCACAGCTTTAATAATGTAACAAGCTGGGAAATTGCAAAGAAAGTCACAGAAGTTCACCACTTTTGCCACTGCACATCCAGCATGGATCGTACTACACCGAGGAAGAGGGTGTATTCAAATAGCTTCATGCAATTGAGGCTCAGTTTTGCTGGAGGAGTGTGTGTAGCTCAAAAGGGACAGAACTTAGTCTGTGGCAGTAGACTATTGATAAACACATCCATCCAGGGTGTCTTCCCCAGAAGTTCTCTTTGTGTGACGTGGGCTTATGGTACTTTATTGCTGGTGGTTATTGATAAAACCCAAGAAACTTGATTCTCGATTGACAGGAGAATATGGGAAGATACAGGGGTAAGGTTTGCCTTTCTGTGTCCAGAAGCTCTGTTGCTGCTATTCTCAAGGAGGTAAATAATTCACATATATCTTCAGGACATTCTGAAAATTACAGTTTCTTTTCTCTCTCTTTTTTTTCCAGCAGGGAGATTTGAATAAAATCACTCTGTGTCTTGTCTTTGGGTTTTGCCATATGCTTTTGAGTTACTCAAGAGCAGATCAAACTACAGTAATAAGGGGAGAAACAAACTCTTCTATCTCTAGTTGTTTCAAGATCAGATGTCCCTGGAACTATCTTGAATTCTCTTTACTAAATTATGGAGTCCTAAATTTCTAGCATTTCTATGCCCAGAGAAGAGAGAAATTTTCTAATGTAATCAGGATGATACATAAAAGCAAGAGAGCTTCTTCCAAGAATGAAGAAACTGCACCTTTTCTCACATACCCAGCTTTTCCTTTTAGAGGATAGTGAAGGCCTCTGTTTCAACCACTCTTTTGGCCAAAATTGAGACAGACATTAATATAAATTTGTCATGCCTTATCTTCACATAAAAATGTGCCATATAGACACATGTGGTATTGCATGTCTGTAATCCTAGCACTCTGGGAAACTGAGGCAAGAGAATGTCAAGTCTGAGTCCTACTTGGGCAACTTAGCAAGACCCTGTCTCAAACTTTTAAAAGGTTTGGAGATGGAGCTCAGTGTGAAAGTTTTGGGTCCCCAGTACCACAAAATAAATAAATAAATAAATAAATAAATAAATAAATAAATAAATGAAATAATGTAACAAATATGATTCTAAACATTTTCTCTGGTAGAGCCAATCAAGGTTGTTAAGTGTTTCATAAATTGGTATTACTTCAAAAAGTTTTACTTTACTAGGTAAATAACAAGTCAGTCAGTATAGTTTTTATCCATTTTCTCCTAAGCAATGGGTTTTCTCCTTTTCATGTTAGAATTTCTGGAATGTAAAGAGTCACAACTGCAGGGAAATATGTTATTTTGATAACTAAACAATATTTATACTTTCCTGTCAAATTTCCTTCTGAGTTTGGTTATATTATAGCCCTCAGTATTTGAAAGCACTGGTTATGTACCAGGCATTGAGAGGATGTCCCATGCATTAACTCATCAGAACTCTAAAGCTTCTCTAGAGGGGAGATACTGTGTCCTTGCTTTTCAGATGAGAAAGCTAAGACACACAGAGGTTGAGTAACTAGCCCAAGGTCATGCAGCTAGTAAGTGTTAGCTATGTAGAGCTAGGTGCCAGGCAACCGAATATTATAAACAAACCTCTCAGGTATGTCTTGTCACCAGTCAAAACAGTCTTATACACCATAACTTCCAGTGCCTATTAAATAATGTTTTTCTTTCTTGACTCCTATTGGGATGGATTAGTTCTATGCTGAACTAGTAACTAAGAATTTTCATGCTAATTGCTTTATCTCTCTAATAAGATTAGACTTTATTGTTTCAGTTAACTCAAATTTTTCCTCTTTCTTCTAATTTTCGATATTTTTTCTCAGAAAATGATTGCTTTTCTTACTTGCTATCTACTAAAAGTAGAACAATTTAAAAACATTGTGAAAACTTTAGATAGGTTATAGCATTTTGAAAGAGTGAAGGAATACAAAAAATGGTTGAGATGTGAATGGAAAGTCACAGCTTTGCATGTCTGAGGATGTAATTTGTTTATCAGAAGCTCTATTTATCTTTTATAGGCAAGGCAGCAAGCACGCAGCCTCGTATGACACAGGAGTAGGTTTGCTAATGACTTACCAGATCTAGTCCCAGGTCTGATTTATGAGCACAGCCCTGCCTGCTGCTATGGACCTGATCAATTGTAATAAATATATTCGAAAACTTCAGATCACATCTTTGAAGAAATTCAGAGAATATTTACTGTATAACATGGAAGAAAGTTGCAAACATTTCGGGCTCAGAAAAAGCAACTTCTGTTGTGACGGTCTTACTTCCTCTTTATGTCCTTCCTTCTTATCTATGAAAACTACACAATCAATTCATTTGTCATTCAGTGAACTGTCAAATCTGCTCAAATAGATGTCAGGATAGAAGTCACTACCAGTGGATGACAGTTTTGTTTGATTTCACTACATAGCCTTGAATTTCTTTCAATTCATTTTCATCAAGGCAATACACTGAGTGAATGCAAAACATTAGTTGAATTCTGGTGTGTGTGTGTGTGTGTGTGTGTGTGTGTGTGTGTATGCATGCGCATGTGCCTGTGTGTGAGTGTGAGTGTGTGTGTGAGTGCGTGTGTGTGTACATAGGTGGTGTACATCTAAGGATAAGTTTGTGTTTCAAGGTGGAAACTTTCAGACAGAATCAGTTTATGGCTTAGTTAAAAAACTCACAAAAACTTAGCTTTATAATGTAAATGCTGATATAGCCTTTCCATGTACAAGGCAATAAATCAAGATGCTATAAAACTCCATATCTGAAAACTTAGGAGAGGTAGAACCCTGAATTAATGTTTTTGTGGGGAGAACATAGCAATGTCAGTTAGTTAAAACATTCAGTTTCAAGTTTGAACGAAATAGAGATACTTTATGTATCTTCAATAACAAAATAAAGTATGAAATGGTTATCCTACATAAGTGAAGTTAATGTCAGAAATACTCTTGAAGTTAAAAAGAGGATTTTATTAGAGGTTCTTGTCTCCATCCTAAAACCAAGACTCTCAATGCCAGCGGGAGTTCCTTCCTGGAGGGATGAAGCTGTGTGTTGTGCAGGAGGTGGAGAGACGCTGTGTCCTACCAGCGCCCGTGGCAGCCATGGAGCACCGAGTGCCTAATGGAGCATCCTGCCAGGAGGATCTACACTGAACGCTTGATGTCATGTGTCACCTGACACTGGCTTTCCGAAAGGTCATTTCAGGACAAGGTACTACTGGAAAATCCTAGCCACCCTCAGTGGGTGAGCTGCTGACAATTTTCAGGGTTTGGCTGGCATTCCGAAGTTTATTTGCGTTAATCTCCCTTCTCATTGGTCTGCTAAGCTTAGTGAGAACTGGTTTTTCAGGGAGCACTTTTGTTGTTTCCTGATTAGACTGGTATCAGAAATGCCAGAAAGAAAGAGATTGAGAGACAGAATTGTACAGAATGATTTTCTGAGGCAAGGAAGAACTCTCTGTAAGATGTACAAATAGTGCTTGTTTATTGTTTATCGGTAACACACAGTAACTGCAGGGTGCAGTATTTACCAAAGTTAGTCTGATTTGCGTACTGATCATTTTTTTGCTCCCAGGGATTATTTGGAAGCTACTCTTTCTACAGTAGTCTACAAAGAATTCTCCTTGATGGATTAGGTAGGTAGAACTACCAAGAGCTGGAATTTATTTTGCAATAACACATGGATCTTCAGAAATTATTTAAAATATTTATTTATTTATTTGGTACAATGTCTCACTACGCAGCTCAGACTTGTAGTGATCTTTCTGTCCCAGCCTCCCCAGCTCCCAGCTCAGGAATTACCAGTGTGTCCCAGCACACATTTCAGTGGTTGGTATAGTATGTCAAGGGTTCCTGGGGGACCGGCATGGAATGTGGTACTAGGAATTGAACCCGGATACTTGCACCTGCCAAGCAGGTGCACAGACCACCGAACTATCTTCCCAGTCCCTGTAGAAATTTTAATTGTATTTGTCAACTCAGTGGATCAAAATTGAGTTAAGAAAGCCTAACGGAAAACAGCGCATTGTGTGGAACCTTAGAACCTTAGGAGACAGCATGAATTACATGACGATTCTCAAATGTCTATGTATTATGCCTCACCATTTCCTGGGGAAATTCTTTAATTCTTTCCTGCACACAATGTACCTATGCTCGCAAAAATCTGTTTATGTTTAGCGAAGGTAGGAAAAGTGCTGAGTTATTGAGCTCACTCTACGGAAGTGCAGCACTACACCAAGAGAAGCTGTTGGGCTTTTGTTTGGGGTTTCGTTGTATATCTGCAGGATAATAGCTGAGTGGCAGATGAAGAACCAACTTGTCTAATGACTGGGTTAATAGAAACACTATTCTATTTTGACTTTATTAAATGAGATCTTTGAGAGCACAGTTTAAGCCTGGAAGCTGGATGAGGCCTCTCAGGACCAAAGGATCTCATGCCAGCAACAGGGATAAAGCCAATCTACATGTACTTGGGGCTGAGGCCAACAGAAAGGCAGTCAGTGGAGAAGTCCCTCCACTGATGGCTGTTCCTGGCCTACCCATGGGCTTCTGGCCCTCTGAGCCTGCCTGCTTCTGTGTCAGGACAAGAGAGGGAGAAGGTCCTGACCCTGTGACAAAGGAAACACAGGATTCAAGATAAAAATAGTGGGGAAAGACCTGCCTTGAGTTTGACTGAGTAAAAGAAGAAAGCAGGATATAGCCCAATCATTCTCAAGGTGTGATGCTAGCACTTTCTAAAATATGGCACCCAAAGAGGTCAGCTGTAATCCAGGACAACTCTCCCACAGAGCTGCAGCATGGGGGAGGTTGGCACTTGTTTCCTTCTTCATGGGCAGAGGCAAACTGGGGAGGGGAGGCCATTCTTCCTCAATAGCCCATTTCCTGCAGCAATGAAATTCTTTGAATAATTCCGGAAGGAAGTGACCATCTAGAACTTACCTGAATACCCCCCCCCCGCCCCCCGTAAAGCGCTCACAGCCCATCACAGGCTGTTATGATGCGGGGTACTGGTCTGAACGTCTGTGAAACCAGATCTGCCCTGTGGTTTCCAACATGTGCCTTGCTGCGGCGCTCAGGGCAGCAAGAGGCCGGCATAAGCACATCGCTGATTTCCACATGTGTGAGATCGTTATCTCTGGCCATAAACCCTTCCCCGGAAGACCCTGGCACTGAGCCACAGAATCCTAAGGCATCCTGGAGGGAGCACTAGGAAGTATTTTCTGAAAATAGAAAGACACCTCTCAGTCTGTTTCCTCTTGGGAACGCTCACCCCCACCCCCATCATCATGCGACGGGAGGAGGAGCCACGTTAGGGACGAGGGGAGAGGTGGCATTGGCGGCCAGGAGAGCCCAACAGCAGGAGGACTGCGGGATGCCTCGTCTCGCCTTGTACTCCTGCCCTTTCTGTGTGTCTCCTTTTGCGCCTGCTCTCAAAAGTAAATTTTTGCACAGTCGGGAGGACTGGTGCGGAGTTAAAGCCACACAGAGCCAAGAAAATAAAGAGTCAGATGTCCCAGCAGCTTTCAGTGTGTCCCGATTCTCACCACCCCCAGAGCAACCATGAAAGTAGGAGGGACCAGATGACGACATTTAAAAATTGGTTCTGCTCCACCGTGATCCGGTGCGAGCCGTGCTCAGCTGCTCTGCAGTGGCTGGAGAAGACTGTCTCCGGCTGCAAGTTTACTCCCTGCTGAAACCCCTCGGACACACCCTAGTTGTAAGACAGGAAGCATAAGACTTTAAAAAGCATATTTAGTCTAACATAAATCTAACCAAACCAAATAGCATGGCAATCCAGCAGAGGTATATATCCAGCATAGCCGTGGACAACTTCTGGTCTTTAGCACAGTTCTGTCACTAAGGGAAGTACGTGGGTGTGTGTGTCGGATCTCTGCCATTCATTGTGTCTGCAGCGAGCTCTGTGTGTGCTGAGAATCCCATTTATCCCATCCATTTCAAGGGGGGAAAGAAGGTGTACTTATGCGTAGTGTGAAACAAACCCAAACATTCTCACCCCAGCCTGCCACCGTGCACACAATGTAGAGTCTTCTACTTTCTACATTGTGTACCGGCTGCTGCTTGTGGGTTATATAAACCGGAGAACTTTCTCCGGAGCGGCTCTGAGACAACACATAGGTTGCTGCATGGCCACTTACGTAACTTTTCCAAGTTCTGTAGTAACCTTGGAATTCATTAAGAGCTTCAGGTTTGTCAGGAAGTAAGTGCTGAGTGGGCAGGGGTGAAAGAGCAGCAGATTAAACTTCCTTCATTTCCTTCTCATTACGTCCCACGAAGTTTGTGTTCCTGGAAAATATACACTTAAAACAAAGAAGAAATTCAAAATAATAATTGATAAAATGCCAAGAAGCTTCAGATTCTCTCTCTTAAATCAGATTCTAATGATTATATGACATATAGAATTAAAGTAGTATAACTTAAAAACATAAATCCCTCAAAACACACCGAAGAAAAGAAGGGTGTGCTAGCTCCTTGAAGCCAGGCTCAAGGACGCGCCTTGCTCTGTAGTTTTTTTTTTTTTTGCGGAACCGGGGATTGAACTCAGACCCTTATGCTTGCCAAGGAAGCGCTTATTCCACTGAGCCATCTCCCCGGCCCCTTTGCTTTGTAGTTTGTTGCATGCCTCTAGTCTAGTGTCTTCATTGTATCGAGCACGTGGGCACAGAAAGATGAAGTGATTTGTTTATGATTGCAGCGAACTGGGACTCGAACTGAGATCTGTTTTTATAAGAGAGTATTCTTTCCACAACTTTCTTCTGCCTTTTATTTTTCTTCATGGATGAACTAAATTTTGGAAGCCAAGGGAGTGAAAATTATTCCAATCTAAATCTAGTGAATAAGGTGGATGCTTCACTCAGGGCATCCATCCGGTGCCTCCAGTACAGCAGTGCTCCTGACAGAAATGCACACGGCACACAGGCTGTAGGAGCTGTCGTGTTGGGTCATGACCTTAAATTAAGTAGGATTCAAAGATCAAAGATGAGCCGTAATTATAGTATAATTGAGAGTCTTTTCCTTGGGTTATTGGTTCTGTGTTATCCCGTTAATCAATAAGTTCACATTTATAAAAATCGACTGGAAAAGCACCTACTTTAGTTAAGTACCTATTTCTTGTGGCCTTCTTTCAAATTCACAATGATAGGTTTGGAAAGAACAAAATTATTAGCTTAGGAATAGCATTACGAGTCTTTAAAGTGAAAATGGGGTCTAACATTTCAGCTGAGGGTGCAGTTGTTATTTTCTATAAAAACTGGTAGAATTTTTAGAATACTTGCACACTGCCAAGTTGTTATGTGGATACCTTTGTAGAAACAAAATCAACATACCCAATCTGTGGTGACAGACCTTTCATCAATTCTGTGATACACTAGTGACTCTCAAATATGGTCAGCTGTCAAACCTGCTGCTTTTGAAAATCCTGAAATAAAGATACTAAGTACTTGGCTAATGTTGTCTGTCTCAATTAACTTTTATTATAGTGATATAACTAAAGATGCAGGTCATCACCTACATTATTTTTCTAGGTCTATCTATCTATCTATCTATCTATCTATCTATCTATCATCTATCTATCTATCATCTCTGTATTCCCCCCCCTCTCTCTATATATTTTTTTTCCATCTCCATCTATCTCCATTTCCATCTATCTCTGTCTCCTTCTCTACCTCCATCTCTATGCAGTGTTAGTGATTAAACTCAGATCCTTTCTCTACTGCTCAACCATATCCAGCCCAAGAATGTATTCATATTGGCCTGCCATCCATAGACTTTTGAGATGATTTGCTAGTAATACTATTCAAGTAGGATACTGATAACTTATTGAACATACAAGGGGTGCAAAACATATGGCAAATACTTAAATAAAAAATTGTATTTAATCCTTCTTGAAAATCTCTCTAGCTTGAGACACACTTATGCCATCATTTTTTTTTGCCACTTTCTGAAGTATTCCTGGAAGTCCTTTTTTATGAATGTCTATGAACTGTGATAAAAAAAAAATTATGGTGAATGCCAGGCCAGAATGCCATGCAATGTAAAGACAACCTTATAAGAAAAAAGACTTCCAACTCTTCCTTAAATTCCAAATGACCATGAAAAGCAAATATTTTGATTCACTTCAGGACATTGAGGCAGCTACAATAGCATGATTAAAGACGCTCATGAGAGAGGACTTTCAAACCTGCTTCAGAAAAAGGCAAGACTTATAGGACATGTGTGCTTGAAGCAAGGGAGAGTTGTTTGAGGGGGATTAGTATTAATGTGACTTTTATTGTGGTACATTTAAAAAAATTGAATATTGGAGCTGGAGAGATAGCTCAGTGGTCTAAGTGCCTGCCTGCCAATGCAAGGAACCAGGTTTGATCCCTGGTACCACCTACTGTGCCAGCCCCAGAACTCCCAGCATGCCATGCTAGCTGCCAAAACCAGGTATGGTGGCAGAAGCTTGTGACCTCAGTGCTGGGAAGGCTGAGACAGGAGGATCACTACGAATTTGAGCTGTATAGCGAGACCCTGTACTAAATAAATAAATAAAATAATTTTAAAAAATGTAAATAGTCACCACAGTTTCAATCATACCACATACATTAAATGTCTGGTCCATTACATTAATAGTCATTTCATTTTATACATTTAAACCTTATAACTCCTGTGGTAAGTGCTACTTAACTCAGGAAAGAAATGAAGGCTCAGAAAGACTAATAAATAAATGACTAAGGACACAAAATGATGTAGGAGTGTTCAGAATTAAATCTTAGGGCTGGCTGGATAGCTCAGTGGATTGAAGCACCTGATGAGAGAGAGAGCAGCGGCCAGGGTTCAATCCCTGGCATGGCGTGCCATGCCGACCCTGCGCATGGAGTGCGGTGAGATGGCAATTGAGACTGGGCGTGGTAGCACGCACCTGTAATCCTAGCGCTTGGGAGGCTGAAAACAGAAGAATTGCTACGAGTCCAATCTATGTAGTGAGACCTGTAGACCCTATACCAAATACATTAAAAAAAAAAAAAAAAGAATGAAATCTTGGTCTCTGGGTTACTCAGCTGTGTTCTGTGTTCCACATTATCCATGCCTGGATCTTTACTTTGGAAAGGTTTGTGGTCTTTCTGTGTTCTCCTATGGCTGTGCATGACAGGATGGCTAGCTTTGGGGAGGAGCACTGTGGGAATAGGGAAACATATGGTGCTTTTTCTGGTCTGGGTCTAGATATCCCTCTGGAGCCTCGTTTGGCCATGGGCTTTTCAGAAGTGGTTGAATCTTGAGCATGTGATTAGTGAATCACTCCATGAATCGTCTGGCATAGCTCTGGCTAGGATTAATTGTGTGAACACCACATTCATCCTAGGGTGGGCAGCTTGCATACAATATAGGGGACAAAGGGCCTTGTGTTCTCCCTTGCTGCTGATTTTTCTGTCTTCCACTGCTCTGAATGGTTACCCCTCTGGCATGTACCACCCTGCCTTGGAACCACCTGATTATGGACTGAAATTTCTACAAATTGTGAGCCAAAGAAACGTTTTCTCCTTTAACTTTGAGTGCTGGGTGTTTTATCTCAGTAATGAGAGAAAAGTAAGTAAGGCAGTTGTCAACTAGATGGTCTGGAACCTTCCAATGAGATCCTTCATTTGCCTCAGTTCCCAAACAACTCTGGGTGGGGCTTTATATGTGAGTAGGTCCCACTGGGAAAACAGGAGCACATCACATAGATAGCTATGTGTTCGAGCATAGGTCTGTGCATACCTGAGGGCTATAATCTGAACCTGTAGAGAACCCAAAACCCATAGTGATGCCTGCAGATGGCTAAGTTGCCTCTTTTTCCCTTTTTCTCTCCCTGATTCCCACTTGGCTTCTGCCATAGTTTGAACATGTCCCACAGAATTCATGCAGTTCGTGTTGGGCAATTCATTCCCAATGCAGTAGTTCAGACAGATGACCAGGGATTAGGAAGGATGATGTGAGTCAAGGCCTTTCTGGAAGGAGTGGGTTCACCGTGAGAACACGCTGCTCTAGAGTGGAGTCTGCTCTTTTCCTTCCACTTCCGTGTCTGCTTCTCCCTCCCAGTTTGGCTATGGGTTAAAGCAGCACAAGGCCCTTAGGAATGTTGTGCTTGTGAGCTTCTCACCTTTTAGAGCTGTGAGCCAATAAATCTCTGCTCTTTCAAAATAACCCAGTGTTAGGTGTTTTGCTATAGAAACAGAAAATGGGTTGAGAGAGCTTCTAAGAGGGCAGGGGGTACTTATTTTAAAGTAGGGCCAGAGCATGATCTGACTTTAATTTGCAAGAAAGACACAAATTCAAAGAGGCAGGTGTTTTGAGTTCCTTCTAAAGGAAAAAACAAACAAACAAACATGGAGCTCCAAGTCTGGCAATCACCATCTTTTGGCACACTCCAACTGTAACTCTCATCTTCTACCTTGTGAAAATTATCACCTTAGGGGCCAAAAGTCTTTCTCATCTTTGAACATATTCATTGCAGACACATTAATGCCAATGCCATTGGAGGTAGGATGGGATGCTTGTCACCTTATCTGGGCTATCAGGCAGCAGTACACACTGATTGGATGGAATATCTATAACTCACAATACCATTCCTATTTATCCTGTGCATTAACCTTCTGAGTTAACAAAACTAGGCTGATTTTGTGTTAGGTAAAATCCTTTCACAAAAAAGTGAAATAAATTTACAATGTTCATATTTGACCTTATCCTTTATATATTTCAGTGGAAATAATTTGACAGGCAATTTGGGATTGCATAACCTCAGAGAAGAAATTCACACACAAAATATCTAAAACAAGTGGCTGATAGATCCAGCTAATAGATTCAATAGTTATGGAGATCTAGGTATTTATTTTAGAAAACTATCACTAACTTCTAAACACATATCAGCTAATTTTGCTTGTCAATTTGAGTAGATAGAAAGATTCCTACAGAAATGCTGTATTCTGAAGATACTAAACCTATCAATAAGTTAACCCAAGAAAGAATTCATAGCTGAATGGGCTACTAGGGCTTTGTTGGAGCAAATAGGTCATGGGGCTGTGATCCTGCTGGCCCTGTCTGGCCTCTGACCTCTTTCTCTCTTTCTTTTCCTGTTTTCTCCATCTTGGATCCCCTAGTTGAGCAGCATTCCTCCTGGGTATACATAGGTAGGTCATGGAGGCCCCTGGGTCTCTATGTCTGGTCCTTGGCCCTCTCTTTCTCCAGCACTGTCCTTCCTCTCTGCTTTTATGCTGCTATGAGCTAAAGAATTTATCTGCACCATTCTCTTCCACCTTGATAATTCTTCCATAGAGCCCATTATCTATGGACTGAAACATTTGAAACCACTAGCCACAATAAATCTCTTTTCCTGTAATTTGTACATTCCAGGTATTTTTCCAGCAACGGAAATGTGATGAATACAGCATAAATCAAATCAAACTTATTAGTCTTTGCAGATGGCTACCAGTGCCTATGACATTAAATAGGATTTTACATGTAGATGGACTTATGAAGTTAGGATCCTCTTTTGTATGTACAGTAACAGAGCTTTATTTATTTTTCTAGACATGATAAATAGAAGAACATGGGTAAAGACTTTCAGAGATGTCTTGATGAGTAGAGATAATTCAGGGATAAAACATTTGCTTGAGTCTCAATAGATAAGTATTAACTATTTAACTGCCTGCATATATATGCTTTGCTCTTTATAGGTTGCTTGTTACTTGGTATAATATCCAAGATTGTGTTTTCTGTATTTGTTTTGTAAAATCTAATTCAGTATAGCAAGAAATATAACTTGACTGGCCAAAATCTGTAGCTTATTCCTTGCCGGCAAAATCTGACCTGTTATGGTAGCCATGTAATGCTTCCAGAAATGAATCAGTCATGGATTGGACCAATTGTTACAATGATTATTTGCTTTTCTAGCTCTCTTGTAGCAACGGATGGACATGTGACCTATTTTTTTAATTTATTTATGTGTCTGTGTGTGTGTTTGTGTGTGTGTGTGAGTGTGTGTGGCCAGCTCAGCCCACCAGGGGGGCGGGGATGGCTGGCATGTGGTGCTGGGGGATTGAACTGCGGTCCCTGGGCTTTGCTAAGCTTGTTCTAAGTAGGTGCTTTAGACCACTGAGCCATCTCACCAGCCCCATGTGACCTATTTTGGCCAATGAGGCAAAAGAAGAATTCCTGGAGCTCCTTTTTTCGTCTCTGATTAAAACATAGTAATGACCCTCTTCTCTCTACTGTTTTCTGTCTTCCTCCTTGAGATCCTGAGATGGAGATAGAATTCAGTGAAGGTTAGTGACTCAGTTGCAATTGGGGGGCAGCAAGTTGAAGGACAAAGGGGCTCTGCATCAGTAATGGAAGTAAAGAGGGATGGCTGTTGTGTTGCCCTCAACATGGGGTCCAAATGTTCCTCCTGGTTAGTGAGGTTGAATATACAAAACACTGACAATTAGGTAAGTCATGATGCAGGAAGTCTAGGGCCCTCAAGGTGTAACAAGGACACCTGAATGAAGAATCATCAGCTCAGAATTCTAAAGGATGGTAGTAAATCAGGAATTACCTTGACAAAGATGGACTGAGAAGTGTTCTAGGTAAAAAAATCCAAATATAGAGATAAGCAGGTACAAGGTAGAGCAGTAAAAGAGAACATGGCTTGATTGCTGGATTGATGCACTGTAGTTAAGGGAAGGTGAAAGATTAAGTGCAAAATGAGTAATGATGAAAGTTGAGGTCAGAGAGAAAGTCAGGGTCTTGATCCTAAAAGGATTTCATGAGGGCTCGAAGACTGTATTTTATCATTCAGCAAGTGTTGTATGTGGTGATTTACTTTATGTTATATGGTAGGCATCCCAGAATTTATGGCAAAGATACGGGAATGAGGAAGAACACAGAGAATGTAATGAATATTTAGTTTTCTTACAAAATACAAAATTTCCATTGACTATGTCTTCCTTGGGGCCAGACGTTCTTGCTACGCTTAATGGAAATTTTCATACCTAACAATGAGGGGATTTTTTCTCTGGGTATGAAATATAGGAGGCAGATTCTTAAGCTACACACTAGGCTTTCCTAGGGACAGAATCTTTCCTGAGGAAGGGCAGTTTTCCTCTAAGCTCAGGAAAGTCTCACAGCATGTGATGGTTGAGTAATAAAAACTCTTCTGTCTCCCTTTGGGTGCTGACAGTGTTTTCAAGGGCCTCTGATAAGCAGGAATAGCCAAAGTGCAAAAGTGCCTGCTGATAGCTCTAAGTGGGCTGCTTCATTCCTGAGCCATAGCTGTGTCTCTCCATCCACTGCCAAGGTGTAGACACAGGGCATTTTTCAGTTTGGACTGGCACCTCTCAGGAAGTGAGTCTGCAGTGAGCCTCTCTCTCCTCTCCCCCTCCCCTGTCCTCACTTCCTTCCTCTCTCCTTTCTGTTTCTCTCCAGCACCCTATCTCTGACTTCATGCTGCCAGAGACTACTGCAGATGTGGTGCTGGCCAGAAGCAGGGTTTCCCTGTGACTCTAGCAGCATCTGCGTTGCTTGTCACACAAGCTGTACTCACACGAGCTGCGCCAGTATGCCATTTTCCTCCTGTTTACACGGTCTTCTTTTGCAAGACCTCCCTTATCTACCTGGAGGAATCCTGTTTATTGTTGGAGAGCTAGTCCCAGAATTTTGCTATAGAAATGAGGTCCTCTCCTAGCCTCATCTAGATGTGATCACAGGGACTGCTTTCTGTAGGTTTCTGTGACCCCTTACACAGTGCCTCTTGACGTATCAAAAATGTTTTACAAGTTTCTTTTGCAACACACTGGCCATGAGTATTTTCTGTTGAAAAAGAATACAAAATTGTAAGAAAAAAATTTAGAAATAATATAGAACTTGACCAAACAAAACAGTAGGAATTTCACAGTAGTTGCTGTATTGCATATCGTTTCCTTCAAAGTAGTTGTTCAAATTGCATGCAAAATTGGTTAAAAAAAGTTATAAGAAATTAAAAAGGAAAAAATTTAAGCACTAATTGCTTCCCTCTTTAGATCAGCAGAAATCAGCAGTAGAACTATGCAAGGTATCCTGTATAAATGCAGAAATATATTTCTTCTTCAACGTGTTTTCTTTTCCTTGTCCCAACTATTTTCTTCTCTTTGAACAGGTTCTTTCTCTCTTTCACATTATCTATTGTACCTTTCAGGTTTTATTTACTATTTCAGGTTCTTACACTAGTGAGACAATATGATATTTGCACATACAGGTCTGATTTATTTCACTTGTCGGTATGGCCTCCACTTGCATCCATTTACCTATAAAATCCTCAAATTTATCTTTTTATAGCCAAGTAATACTCCATTGTGTAAAAATGCCACATCTTTTTAATCTATTCCTCAGTTGATGGATATTTGGATTGTTTCCAAGATTTAGCTATGACAAATTGTGCTTCTATGAACGTGGGTGCACACATTTCACTGTGGTACGATGTTTTCAGTTCATTTGGAAAAATACCCAGGAGGGTAATAGCTAGATTGAATGGGACTTCCAATCCTAGATTTGTAAGAGATCTACAGCCTGATTTCCATAGTGGTTGTACTAGTCTGCACTCCACCAACAGTGCAGAAGTGTTCCTTTATCTCTCCAGCCTCTCTAGTATTAGTTATTGGTTGACTTATTGATGATAGCCATTCTTGCTGTGGTGAGACAGAATCTCAGTGTTGTTTTAACTTGCAGTTTTTGAATTGAACATGTTTTCATATATCTATTTGCCATTTGTATTTCTTCATCGGAGAATTGTATATTCATCTCAGGTGCCTGTTATTGATTGGATCTTTGAATTTTGGGTGCTTGATTTTTAAAAATTCTTTATATGTTCTAGATAGAAGTCCTTTGTCTGAAGGAAAGTCAGCTTTAGTGTTTCCCTCTTCATGGGTTTTCTTTTCACTCTGTTGGTGATTTTTTTTGACATGCAAAGTTTTTTCAAAAAGATGACATCCCAGTTATGGTTTCTTTGAATTATTTGGCTTGCAGTTTGGTGTTTGTTCATGAACTCTCTATCTACTCCTGTGTATCACAATAGATTGTCTTTAACTCAACCTGAAAAAAACCAACAGCCAACCATTATACTAAATGGACAAAAATTGAAAGCCTTCACTTTAAAATCAGGAACAAGACAAAGTTGTACATTGTCACTACTTCTATTCAACAGAATTCTGGAAACATTAGCCATAGCAATTAGAAAAGAGAGAGAAATAAAATGGATAATCATTCATTGAAAAAGAAATAAAATTACCATTATTTGCAGGTAACATGATACTCTACATAAAAGAGCCCAAAAACTTGACCAAAAAACTCATAGATTTAATAATCAAATTGAGTATTGTAACAAGATACAAAGTCAACACTCAAAAATCATAGCATTTCTGTACACAAACAGCAAATACATCAAGAAAGAAATTAGGGAAATCACACCTTTCCCAATAATATACAAAAAAATGAAATACTTAGGAATCAATCTCATAAAGAAAATAAAAGATTTATACAGTGAAAAAGAGATCAAAGAGAATTTCAGAAAATGTAAAGATATTCCTTGTTCCTAGATAGGAAAAACCAATATTGTGAAAATGGCCATACTCCCAAACTGTTATACTGATTCAATGCAATCCTGATTAAAATACCATTAGTATACTTCAGAAATCTAGACAAACATTCCTAATACTCATCTGGAAAAAGATGAGACTCAGAATACCAGAAGCAATCCTGGGCAAGAAAAGAAAGGCTGGAGGTATCACAATACCTGATTTGAAATTATACTACAAAGCTACTGTGATAAAATCAGCATGGTGCTGACAAAAATAAAATAAAATAAAAACGGACCTGAGGACCAATGGAACAGATTACAAGATTCAGCCACAACTTCAAATATACTCAGTCACCTTGTCTTTGACAAAGGGGCCAAACATGTTTACTGGAAAAAAGATGGCCTTTTGAATAAATAGTACTGGAAATACTGGCTTTCCACATGCCAAAGGACAAAATTAGACCTTTGTCTATCACCATCATAAACTAACCTATAGTTTAGTTTATAAAACTTAACTATAGTTATATATATATATATATATATATATATATATATATATATACACTAAACTATAGTCAAAATAGATCAAAGATTTAAATATTAAAACAGAAACACTAAATCCTCTGAGGGGAAATATTAATTCTTAAAAGTAGGGCTAGATTTCTTTATGCCTGAAGATTCTATGCCTGGTATTCAATGATCTATGTTGATTACATTTTCCTATTGAAAATTAAGGAAGTAAGGAAATTTTAGAAAAATTATGAAGCTATTCTGAGATGTCTTGATGAATGTTCTTGAGTAGGAATTGTGAATGCAAATGTAATAATTAGTAAGGACCTCTGTTAAAAACAAATTCATGTTAGCTCAGCTAGTTGTTCATAGCAAACATCAAGAGTAATAAAAATACTGGGTGTGTCTCCTTGATCTGATGTGAAGACTATAGAAATTTCTTTCCATTGTCTTCCTCTCCCTCAGAATTCATAGCCTTGAAATTATCCCTAGAAAAATTTCAGACAAAACCCAGCTAGGGTCTGTTCTATAATAAAATCTAACTAGTATCTCTCAAACTGTCCAGTTACCAACATCTAAGGAAACTGAGATCACCACAACTGAATACAGATGTCTAAGGAGTCAGGTGACTACATATAATATGGTCCCTGGATGGGATCCTTGAACAGAAAATTGACAGTAAGGGCACATGAGGTGATTGCAACAAAGCATGGACTTTTATACTATCTGCTCAGCTTTTTTGGTAAATCTAAAAATATTCTTTAAAAAGAAGTACTTCGGTATTGCCTTAAGACATTGGGAAAAAACAGATCAGGAAAGCAAAAATATATAATGTGTACAGATCTTGAAATATTAACCCCAGACTAAGTGTCTTCGAACAAATGTGGAATTCTCCCATCATGCTCACATCCTGTTTTCCTCTCTCCCTTCCTTTCCTGGCATTGCCTCTCTTTGTCTTCAGAACACACAGACACACACTGACACACACACACACACACACACACACACACACACACACCACATAACCATGAGAATGGAGTATTGAGTGTTCACTAGAATCTACTACTGACACCCAGGGATAAGAACAGCTGAGGGGTCCGGGGAGATGGTTCAGTAGAATAAGCGTTTTTCTGGCAAGTACAAAGGCCTGAGTTCAATCCCAGGTTCCACCAAGAAAAAAAAAAGAGAGAGAGAAACAGCTGAGAGTGAGAGAGAGTGAGAGAGCAAGACAGAGAGAGAGAGAACACAGAGCAGTATGCAGGATAAGATGAACAAAATAGATTTTTAAGTTTTCATCTCTCCTCTGACTATAATGGTTAAAGATCTCAATGTCATTTAATCTACTTACGGAAATTTTAGAAAACGTGCTTTTTTTTGGGATAAGATATACTTGCATGAAGAAGGAAATGAATCATTTCCTTTGACCTGGTTAATTCACTCTAATAAAACTTTAATGAAATTAGAGACACTTGTCTACTGCTATAACCCTAATTCTTGGGACAACGTCTAAAATATAGCATTCAATAAGTATTTGCTCATGAATTAATACATAACAAACATGTCTATGATGCTGTGCTGGTTGAAGGCATTCCATATGCATACTTGTTTTTGTGTCATTTGAAAGCTCTGTTTTGAGGAAGGTTATCAGGCTATTAAAAGCAAAGAAGGTAGGCCTGAAGCCAGCTCTGTCTGAACACAATTTTATGCTCTTTCAAAGCTGACCTGGTAGTTTAATAATTTGTATCTTGTTGTCTGGAAAGTAACAAATATCTTGCAAATATTTGCTAGACGTGAATATCTTCTTTGCATATATATTATTTCTGAGCATTCAATAGGCCATTTGCTCTAAACTTTGTCCATCAGGCTAGGTCTTCAAATGTTTGTAGCTATGATATGGAAAGTGACTAAGGAATTTCAGTGTCTAATAATCTTTTATTCATAACCATAGATGCTGACATTGCTTAGTCACGGATTAAAGGAAGTGAGAGCCTTATTAGCTAATTAACAGTTTTGATTACATATAATATTATTCTTGTTAGTATTAGTGTTAGTATTAGGTACTCAGAGTCAAACCCCATCCTTGTGTATGCTAAGCAAGCACTCTGTCACTAAGCTACATGTCCAGCCTGTCATCAATTTATACATTTATGTATAAATATACACATATGTATGGCACTCGGCACATAAGAATTTACGTGTTTAGCTATCTATCTCACTGAAAGTATATGCCAGTAATATTACTAAGTTTGACACATTGACAGTAATAATACTAAGAATTTACATGGAAAGGAGGCTTAGAAGTATTCCACGTACAGGGATAGCTACCCAGTAATGAGCAGAATATACACCAAATATACACCAATACCAATATTTCACCAAATTAATGGCCACCAGTAAAATGCCTAAGTGGAACAAATCTGATTCTTCTCTGACAGAAAGAAAAATTCATCAAATCACTTGTGACCCAGTTTGTTCTGTTTGGGCTTCCTAAAGGGGGATTGATGTGAATGTGATCCTTTGGTTTTTTGGTAGATAGCTGATATCCAGCATTATCAAGAAAGTTTCTCCCTACTAAATTCCAGTATTAAAGGAATAGCAGTGATTCAGCCTTTCTATGAACCGTTATCTAAAAATAATAATGGATTCTAGTGCCTAGGAGTGTAAGTAAATCTTAGATGGCTTTAATAAGTACCTTAGTATGTATCTCTTTTTCTTTTAGTTTTTTGTTTTAAAGAGAATTAAAAAAAACTGTTAAAAAATACAGAACTTTAAAGCAGGATGATAGGAAATTAACAGTGGTTCTTATATTGCATGTTGTTATCATAAGCAAAGCAGTTACTCAGATTACCAGAAGGAAGCATGCAAGATTGGCCAGACAATCAAGGAATACTAACTGTTCCTTTCAATGAACTAATAGTCATTAGTGGTATCTTTCCTTCTATGCCTCTTTCCCCCATCTCTGCTGTTCTTTCCTTTTTGAGCAGTATTTTCCCCTTTCAAAATGTCTATTGTAGTACCTTTCAGATCTTATTTACTCTTCTCAGTACCTTACACTAGGGAGACAGTGTGATGTTTACATGTATGAGTCTGATTATTTCATTTGTGAGTATGGTCTCTAGTTGCATCCATTTACCTACAAAAGCCTTGAGCTTATCTTTATTTATACCTCAGTAATACTCCATTGTATAAAAATCCTACATCATTTTATTTCATTCCTCAATTGATAGGCATTTAGGTTGTTTCCAAGATTTAGCTATGACAAATTGTGCTGCTATAAACATGGGTGCACATGTAGCACTGGGGAATGATGTTTTTAATTCTTCTGGGAAAATGCCTAAAAGGGGAATAGCTGGATAAACAGCACCTGTGGTCCTAATTTTTTGAGAGATCTCCACACTGATTTCCACAGTGGTTGTACCAGTTTATACTCTCACCAACAGTAGAGAAGGGTTTCTTTATCAGCACAGCCCCTCTAGCATTTGGTACTGGCTGATTTCTGGATGACCACCATTCTTCCTGGGGTGAGATGAAACTTCAGTGTTGTTTTATTTGGCATTTCTCAGAAGATCTATGATGTTGAACTATTTTTATGTATCTATTTTGTATTTGCATTTCCTCATTTGAGAAATGCACGTTCGTCTCAGATGCTCTGCCTCTCACCAAGTGTGGTGGCTCAGCTGCTCGAGAGGCTGAGGCACGAGGATGACTGGAGCCAAGGGTATTTAGAAACGCTGGGCAACAAAGGAGGCCACGAGGCCAACGCCTCTTAAGTTGGTTGTTTCTCGAGATCTTCTGATGAAGAACTGGAATTTCTTGAGATCCGTTAGAACATGGACCAAAGAAGAAGTTTTGGTGGCAGATCTGAGAACAGAAGAAAATTTTAAAAAATAGGACTTATGTACATTACATTTAGTAAATCATTTCTTGTCACTTTTAAAATTCCTTTCTGAATTAAAAGTACAAAAAATAGGCTTAGCTTTAAGGAAATGAAGAATATTCAAATTATAACTTCATGAAGCTTCAGGTTCCACAATGAAAATTGTAGATAGCTTGAATCAAATCAATTCAATTACTACTAAGATAAAAATAACTTTAGAATTTTCTGATTAAACAAGTGATTTTATTAGCCCTCTTTTCAGAAAGTATTTCCTTAGTGATTCAAGTTGACATTGATGTGTTTTGAACTAACTTTTACCTCATTGTTATATATTTTCCAATGTTTATACAAGGTGGAAACACATCACTTCCACTCTGGTTATGTGACATGGTAGCCACAGAGTAGGACTGCAGTAACTAATGAATGCATGGCAAATGGCAATGCCTTCCTTATAGACTTCAAAACTCTACCGTCCTCTT
The DNA here is from genome assembly GCF_000260255.1 of Octodon degus. NCBI lineage: Eukaryota > Metazoa > Chordata > Mammalia > Rodentia > Octodontidae > Octodon > Octodon degus. The sequence continues at coordinate 877,037 of NW_004524677.1, forward strand.
CTCTTTTCTTTCCAATGTTGCATGTTTGTGTTCCCTTGAAATATGCTTGGTTAGTTTTTATCAGTGTAAAGCCCAGGACACAGTAGACAAATTTTGGAATCACTGTAGTTTAGTAAATTGATGATTCACACATAACTGTTTTGGAAATCAAGAATAATATTGGTGTCATTCTACTTACAGGGAAGAAAGAAGCACATGTAAGTATAACTGGTACCTTGGTTCACAAACCTAATGTGTTCTATGATTTTGGAAAAGATAGCCATGTTTGCATCTGTGTAGGAAAGATTGGTTCAGTCCCATTTGTCACCTGAGACAGAATTTGCAAACAAACAAACAAACAAACAAAACCTTTGCCAAACACTTCTGTTTGCAAAGCATTTGTCAACCAAGGTAACTCTGAATATAGTATAGTATAATATAATATAATATAATATAATATAATATATGCCTTTATTTTTTTCCTTCAAGGGTGTAAAAGAACTGAATTTAGGAAAAGCAACAAATGCAGAGTATATCCTTTAGTACTAAGGAAAGTTGGATACACCCATGAAAAAGAAACATTATTTTTTTTTTTCCGGAACCAAGGATTGAACTCAGGCCCTTGTGCTTGCTAGGGAAGCGCTTATTCCACTGAGCCATCTCCCAACCCCCAAGAAACATTAAATGTTAAAAAAATAAAATAAAAGCTATGCATTGACATTGGCCCTTGGCGTGATTATTGCAACAGTCTTGCACACAATGCATTGCTGAAAATATGTTTCTCCAAATCTTTTCACTCTCAAGATAGCCCTGGAAACAAGTTAATCATTATTTCTGCAGGAAATTGAAATTAATATTACTCTTGAGGGTTAGGAGAGGGCAGATGAAATCCAGAAAGTGTAATTGTGCTTCATATGGTGGGGAATCTAATACCAAACCAATCATGCTTTGGCATCTGAAATTAAACCTTATTGTTCCTATTTGTAATAGTATTTTCTCTCTTATACTGCCTCTGTGCTTTGAATAAATGAGGGTGCTCACAGCTGAACTGATTGCCATGGTTACAGGCAATCTGTGTGTTACATCTCCTAGCTGCAAAAAAGAGGGTAATTTAAGGTAAACATCACGTTTCTTTTACAGAGAATAATTCCCTCACAGTGGCATGCCTGACTCACACCCCTGTTGGAAACTTTGGAGGCACATGTAAAGGTCCAGGTCCTAGTCCTGCTCACAGATGCACTGGGGGGCCTCAAGCTAGTTTCATTCCAGAGGCCTTGCTGACCTGGCATCTGGAGTTCATGAGCTGGGAGCAGGTCCAGAGTTGCAAGCACAAACCTGTGAGACTGTAAAGTTGTATTTGTTATTATAAGATATGTGGTAAGTACTCATGTTGTGATATTGTGATTGACATCAGACAAGTGAGCTCTAATTCTTCTAACATTGCAATAGACAGCACTAACAGCTTGGGTACCAATATCATAGTTGCCGGGCTATCTTCTTTTCCCAGGGCTAGATGGGGAGTTTGGATTTTTAACCTCTGTGGGTTAAGGCCCGGGCTACATGAATTCTTCGTCTCCCAAGCATAGATTGAGAGCTTGCTGTGTGAAAGTTTTCCACTAAGTTCTGGAAATACAAAGATGAATCAGTGCTCTCCCCTTGGAGGAGTTGGGTTAGAGGATTGGTATCTTGCCAAGGATAAAAGTGCATGCTATCAAAGAAGGCTTCTTTAGACTTTTATTTAGGTTTACTAAAGAACTCAACTGGGGCCCAGAGCAGCTTTTTCTGTTTGAGAGAAAGGCTGCAGGTGTGAGAGACCCTGACAGACAGCACATGCCTCATTGATCCTAGATGCTGGAGCTCGTATCCTATTTCTTACTCAGTACGTTTTTATTCTCTTCTGTATTCTAGCCCATATTTTATATTCCCTTGTTTCTCCTTTTAGTTCAATTTTTTTCTGTGTGTTCTTTTGTCCTCCTGATAATATATTTATAGATGATTTTTAGTTCTCCCTTTTCTCTCTTATTTTAGATAATTCCTGTGGTAATTGCAGTTGTATTGAAATTGGAATAGAAACAGGAAGTTCATGCTGTAATTTATTGCAGCAAGTTCATACTTTTCTTTGCATAAGAAAGATGTTCATGGCTTGAACTGAGCTGACTTGTTTGTTTTCTAGAAGAAAGAGGTTTTATTTCTTGGTTGTAGGTCCAGCTTTTGTACAAAACACGTACTAAGCCTGGTGCTGTTGTGGTATAGGAAAAGATCCAAGAAACTTGGTATTCAAGGTTGCTCGTCAGTACCAGATCTCAACTGAGATGTGTTCATTCCCTTTCTTTCTGTGTAGAGTGGTTTGCTCAGTCTTTCAGCCAAATATCTATTTTCAGACTTGAACATGGGCAGAAATCTTGCTGTCCTGATGTGTAAGGAAGAAAAGCCACCTAGAACTGGGTATACATTCCAACCATTTAGTTTCCATCAGGGGGATCTTTAAAGCGCTGTCTGGGACAATTTTAATAGTGATGTGAGAATTTTCAACACGTTCAATGTTTCTGCCTGTTGTTTTCATTTGCCAAACTGAGCTGAGTTTTTATTTAGTCCAAAATATTTGCTCGGTATTTCTGCTGGTCGGATAGGTTTGCCTCTGATTTCAGAGAGTTTTCTGTCTTGTTCATGTCTCACGGGCATCATTAGGTATTTTGATTTTACAAAGATTTCAGAAAGGGCAGGACAGTGTAGCATTTTTTAACATTTAATGCCCTTTTTATGGACAGTGGGCTGTGGCTCTTGTCTTTACCAGAGACAGTAGCATGAAGACTGTTACTTTAGGACTGATCATCATTGAGAGTGTGAAAGGGCTGCACTCATTCCCGAACTAGGAAATGTCTGATGAGTTGTGAAATTTTGGCTGAAGAATTAGATGCTGATTTTGGAAATAAAAAGAGAAAGCTTTGTACAGCAATGATCAGAGGCCCACCACTTCAGGGTGTCTATCTCCTCGCTGACCATGGATAAGCGCTGTGAAAAGTATTAATCAATTTCAAAACAGAAAATATTTGAAACCCGGGTCTCTATGCAGCAGTTAAAGCAGAAGTTGTGCTTAGGATGCCTTTAACCCAACACTTTCAAGTTTTGAAGGGCTGGGAGATAGCTCGGTGGCCTAAGGGCCTTTCTGGCAAGTGCTAGGACCCGGGTTTGATCTCTGACATGGCAGTCCGACCTGCATAGTGAGGTCTTGCACCAAATAAATAAATGATTAAGAATATTTTTTCTTTAAGTTTTGTAAATGAGAAGCCAGTGAGGTAAAATTTACCTCATGAGCAAACTAAATTGGCAGGATTCACCTCCATGTTTTATAGAAAATGTTCCTCCAGGGAAAAGTTTTTCAGAGAGACTTGGGGAAACAACTGGGAGTTAGGATTGATGACTTAGGGGCTATAAAAGTAACTATGAGGAGGCATTTATTTTACTTATTATTTTTTTTTTTAGATGGCTCAGCATGCCCTCAGGATGGGACTAGCATGGTATGTGATGCCAAGGATTGAACCACAGTCCCCTGCACCTGCCTAAGTTTGCCGAAGCAGGCACTTTAAACCACTGAGCTACCTCACCAGCCCCTGAGGAGGCCTTTAAAGGAAAATGAAACATAAGGTGACATTAATAGACCTCAACTATTACCACCTGAGTAATCCATATTAAGAGCCTTGAGTTATGTATTATGGCTCCCAAACTGAGCTCTTGAATTTGTCCTACCCATATTTTTTAAATTGAAACAGAAATAACAAACGTCTTCTTCATTACTTCAATCCTTAAGCCAAAAGGAATGAGATGTCTTTCCTTAATACTGAACTTTTTCCAACACTCAGACAAACAAATTGAAGGAGATTGTGGGTTTGGTGTGCACACTGCTTAACCAGCTGCATCCTTTGCAAGTTCTTTTAAGTATGGTTTTTGTTTTTCTCCAGAGACTTTATTCCTAATTCCCAATTTGCAGTGTGGACATTGGCGAAGTATTTGTAGATTCAGAATAGGTAGCTGAACTATTCCCAAACAGGCAAACGGGAAAAAAGTCTTAGCCTGTGGTGGTGAGCTCCTGGCACACATGCGACAGCCGGCTGCTTGCTATCATCGAAAACTGAAAGGCCTGCCATTGCTGGTCTAAGATGTTGAGTTTGCTGACGGGAAAGTGCAATGTTTTATAGTTTTCACCAAATACTTCTCCCCTGTCACATCCCCCCTTCTTTCCTTCCCAGGGCAATGCTAAAGGATGACTTTTTCTGGTAGACTTAAGGTTTTCTCTTAAAATTTAATAAGATGCCCATGGAACTAATATTTTTCATTCTGGGTCTACATGTTTTATTGCTCCTTTACTCTTTGCTTGTTGGTGTCATGAGACTTTGTGATCACCTATAAAACCAGAATCCCAATTAATGATGAATGGGGTCACTTTGAAAAAAGCGCAAGGCCCTACTTTACATGTAGTAAGTGATTCATAATGGTGTAGAATACAGGACACAGCCCGGTGTTTACAGTAGCTACAGTCATAGACAAAGAATGGTACTATTAAAATGAGACTTATAGTCTGGTTTGTAGACAGAAATTCTAGAATTGAAGCTGCCATTAGGTGACCATGACTGACAAGGGGATAGATTTTTCTAGGTCTCTATTTCCTCATTTTGACAAATGAGAGTGTTGGGCTAGATGCTTCTCCCTATTTATCCCTAATGTTCTATGGTTTACAAACATATAAATCACAGATGTTGATTATAGTAATTAAAATTCCCTATGCTGACCAAAGTACTATCTTTATTTTAACCAAGTAGTTAGAGGCACATACTTTCTGAAAGAAATATTGTTACTTCAGTTAAACTAAGCTGGCCAGAATACTACATTTAGTATTTTATGTTGAAAAAGCTGTCATTTTTAACTACGAAAGACTTTTCTACAAGGGCTATTGTGGGCAATATTAAGAATTTGTGGATGGCTAGAAGAAATCCTCACCCAACTTTGTAGTATGCTTTCCCCCTGTACAGAATTCCACCTTTGCATTATACTTTTTTCCTCTCCAGAAAGTCAGCGTCCTCTTAAACTTTATTTTTCTGGATTGTAAATAGGCAATAGAGGATATAATTTTAAATCCCCAGGGTCAAAGACTCTTCAGGTAATGTTTATAGCAAGATATTCTATATTAAAAACAATATTTTATTAAAGAGCTATAGAAATGTGCAAAGACAATACTTAAATGAAGGGGCTTTAGGGCCTGGAGGGGAAGGTCCATGGCAGAGTGTTGACCTACCAGGAGTAGAGCTGTGTATTCCACCATGCAAAAACAAACAAAATAATATTCTTAAATAATCCTTCAGGAATGGCATTAAAGGAAACATTCTATATTTTCTACAGTAAAACTTGAGTGATGGAAATATTGAGGGAAACAATTTAGTTAAAAGTTCAGATTCAGAAATCATTGCCATAAAACCTACCGTTTTTCTAGGCACTGTAGCAGATATTTTATTTTTCATCCCATTTATTTCTCACATCTCACAGTAATAAAAGCTTATCTCTTTTCAGATGATGAAAATAAATATTGGTAAACATATTTGCCCATGGAATTTAAACTGGGCCTCTTGGATTTAGTGTCAAGAAAACACAACATCTGAGTATCTTTTCCCCAAGAAATTAAATTATTCAAGTCCTCATAATTACTAATACAATACTAGTAAGGAAATGTTATGGGGAAGATTTACACTAAAGAGACAGGGCTTGCTGGTAATATACCAAAACAGCCTGTTTATGTGTTACAATCATGCTATTTGTATATAAATGGATGCAGTTAGGTAAGCAACACCAGCTGTGAATTTTCCCAGGCCAGGGTGACTCGTTTCCTTAGTCCTTTTGTGGATAACTGCTGACTAGACAAACATCAACCTTGGTCTATGTAACAACTTCCTGACCTGCTGGACCGCAAGTGCTGGGGGATCTGGGTGCCGGGGTGAGAAGAGCTTCATGTACTCTGTAGGTGAGGTGAGTTTCTTTGCCCTCACTGCCCTTGAGACATCAGTCAAAAGAATTGGTGATAAGGGAAAGAAGTTCCCACTTTAAAAAGTACAGCAGAAACAGATATCTGAATTCAGTGTGATTCTACATAAACAAACTCATGCTCTTCAGTGCTCCAAAAATTGTAGCCTATTTCCCCTCCAGTGAGAACAACAATGTCAGGAAAGTTCTTTTTTTTTTCTTCAGTGCTTGGAATTGAACTCAGGACCCTGTGCTTACCAAGCAAGCATTTATTCTACTGAGCTATCTCCCCAGCCCTAAGAAGGTTCTGAACACAGAAGAAAACCAGATTCTGCTCTTACTTAGCCTGGATTGAGATGGAGCATACTCATAAGCCCTTCTAAGAGGCTCACTCAAGGATCTCAAATACCTGCATGATGTATCATGGGGTTCCTGTTCCTCATCTTCTATGCACAGATTTCTCTGTCATTAGGGACTGTATGGAACAAGATTTACTTATTGCTGTTGAAATCTACACAGGAAAGGTTTTAAGGAATGACACTGAGGAAGGAAGCAAAAGAAGGAGGGAGAGAGACAGACACAGAAAGAGTTAGGGAGAGGGATGCAGAGACAGACACAGAGAAACCGAGAGAGAGAGAGAGAGAGAGAGAGAGAGAGAGAGAGAGAGAGAGAGAGAGAGAGAGAGAGAGAGATCTTTGGATAAAGTCCTACTGTTCAAAGCTCTGAGAACCCTATCACTGATCTGTCCCCAGGAAATTCCTGCCTCTCCAGTTTGCCTGCTGCTGGTTAATGACAGTGCGTCAAGGGAAAATAGCGTTTCCTCTCTGTTCAATGTTTCTTTGTCAGGGCTGCATCACATTCAGGCATTTTCCTTTCCTTTCCTTTGATGGAGGAAAAATGCAGGATGATGAGAAAGCCCTGATTGACATCACCAGATTACTTTTGCATTAGAAAGCCATTCCAGTCGATCACCAGGGCTTGAATATGTCTAAGGCTTAAAGCATATAATTGGAGTTTCTCTTGCAATCCCATTTTGTCTGAGGGATTATAGAATTGGAGCTAATACCTAGAGAAAGTATCCTCCAGTACATTACATTTAATTTGGCAGACTGTCCATTCTGTAATATTCAGAAATGTCTCTCAGCTACTTCACACATGTGCTTCTTGATGCTTTGAGTACCTTTTGTGGGAAGGTGGAGAAAATAATTCTGTCATCAAATTTACATTTATTTCTCCATAATGCATTTTCTGCCTTGGAGAAAATGTTCGCTTATTATGTTTTTAAACTACCTAACATGTGGCTTTCTGGTAATGATACAAATAATTTTTTAATATAGTGAAACTTTTGACTGTGTTCCAAAAATACTCTTGAGAGAATGTAGGAGTAAAAATTTATAACCAAATTTATAACTCATTCACACCTTTGTTTCCATCACTTCTGGGTATATCTGTTGCCCCCACAGGATCAAATCCCTTTGGTTTTTGGCTTTGCCTTTCTTTTCTTCCCTGCCTTCCTCCTCCCTCCCCTCTTCCTTCTCTCCTTCCAAGGAGAGCTCTGTGTTCTCAGCCTAGTCTCCTACTCCTGGGCTCCCGTGATCCTCCTGGTTTCCAGCATGATGGGATCACAGAAAGCTGGATTAACAGGTGTCCCTGTGGCTGGCTGACTTAGACTTCTGGCTATTCTCTGTCTGCCGTAAGTTCTGTGATCACCATTATTCCATATTCAGGACTTTTTTGTGCAATGATGCAGTAACTTGAAGAGTTGACAAGTAGATGAAAACACAAAGAAATGATTAGTATATGTAGGCTGATAAAGGGTAAGAAATACTTTTAAACAGAACAAAAATCTTATTTTCCTCCAAAGCAAATGAACTTCGAATGCACAAAGGTCCAAGTACAGAACTCATGGCTTGGCTTTGAAAACACAAAATTGGATCTAGATACCAAATCTTGGAACCTAACTGCTAACATCTCTTGATTTTGTTAATTTATTACATAATTATACTTCATTGATTATCAAGTACTACACTATCAGGTCCTGAGGTTAGCAATAAAAAGAATAGACTTAATCTATGTCCTCAAGGAATTTATGGTCTCATTGGGGAAACTATACAAATAATTATCAAAGCTTATTATATATACAAATATAATAAGTGCTATACAAAGCTAAGTAAATAAACTCCCATTTTATTAAGTTTATAGGTATAGTTCAGATATGCAAAATGATCACACTCATTGTGGGGAACTTGTACCTGTGCATGATGTATCTTAGTTCTTCTTTTTTCCCCCCAGTTCCATCCCTCCCTTCAACCTATTTCTCCTCATTTACAAAGCTTTATTTCCCTTTATCCTATTTTATCATTTCCCTGTTTTCCTCCTTCACACATTCTCTTTTCAATTTAAACAATTTCTTCTTATTTTGCAATATTTCTTACTTATTTGGGTTCCCATTTACACTTCCAATTTCTCACACCAGAGAGACAATGCAATATTTACACATGTGTGTGTCGAGTATAAAATTAAAGGAATCAACTACACCAAGATATGTGTTCCCAGGTTTATCAGAGCAGAATTTTAATACCTAAATCTTGTAAACAACACAAATACCCATCAATTGATGAATAAATAAGAAAAAAAATTTAATACACTACAGTACTTGTCAGTGATACTGAAGGATAAAGTCCACTTTGAATGACACCTCATGAGTCTGTGTTCAACAAAGATCCTGAGGACTTTTTGAGTGGACACTTTGGCATATCATCCACATGTCAGGTATTAATGTCAAATTGTTAATAGAATATAAAGGATAAGGTTATCATTTCATTATTTACTTGATTAAAATTTCAGAGACAGGAGATAAAATTCTCTTTTGAATGTGCCAATCAGACAAAGGCAAGTCTAGTGTCTTGTGACTATGTCTACAAGTTACCCCCAAGACATGTCAGTTGTCAGTGGAGAACCACAATTGCAGCAGCTCACTCTACCAGTGAACATGTTTGAATGAGAAACTAAGAAGCTTCAAAATTTTATATTTTGCCATTGGTAGTGAGAAAGGAATAACCTAGATCTTTGTCCAGTTTCTGACTCCGATAGGTCAGTACATTGTTCAAAATGTAGCTAATAATGATTATTTAAGAACTGAAAGATAGTTTTGAGACTAAACTCAATTAAATAAAACACTTCAACGAAATATAGGAAGTAAGCCATGTTGTTATGTTGAGCTGTGGGGGACTCAGGTCAATAATCTCTGACATTGCCAGTTAAACAGAAGACCCAATGCTATTATGGGCTACTGGACTCTTTTAGAATATTTTGCTGAGTTTACACACCTATAATATTCAACAACGGAACTTAAAAAAATTGGGATATAACTATGAATGTCCATTTTGTATCTGTGTATTCAAAGTGGTTGGGATAGATCTATAGTTGCATTCTCTTAATGAATAGAATGATTTGTTCTAATGGTGTTTGTAAGTAGGATCACAAGTCTGCATCTTGTACAGCAATTAACCACTAAGAAGAATATATGCAGTGTATTATTTGTTGAAACTGTACTTTCGATTTGATTTGAAACTGTCTCATTGCTATATGTTTATCAATAAAACTTTGAAAAGAAAAAAAATTAAATAAAACACTTCAAAAAAAGTAAAAAAAATTGTTTGATTAAAAAAAAAGTAGTACTCAGTTTATTGTAACATTTATAGAGAAATAATACATCAAAGAAACCATTAGAATGTAATAACTAAATTAAAATCCACACTGGTATCCAATAAGTGTGGAATTGATACTGAGAAAAATCAAATCAGTGATGTGAAAGAAATTGTGAGCTGTTTCCCCCATGTACACTATTATGCAAATAAATAAAAATAATGACTTCAAAATAATAAATAAGAGGGCTGTGGTTTAGCTGTTGTTTATTGAAGCAGAAAACAAAACAAAAACTTATTTAAGATATACTGGAAGAAATGTTTTCTGAGCTCAAATATAGTTATTTAACTTACTCATTTCAATCATCAAGTACTAGAATTAAAAAGAAAAAAATAGAAAGGAATAATCTTATCTTCACTAGATAAGAAATTAAAAAGAACTAGCATGTGAACTAGAAAGCAATAATATCTTGTCTTGTATGCATTACTTGTATAATTAAATAAAAAGTGCTGATGTTTTAGGTGAATTAGTTTTTAGCCAAAAAGAGTAGAACACTTTATAAGTTTTGAGTACTATAATTATGGAAATTGAAAATTTTTTTTGTGTAAATAGCAAAGTTTAAACATAGATGAATAAAATAGCCTCTAGGTTGGTTCACATAAATTAGGATTAAAACACTAAAAAAAGCGTAGATATATTGCAAATGAGTATTAGTGACAAACGTGTGTTTTACACTGGAGAGAAAGAGGATTAACAATAGAGCTTATTAATTGTATCAGAGTAATAAAATGTATGTTTGTAACACTACTCTTGCCTTAATTCAGATAGGCTGTAAAGATAAGTATCGTAAGACCCTTGCCATCAAATAAACTGATAATATGGAATGAGCAAAAAAACTGCAAAAAATGTAGACAAATATATTTAACAAGGTTATTAATAGTGAAAAATATGATTTGAGTGAGAAACTGAGAAGCTTCAAAATTTTATATTTTGCCATTGGTAAAGACAAAGGAAAAATTTAAAAGTATTTGAAAAGTTACGATAGAAAGGCATTCCTCAGGTTTTGGACACAATAGAAATGTAAATGAAGGCTCTGCATGCACACTAACACTGTGGTTGTTGTTTTGGATCACTGTAGGCCTCTTAGTGTGGAACTGGGTGGGCTTCTCCCATCTACTTTGACCACTGATGTGGCTTTTCTTCTGCAGGAGTATCAGCACAGACATTGTCATTCATTAATTTGTTTTGTAACTGCAGAAAATATTTTTTATAATACTCAATGTTGGACATTATCCCAGTTGTACTGGTTAATATTCTGTGTGTATTGTTCAATAATTTTCAAACTGTCTTTATTCCCCCCACTTTACAGATGGGGAAAGTGAAGTAAGAGGACTTGAGTAATTTGTCTGATGTTAAGACTTGTAATGGCAGTGCTGGGATTTGAACCCCAAACAGTTTGACCCCTAGGTTCTGTGCCGTGACTGGCCGTGCTGTGCTGCCTATGACCAAGCCCTGTGCCCGGCACTCCAGGAAATCTTTACAAGAGCCTGGCAAAATGAAAATGTAGCTTCAATAGCAGAATTTTGGTAGAGGGCATAGAAATATATTTAGGGCTTCAAAACAGAATATTTATTTATAAGTGCTGAAAAATATACATATACCTTAGCTTGCTCCCAAACAGGAGAATGAAAGTCTTCTGGGGCGATAGCTCAGTGGAATAAGTGCTTGCCTGGCAAAAGCAAGGTCCTGAGTTCGATCTCTGCTACCACCAAAAAAAAAAGTATAAATATTTTAATTCATATTCTAAATATTTAGTAACTTTAGAGTGAATTATTAAATGTTATTTTTTTGCTATATATGATAAACCTTTTATGTGTACTGATATGTACAAATTATCAAAGTGAGTATTTAAATAGCCATAATGTTTAAATGAATTTAACAAAGTATTTTTTAATAGGAAGGGTTTTAATGATGACTGTGTGTTGCATAAAAAAAGGGTGAACGAGTGTTCTTGAACCTTGTACAGATGATGTTTAGAGGACACTTGCATGAAAACTAGAGATTGAAAAGATGTGTGTTTTAAGTTTTTGTGACAGTACAGAGAAACTTTTAAATCTTTGTCATTTGGAGACTCCTTTTGTTTGGAGTACCTATTTGTATGACAATTGGCTGGCACTAGATTATTGGTGGCAAACTGGACGGAACCAACTCATCTGTCACATGGCTTGGTCTCCCAGCTTCTTATTTCATTTCAGGGTGTTCTAACTGACTGATAGGTTCATTCAACCCAGAAAATCTTTGGCTTTAGTTTACGTGCCTTGGCTAGGTGTGCGATTCTGAATGAATCTTCATCCTTATTTTTTTTCCTATGGATAAATGTTTTCTGTTTTGAAGAGTAAGTTGAATCGATGCTTTTATTTTTTGCTTTGCTTATGAATTGTCATGTCCAAGTGATAGTGGTTTGTTTGTTTGTTTGTTTTTCTTTTTTAAAGAAACTTCAGTTTGCCTGTTCAGGATTGAGCCAACTCAAAATTTGTTTTGGGGCAAAGCCAATTCCAAATATACCTCAAGTTCCTAAAATGAAAGAAGCACATAAAAGCAGGAAATTTAAGACCACCTACTGATTTTTAATATCACAGTGAAAAGTTTGGTTGATTTTGAGTATGTTTATCCCTTTAGAAAAGTAGGATTTAAAATGCTCGTGAAGTCCACTCTAGTCTTCCTTTGAAGAAGGCAAAGGAAATGGGGCTGCAGTGTTCATTTAATGACAGATGCGTGGACATGACAGATCCCGGGGAGCAAGCGCAATGATGTAAATCTTTCAAAATGAGAATATTAAAGAATTTTTTTGACAGGCTAAAGGCAACACATACATGGAATGATTATTCTGTTACAAGAAGCTGAAGAGGTTGGCTGGGCCAGGGATTATTGGGATTTCGTATTTCCCTGACAGGGCTCAAATAAATGATTGATTAAATATATGTCAAATGTTGAAAAATTATGCACATTTTTATTTATTTAATAGGATGTTTATGTTGTTGATCAGCAGGCTGGTTTTATCCTATTCTCTGGAAAAATTTTTCTTATTTCTCCTTTTCCCTGTTTTGGAACTGGCCCTTTGGTCTTTCTCTCTCTCCAACCCTCTCCTGCATGCCTATTGTGCAGGAGCAGAGTTGTTCTTCATAAGGCATGATGTGCAAGTATCCAGCATGGAATGGAAGTTGCTCTAGGAAATGAATTACAGAGTTGCTGAAATCCATCTCTCATGATGATAAAGATGCTAAAACAAGTCAAGGAAAAATTGAATTCAATGTTAAGACAAAGTTGCTTCTGTATGACATGGTTTCCGTGTTTGCAAATTCTTTTTTCATTACTTTTCTGTCCTTGATTTCACAGCCCTTTGATGCTTAGGATTGTCTTAAGATCAATTGATTAAGATCTTCTTAGTTGCAATATTCAAACTTTTTTATAAAAACAAGGTGATTGTATAATTGCTCTTTAAAAAATCATGATTACTGAAAACAAAATATTAGGGGAAGTCTTTCTGCAAAACTGTAGTCTTATTTTTGTCTAACAGTATACAGTGCATGAACCCTCATGTTGGTATATTCAGTTTTAGGTGGCATTCAGCAGTGAGGTGCTAAGATTGATGAATGAGTTTGAAACCATACTCTAGAAATCACCTAAACCTGCTGATAACGGGGGAACAGGAGATGGAAAGGGAGTTCCCCAACAAGGCTGCGCTATGTTCTCTGCACACACTCACAGCTGGTGATTCGTGGAATGCTGCACCAAAGGAGGGCTGTCCACTTGTCCCCCATCTCCTTCTAGAGCACATTACTTTGTAAGCTTGTAGTAATCCTTTGTAAACTGCTAATTCTAGTTGAAAAGGACTCTGCTTTACTTTAAAAGCATAACAGAGGAGAAATAATCCAGAGTGCAAGGAAAAAAAAATCATCATTCATCCAATGCTTTTTTTTTTTCAATTTCAGCAAGGGTCTACAGGGTATTCAGTGTCTCACTGATAGACTGGACTCATAGTGATCCACGTGTTTATAGCCTCCCAAGATCTGGAATTACAGGCGCATGCCACCATGCCCATTCTCAATTGCCATATCAGTGTGCCCTGGGGGTAGGGCCGGCACAGCAGGCCAGGGAATGGAACCCCTGGCCACTGTGCCTGCTTGCAGGTGCTTTAATCTGCTGAGCTATTTTTTGTTTGTTTGTTTGTTTTGGTACCGGGGATTGAACTCAGGACCTTACACTTGCCAGGCAAGCACTTATTCTACTGAGCTATCTCCCTGGCCCACCTCTGAACTATTTGGCTGGCCCTGAAAATTTTCTTTTTTTAAAAATTCAATTCTTATGTGTGTAATAGTAATGCAATTTTTCAGGCAGTATATAAAAATTTTCTTTCAAGACTTTTTTTTTTCAAGCAATAGGTATATTTTTCACCTTTATAAAATTCAGCATGTCATTGCTGCTTATGTTTAACTTTCCTTTCAGATGAAAACATTGTTAGTGAAGGAAACTTTGGCACCAGAATTTTCAAGTTAAAGGAGATCATTTATGGAGGCTTAACACCGGTAAGTACTGGTTTTCACTGAATATCTGAAACATGGTCATTTCTTAGTACAAAGGCTTCTGTTTAAAGTATTATCAATGAATGTTCACACATTGCCAAAGAGACTCTTGGCTTTGGTCCAGGCTGGTCATCATCATGAGTGAAGAAAGAACATGCTGGATTCCACCTGCCAGGTAGGAATTGGAGTCACACCTTCCCCACCGGTGTTTTGGAGGTCAAAGAGCCAATGAGAAATGTAAGCTGTAGAAAGGCTTCTTGCTTAATATAATTCATAAAATATTGACAGAACATGTAATATGGATGGTTTTAATTTCAGGATCTGGTATAAAATTCTAATAAATGATCCAGGAGAACACTAGCTAATTTAGAACATAATTCTTGAAGGAGTTTGTCATGCCCCAGGGCTTTGGCTTTGGAGAGACTTTGGATAATATTTAGCATTTATCCACTGACAGTCTTGAGAAGTACCATCAGAGCAATTTCACATTACGATTTTTCTTTTCATGAAAACATTCCTTTTCCTAGGAGCATTCCCAGGAGTTTCTATTAGTGATAAACATGGGATTGGATTCATAAAATGTTTTTTGAGACTTCTCAACTCCTCAAGCGAGATTTTTATGTTTAAAATGAACATTTAAAATATTATATTTTGAAACAATTGAACATGATGAATGAGTTAAACCCAGTGTGCATTTTAAAGTAACATCTTAGTTATTTTAAATTCAAAACTACTTGTTTTGATGTAATGATAGGCTCAGCGATTCTGTCTCTTAAACTAATTCCTACTCTTATCCATGCTATGATCAAACACAGTAAAAAAAATCTTAAATGACAATTTTCTGTTGTTATAGGAATCTCAGATTCAGTAAGCTGTGTAGAATGCTGCTCAACTCTTCCCACTTAGAACATGCTTCTCTGGGGTATAGTTCTCAAGTCTTCTTCGAAAAACTTGTTTCAACTCATTGTCCAGTAAGTTAAAACAAAGTTTTCTTAACCATTGCCTACGTCAATTACTGACAATTCTTGTTAGCATCTTTTCTGTGTTTTATTTCTTGGTTGTTAATGTTTCCCATTGCCTGTGTTTAGATCAAGTATTAGTCTGACCTCCAAAGATGTTGGTTGTTATGAGCCAGTTCTCTTTTTCTAAATTTAGTTGCCCTGACTTCTACAGAAAACATGTATCTTCAACAAAGAGAACTACTCACTGACCCTACACAACCCTCTGTATATCTGGATACATATGCTTTGTTTAATATTGTCTGTTTACATATCATAATAACTGTATTGATCCAGTTCGACAACCACTTCTTAAAGTTTCTCCACATAAACTGTTTTACCTTTCTCTCTCCTCATGTTGGCTTTTAGCAACTGTTATGAATTGAATACTTGTATCCTTGAGACGTTGAAGGCTTTGCCCCTAGTAGGATGGTATTCTGAGGTGGGTTTTTAAAAGCAATTAGGGAGTGATGGTAGAATTCCATGAATGGGATTTGCCAGAGAGCTCTCTACCCCTCCTACTTCCACAGGAGGTTAGAATGACAAGCTGTAAATAATGGGCAGAATCCTGGGAAAGGATCTGTACCTCACTTAGACGCTGTTGGCACTCTGATGTCAAGCTTCCAGAACCAGGTAAAAGGCATTCTGTTATTGATAAGCTAACCTACAGGGTCTTTTGTCATAGCAGCCTGGGATGTGTAAGAGAGTATCATTCGCTGTTTATCAGATACCATTCATCAGATACATGCATCCATCTTCAAAGCATCTTTCCTTAGAATATAATGATCTTGTTAAGGGTAACCCTGTATTATCTGTCTTATTTACATATAGCACATAATGCCTGTTTATAAAAGATGCATGACTTTGCTTGCTGAAAGAGAATGAAAAAGAGAAAGAAAGAGAGAAAGAAGAGAGAAGGAGGGAGAGAGGAAGGGAGGGAGACAACACTGAAGATGGGCCATTGAAGGAAGGAGGAAGAGAAGAGAAAATATGATGGAGACATGGAAGGAATGTAAAAGACAGATTTGACTTTTGTCTTAGGAATAAGAATGTACATTTTGGAAAGAAAAACACCTTGTCTTTGTGAAAACAGAAATAACAAATATTAGCTGCTTATTTCATGTATTCCTTCAAGAAATATTCATCAAGTTATTTCTTTCCTGTCAATGTGAGATCTTCAACCTGTATATATTCAAGCACATTTTTCTCTTTGTCTCATCATTTCAAAATTTTGGAAAATAACATAGCTTCTTCTGA
>NW_004524677.1:898414-905601 GCF_000260255.1 Octodon degus
TTGTTTTATTTTACATTTTGTGGATGGCTAGTGATGTGGAGCATTTTTTCATATATTTATTCGCTTCTTTAAATTCATCCTCTGAGAAGCATGTGTTCATCTCGGATGCCCATTTCTGGATTGGGTCTTTAAATTTGGGGGCCCTAATGTTTTTTAGTTCTTTATAAATTCTAGAGAGCAGACCTGTGTCTGGGTACTTATTTGTCATGATTTTTTCCAAATTTGTGGTTTGACTTTTCACTTTGTTGGTAATTTCTTTTGCCGTGAAAAACCTTCTCAGTAAGAGCAGGTCCCAGTTGTCAATTCTTTCAACTGTTTCACGTGAGATTTGATTTCTGTTCATGAAGTCTTTGCCTACTGCTATGTCTTCAAGAGTTCCTCCTACTTTGTCTTCCAGGAGATTTAGTGTCTCTGCTTTAATGTTTAGATCTTTAATCCATCTTGACTTTAGTTTAGTGCCTGGTGATAGACCTGGGTCAAGTTTGAGTTTTCGGCATATAGAAAGTCAGTTTTTCCAGAACCATTTGTTAAAGAGGCTATCTTTCTTCCAGTGAGTATGTTTGCCCCCTTTGTCAAAGATAAGGTGGCTGAGTGTGTTTGTAGGGACTTCAGTGTCTTTTAATCTATTCCATTGATCCTCAGGTCAGTACCATGCTGATTTTATCACAGTAGCCTTGTAGTATAATTTCAAGTCAAGAATTGTAATGCTTCTTGCCTTGTCTTTATTGCCCAGGATTGTCTTTGCTATTCTAGGTCTTTTCTGGTTCCAAATAAACAAAATACCTTCCTTATATTCCATAAGCTCATTTGTTTTGAGTCAAGACTTTTGGAAGGCAATTGGGTCATTAGCTGAATGCACTGTTAGGAAGTGGGAAGCACCTGGAAGAGCTGGGACACCAACTTGAGACTTAGGAGGCTGTAGTCCTCTTTCCTGGAAGAAGTAAGCACATTCTGCACTCTGTGCCTCCTGACTGTCACTGGTTGGAAGCTTTCCTAGGCCAGTCTCTCCTGCCATCCCATTGCTGCCATGGGGCCAGAGAACCGTGGCCCTCAGACAGGGCCAGGCCCTCAAGGAGACAGACAATATGGAAGACAAGGTGACTTTGCAACTTGGAAGAGACAGAGACTCCCATATGGGCCACACCTCAAGACAAAAGAGGAAACACAGTTACATCCTTCCCTAGGGATGGGCACAAGGGATTGATATTCTAACTAGGTATCAATCACCTTGAAAGAGCCCCAGTGAATCACTAACCCAACCCCTAACAGGAAGAGACCCTGTCCTGTGTTCATGCCAGCTTGCTGTGTGACATGCTTCCCCATTTGGTACTGGATTTAATTAATTTTACCTGAGCAATTGTGCTTGTAATCTCATTGGTTGACCATAGCTTTGTCCCACCTCATGCCCACCTAAGCAAGTTCCCAAATCTTCTCCATCACCTTAGACCTGTCTCACTGCATGGTTTTCCTCTATAAAAGTCATTGGGAGAGATAGCTTCCTGGGGACAACCCGCTTGGGCCTCCTTCCTGCGCCTCTCTCAGACAGGAGCTTTCTTTCTCTCAATAAATATATTCTACTCAAAAAAAACAAAAAATCAAAAAAACAAAAAACAAAACCATGGCCTGGATACCCTGAGACATGGATCCAAGTAAGCCTGTCCTCATTTCAGGGACAGGTGTTGGCTGTTTGGTCCCCGTGTGGAAAAAGCTGACCAGGACCAACCTCAAACACATTTCAAAGCACCCATATTCCTTTTTTCACTTTGGGGTTTCAGGTTTCTTTCCTGATGCTCTGCTTTTGACAATCTGAGGATTACATTAACTGGAAAAGAAAAGCTAGAAGCTGAGTAGTTCTGCTCCCATCATCATGTATCAATATCATTTCATCACTCCAACCAACATATTTATTCAGAGTAAAATAAATGATTTCTTACAGTGATTAGCTACACAGGCTTGATCTAAAGACTATGTGGGGGCAGGGGAGATAGCTCAGTAGAATAAGTGCCTGCTTGGCAAGTACAATCCCCAGTACCTCAAAAAATAAAAAAATAAAAATAAAAGACTAGGTGGATGTTGAGTCCTGGTTCTGCTATTCATTGGGGGTATAACCTTTTTCAGGCTTCATACTACAGGAAATAACAGTATTGGCTTGTCGCACTATTGAGGAGGTCACAGGAGATAATGCCCCAAGGTACTTAGCCTAGTGCTGGGCACATAAAATTATTCAAACTGGTAGATAATCTACCTTAATTTTTAAATAATCCTGAGTTGAAGGGAGGAGAATTAAAGTTTGAGGGAATGTTTTCTGCAAATGATAAAAATGTAGTTCTAAGGAATGAGGCGTGCTGCCAGGGGTCCAGCTGTCACTTCCGTACTGCACTGTACAATGGCTACTTCGCACTGCACTTGCTGTTTGACCTGCTGTGGTAGAGTAACACTCACGACAAGGCACAGCCATGGCAATTTAGCTGGGCGAATAACCATAAAGACCCAGAAAACCAGCTCAAACTTTTCTGAGCTTTGACCTCTTTAAGTGCTTGGGACATGCTGGAGACATTTTTTGTCCTGGCTTTTACCTCAGATGCCCTTTGGCGTGTCTGACAGTTCAGGCTCTACCCTTTGAGGCTTTCATTTCCCCTCCCTTTGTAAACATGAACTGTGATCCTAGCCTGGCTCTAATGGGCGCTCTCCTTGTTGAGAACATGTTAAGATCCACTGATCTCCAAGGTCCTAAGTCATCTGAGGGCCTCTGTATTAAAAGCCGTGCTGTCAGTCCCATATCCACGGGGCTTCCCTACTGTGTGTCCCCCATACTGACCTTGCAAATGGACTATCATGTTTCTCTGCTTTCAGATTGCCTCAGACTTTTTGACTAAGTGGTGAAAATGAGATTTTCCTAATTATATATATGTACTCCCATCTTTACTGCAGCACTATTTATAATGGTGAAAAATCAGAAACAGTCTAAATATTTTCAACCAGAGAATGGTTAGATAAATTGAGTCTCATTGTAAGATGGAATACTAGGTAGACACCAAAATGAGTGAAGTAAATCTGTATGTATGTAGAATCATAAAAGATTTTCCCCAACACATTGTCAGGTGGAAGTCAAGCAAATTGCAGAACATTGCATAAAGTACTGTGCTGCGACTGGGCATGTGAACAACCGCATGTGCTCTAACTGAGAGGTCCAGAAACTGAGCTGCTAATAGTGCTCACCCTTGAAGAGTGGAAGCGGAGGGTATGTGAAAATGAATAATTTCCCTTTCATTTAACACAGTTCTATAATGTTCAAATGACTTACAGTAAGCATGAATTCTTTTTTTTTTATTTATTTGTTTATTTTGTGTGTGTGTGGCCAGCTCAGCCCACCAGGGGGCGGGGCTGGCTGGCATGTGGTGCTGGGGGATTGAACCCCGGTCTCTGTGCTTTGCTTAGCTTAGCTTGTTCTAAGTAGGTGCTTTAGACCACTGAGCCATCTCACCAGCCCAATGAATTCTTATAATGATTGAAAATAAAACTTATCTAATAATGGCTATATTTTTCTCCTTATTCAGTGTTATTCACTGATTTAAAAAAATAAAAATAACATATTTTCAATCTACTTGTCCTTCCACTCATCATTCTGAAATCCAAGGATAAAAATTAGTGTAAGGGCCATGGAACCACAGCTTCAATTTGATCCCAATTTGCAATGTAAGAAGCAAGATTAAGATAGAAACTCAATAGTTTCAAAATGAATGTTATCAGTTGAATTTATATTAAAGAAAATATTTTTTAAGAAAAATAAGAGGAAATCATCTTTCTTATACCATTTCTGTGCTGAGGACTTAAAATGATATTGCTTTAGAAGGAAATAGCCCAGAAATCAATTGGGTCAAACAAAACACTCTGTGTAAACAGTAATTGAATGTTGGGGTAATGTATGGAAAACCCAGTGCTGGGCAGTTCCATGGTTACAGATGTGTGGATGTTATTTTAATAAAGTTAACCATAAACTGGGACGATACTGGGAATTTTAAGTATGTGAGCACTTGAATAGGGAGATGGCAGGGAAAAATGTTTAGAAGGAGGAGTGAGAGGAGAAGGAAAAGAAGGAGACATTGGAAAGGGAGGGGAAGAGAGAGAAAGAGAGAGAGACAGAGAGAGAGAGACAGAGAGGAACAGAGAGAGACAGAGACAGAGAGAGACAGAGACAGAGAGACAGAGAGAGACAGAGACAGAGAGAGAGAGACAGAGAAAGAGGATCCTTACCTCTTAAGTTCTCTTCTCTTTGTCCCTACCCTGGAATCCACTTTAAGGTAGGAGAAGATGAACTCTGAGAAACCCTAAAGCAGAAAGAGAAAAGTTCTCAAATGTAAGAGAATTTGTCTTGCTCTTCTTTGTCTAGAAGCTTGAGGTGTAAGGTTAGGTTGTTTATTTGTGCGTGTTCTGTTTTACATCCACTAAAAATTCCTTCTAGAATTTTGGTTATCATATTCTAAGAATTTCTGGCATCGTGAAGCTCATTCTTTCATCACTGGGCAGCATGCTCCAGAGCGTGCACTTCTTCTAGAGGAATAATGGTGTCCCAGCCTATCCCCGCTGTCAGCTGGAAGAATAAATTATACACTTTATTGAACTTACCAAGCCATATTTTCCTTGTCTGTTGGGTGACAGAGTCAGGATCACAAGCCACTAGACTCCTGTATATCTGTAAAAGGGCTACTTTAAATTTTTTTCATGATAGTAAAATTATATTAAAAGTAGGAAAAGAACCAGGCTCTGCAGAGTGTGTTTGAGCCAAATCAAAGTAAGAAAAGAAACACACCAGAGAGCAGGAGTCTTGGCCAAGGTCAAGAGAGAACACAGTGGCAAAAACTGAGAGTGGACTGTCTTTTTAACACTCATTCCTCATGCTGCCAGCAGGTCTAGACTGTCCTGTGGAAAACCCACTCACGTTCTGGGGAGAAGTGTGCAAGTAGGGCTGTGGGAATTGTTCTACGGAGGTGTCCTGGGATTTTGTAGTTAACAGGCCACACTCACTTCCCCAGCCAGCTTTGCCACATCCTGACTGCTTGTCTATTTTCCTCCAGAAATGCAAATATCTGCAATTCTTTACAGTGTACTGAGGGAGTGGAGGTCTCTATCTTGCATAGTGTCTTCAAGCTGTATGCTCATCTACTGGGGATTATGTGCTCTCCAAATACATTGGCATGCTGTGGTTTGCTGGCTGGATTGAAGAAATGGAAACTTCTCAGAAGAAACTGAGAAAGTAGTGATCACAGAGTTGCCTATTTGATGGGAGAAAAAAACTCATGATTAGCCCAAATAGAAGGAATTAGAACTTCTAGTCTCTGTCCCCAAGTCAACTTTCCAGCTTCCTCTGGCAATACAGCTGTAGCGGCTAATGCTTTCTGGCAGGATGGCTGATATGGTTTGTGTCCCTACAAAGCCCCATGCAGTCCTTGGGGGCTGTTCAGAGGCAGCCGAATCTAGAGTTTGTAATTGATTCATGGCCCAGTGCTGGGATTGAGGGGTTGAATCCTACACCCATTCTAGAGCAGGTAACCTGTGTACAATATTAGTTTGTATCAATTTTCTCTTGCTTGTTGCTTTTGCTGTTTTCCACCACCATGAACTGCTGCCCTTCTGCCAAAGGCTACCTTCCCTTGGAACCAGCAGATAATGGACTGAAACTTCCCCAACTGTGAGATAAATAAAGCTTTTCTCCTTTAACTTTGGTGTCAGGTGTTTTGTCTCAGTAACAAAAGAAAAGTAACTAATAGAGTAACCATCCAGGAGCTGCTCTCTAACTTTTTGGGAAAAGAATGCCACTAGGGAGGGTTCTCATCCTAGCCTTAGGGTCAGGCTCTCAAGGCAGTTCCTTTTTTTCCTGATACACAGAGTACAAAGGGTTTTCTTATGTCAGTTCAGCTATTCCCAGTGCTGTACTCTGAGTACGGGCATGCTTTATTTCTCTAAGGTCATTGTCGTCATTTTTGTTCATTCTATGGGCACAGACCGAGGGTCTTTGACAGCCTCATTAGTCCAAAATGAAAGGCATGAACCTGTTGCTTTATGTCAAGAGTCCTAGGTCATGAACAGCCTGGGTCCGGTCCCTGGAGAGCTGAGATTCCCCAGGTAAAAGAATATAACCTAAATATTGAACTTTTTGGAGGGATTTTGGAGTCTCTTCTGTGGGGACTTTATATCCTACAAGAATATTTGAAAATCCAATTTTGTTGTTGCTTTTGAGGTGGAGATGTGGTGAAATGGAGCAGTATGGGTTTTAGAGTGCTTTTCTCTGTGTGATGGCTGATTCATCTTTTCTTGTTGAGTGACCTTGAACAGATTGCCTGATGCATCACTTTGATGTCCTAAATTCTTAAAGATCAAAACACCTTCTCTGAAGAATTTTTATCACTGTTTTTATTGACATAATGGTATTGAAGTGCTTAGCATCACATTGCATGCAGTCCACAAACGCCATTTCCCTCCACTTAAGACTTGAAGGAGATTAAAGTGAAACAAAACTGTATATTTACTTATATAGGAAAAATTTTAAAATATAGATTAGTAATTGATATTACCTTTTGTTCAATATGTTTTTATAATTTTTATTGGATCCAGAAATACCATGTTGTATTGAAAATTTAGTTTTCTTCTCTAACAGCATTATTTCTGTATCAAATGTTAAAAATGATGTAAGTACACTAAAGCATGTTGATAAATCTTTACCTTTAACATGTCTATAGAAAATTCCCTGCTCTGTGGCTCTATCTCTCAAAACAGCCCTGGAGATAAATGACCCCAGTTCATCCGGGTGCCTGAATCACATGGCATGAGTGTCAAGCTCACAGTAGGTATTATTAAATATTTATAATTTTACTTGTATTTACTTGGTTTTTTCTTTGCTGGCTCAGCCCACCCTGATGGTGGGGTTGGCGCCTTATGTGGTGCTGGGAACCGAACTGCGGTCCTCTGAGCCTATCTAAGCTTGCCCAAGAAAGCACTTTAGACCACTGAGCTATCTCACCAGCCCTTTACTTGTATTCTAAGTGCAGTTTACACTTCCAAACACTTTGGAGAGAATATATAATTACCCCATACCAAAGCCTACTGGTAATATATACTAATCATTCTAGATTGGGAATCCAGAATCAAAAAAACCTATGAATCACTAGACATATCAAAAGCATATATAT
>NW_004524677.1:905701-908209 GCF_000260255.1 Octodon degus
TCTGAAATATATTTACTAAGGATACTTATCGCATTGAGCTGTTTCTCTGTGTTTCTTCATTCACAAACCTTTTCTTTCTCTGAGTGTGGTGCACAAACTTAACACAATGAATATTTATTCAACTTTTGTTCAGTGTTTTCTGCTATCAGTGAGGTGATGGGTTTCCTAGTCAACTTTGCCTCAAACAAATGGCCAGAGATCAGCTAAACTGCTCCGTGACCTTTTCTACAAGGCCTGTGGACCATATCACACCCACCAGGATGCTCTCGACAGAATGTACTAGAAGACTCAAGTGCTAGCAACTGCCATGTGGTGGGCAGGCTGATTAGCTCAGCGACTCATTCATCTACCTTTCAGCATTGCTACCCAATCGGGTTGGCTAGCTACCCTCCCAACACAGCCTATTCATCAATGACAGAGGGAGATAAGGAATAATTTCTTCCTTTGGCATTATTAAAACTACATTAGGAGTGAAGGATCTTTCCTCAGAACTCCTCAGTACCCTTCTTACTTCCTATTATTATCTCTTCCCTACTTACGATCTGGAGTCAGTGTCAGCAGAGATATTTGTGTTTTGTTTGCTTCTAGTCTCCAGCACCAAGGAGCTGCCATGTCATAGGTGGTTAGTCAATATTTGTGAAATAAATAAAGGAATGTATGAGTACCTTATTTACCCAACTGAATTACATGCCTTTGCCCCAAACCAATCATAGGACTAGAAATATCACAGGTTGTTTAATGCTTTCTTATTTACATTGTTCAACTCTAACTTCTGCTGGCTGTTAGAGATGTGTTTGAGCAACTGGCCAACAGTCTCAGGTATGATAAGGCCCCTGTGATTGACTCTAATCCATCAGAGTTTGCTTGAGTTGAATGAAGAAGGGTGATTCTTGAAATAAATTGGGCCCTGGAAGTATGAAAGGGAACATATTGGTGCCAGTTTGACATAAGGTCTGCTGTAAAGGCCACGGCTACAGCCTGCATCAGAGCAGAAGTGTAAAGGGTTTGGAGTAGAGTTAATAAAGCAGCACGTGTGAACCACTAGGGCTGATGGCGCATACCAATAATCCCTGCACTAACTCTATAAGTGGCTGAAGCACAAGGATTATACATCTAATCTCACCAGAAAATTTAGGTAGAATCTGTCTAAATAACAAAGAAAAATTAAGAATGGATGTGAGGATATAGCCTGGGGTATAACCTCTAGTAACTACCCTCATCAAAGAAGAAGAAGCAAGAATGAACTAAACAGCAGTAAAACCACTTTTCTGTCCCCCTCAGATGAAGCCATGTGGGTTGTGGAAAGTAACTGAGTCGTGCTGCCTGAGATTGCCCTACTATCTTCATGTCTATACACCACACCTACCTAAGGCTTTCTACCTGCCTAATGTAGTGTTTGCTGTTTAATTAAATTTCTAGGTAGAACTTGATTTTTCTTATCTCAGTTTTTTTGAAAAGAATATTAGAAATGCTCAATCATAATATTAGGAAATATATTACAAGTTACTTGGCAAAAAGAACTGTTTCAATTTTTTTATTTTTATTCATCCATATTAAAATGTAGCTTTCTAGACTCAGGCCTAAACATGTTGTGATAAATTGTGTAAAATTTGCTTCATCTCCTCAGTGTATTTGTTCCTTGCTGCTAGAGATGTATTTGGGGGCATATATGAACAATTAATCAACAGTGTTAGTTTATGTTATATTATTTTATTCATTTGATACAGTGTCTTGCTATGCAGTTCAGACTGATAGTGATCCTCCTGTCTCAGCATCCCCAGTGCTGAGATTGCAGGCAGGTGTCACAGTACCTGGTTTCAGGGCCAGCACAGTGCACCTGAGGTCCTGGGGCAGCACAGCACGTGATGCCAGGGACAGAACCCAGGTCCCAGCCACCAAGCTATTTCCCCAACCCCAACTGTCTTAGCTTTGAAGTTTAAATTGACGAATTAGATCTTCATGTATCTGTATATTGTTGACCTTTTCTATCTTTTCATGTCTTCCACGAAAAATTTTGCAAAATGTCTTCATACAAAGTGATAGTCAGAGACTTTGCCAGTGCTCAGATAGATCATTCCATCAAAGAAAGGGAAAAAAATAGCAAAACAGATTTTGCTTTTTTTCCCCCAGAATCGGGGATTGAATTCAGGCCTTTGAGCTTGCCAGGGAAGTGCTTATTCTACTGAGCCATCTCCCCAGCCCCAGATTTTGCTTTATAAAATCTGTAATTCTATATTTTTATGTTTTGTATCCAAGTAAGGGAACCTTTTTAATGATCAATCTGAGAGTCTCAATCTTGCACCTTAAATAACCTTAAGAATAAATTCTGCAAACACCACCTTCTCCTTTACAACTTGAACTTTTTGTCTGTTTTCTATTTTTATTTTATTTTTCTTTTTTTTGTATTTTAGTACAGGGTCTAGAGGGTCTACAGGGTCTTACTACATAGATTGGACTCGTAGTGATCGGCCCGTGTTCAGCCTCCCATAAACTGGGATTACAGGCATG
>NW_004524677.1:918101-941877 GCF_000260255.1 Octodon degus
AGAGAGAGAGAGAGAGAGAGAGAGAGAGAGCGAGAGAGAGAGAGTCTGTAACAAAATAAAACATTGTGGTTCAACAACCACCCAGAAGACTCAGCTTTCCTCTTCTTTAAAGACTGCTGAGTATATTAGAGAACATTGAAACTAAGGAAATAAAAAATCCAAATTTGGGCTACAGAAGGAAAATAGTGCAGGTGAACTAAGCAAAAAGTCTAACTGCACAAAAATTGCTCAGGTCGAGTAAAGGAGACGTGGAGAAAGAAGACGCTCTGACATGAGCACTTTGTAAACTACAACACACACAATGTGTTGAGCAAGAGAATAAAGAAGAAAACAATGCTCAGCAGCACATTCATAGAAATAGGAATAGTATAAGAAAATGTCAAAGAGAAGAAAGTGTCATTGGCCAGCATGGGTTCTTGCTTTAGTAGAAATGTAAATTAAATTAAAGCTATAGTATGAATTGGCAGACCAAGTTTTCATTGAAAAGTCAGAAAAATAAAGAAAGGACTTCAGATGAAGATCAGACTGGCTCACCTGCAGAAGAATGGAAACCAGGTCTATTGGGTACTGCAGTGGGGCTGAGGCCTTGGCATGCATGATCTAGTCCTGGATTTGAAGCTCCAGAGAAGTCCTTATGGCTTAAGGGGTGGTTTTCCCCATGGGATGACCACCTCTGTTTGTGGAGGTTTCAGTTATGGGAGGCTCTGCTTTTTCCTGGGATCCAAGTGACTCCTGCCTTACGATGGTAGCTGGAGAATCCCAGGCTTTGCTCCCAGTTGGGGTCCTTCAGTAGCTGAACACTGTACATGCTGCTAATGGGACAGTCCTCTGAATCCTGATAATTACCTGCATTGCTATTATCATGGGGAATGAGGGAGGTTAGATAAATTTAGGGCTCATGTACTTGTTCTGTCAGTGATTCTTAAATGAGTACCGTGTTTATATGCAAATCTTGAAGATAATAAAGGGCATGAAAATTAAGGTCAAGTTTTGTTCCACTTTTCTTACCTATGGGGTGTTTGCAAGCCCAAGCAAAAAATCACAAGTTTTAGCCATAACCACTTTTAAGTTCCTGACTGCCTAAAAACAAACACACACACACAAACAAACACAAAACCTGCTTTTCACAGGTAACAGGTTAAGGGATCAGGAGTTTGCCCTTTGTCCTTACAGTGATCTCTAATTTTTTGAAAAGGACTCATTGTTTTTGGATAATCCAAAACTATGACATAGGCAACCTCTCCAACACGTTCCTGAGAATTTCTCTGCAGAGTTCTGTAGCATAACACTGAGCATGGAGCTTACCTAGAGGTGCTGGATCTCTGAGACACTTGGATCCTGTGTCACATTTGCATGTTGCCTGTCCAGATTCCTCCACAGGGTAGTGGTGGATGGAAATGTAGAGCTAGATATATACAAATAACCATGTAACCATGCAACCATGTAACTTTTATGGCATTAAAAAGGCCTTTTAGCTCAACATTCAAACCCAAAGGAAGCTGTATCAGTAAATCAAAGAAAAAGAACATGTGTTAAATTAAGAAAGCCAGTCACCTTAAACAAATGTTAAACTTTCTTTGAATCTCTGTGGGACCCAGAAGAAAACTGTACCCTCAATATAAGGCAACAGTAATTCCTTGGCAGGCGCTCCTTAAATCCTCATTGACAAACAAATAAATCTGCAGTCATTAGAATTGAGGAAATAGATGTAGAACATTAGTAAGTTTGGGGTAATCATCCCTTTTTCATATTAAAGGATTTTGAGATTATCCAACTGCTTGTACCATTTCCCAGAGAGAAGTGAAGACTGTCCATTGCATCATTACAGGATGTAATGGATTATATGATGATATACAGACAGACAGATGGACGGACGGATAGACAGACAGACAGACAGACAGACAGACAGACAGACAGACAGACAGACAGATAGATAGATAGATAGATAGATAGATAGATAGATAGATGGATGCATGGATGGACAGACAGATGGATGGATGGATGGATGGATAGACAGACAGACAGACAGAGAGATAGAAAGATAGACAGACAAAAAGATAGATAGATAGATAGATAGATAGATAGATAGATAGATAGATAGATAGATAGATAGATGGATGCATGGATGGACAGACAGATGGATGGATGGATGGATAGACAGACAGACAGAGAGATAGAAAGATAGACAGACAAAAAGATAGATAGATAGATAGATAGATAGATAGATAGATAGATAGATAGATAGATTTATCATCTAAAAGTAACACCACACACAAGTTTTCAAGTTTGTCTAACACAAGGAGACACTGTTAATTATCAGAAGATAGGAAAAGCCACCTGGGGCCTTTGGTATTTAATTTATTCCACACAGAACTCTACTCACCTAACTTTTTCCCAGCGTCCTTTTGCATTTCTCAGGGCAACTTTACCTGGATGGAACTTCCATTTGCCAAATCCTACCAGCGTACACATCCAAGGAGAGTGCTTGATTCAGACACGAACTGGAGAGAACAGTTTGTGGAAATCAGAAGGAAAATAAGTTACGCACAAGAATAAAACTCCTATTTTACCCCAAACTCAATTTATTTAAAGAAGTTTAGAAAATCTTTATTTTTCTTTCCTCATGGTAATTCTGAAACACTGCTTCCAAAAATATATATATGGAATCTAAAGGCTTAAACATGACTTTGTTACCTCCTCACTTCATTAAGTTTTGTGAGATGGCATTAAGAGGAAAGTATTGAGCCATATTTTTGAGGCAGGGAAGTAGTCCAAGTCCCTGCCTCAGGGACTACTGGAATTGGAATAAAAAGTGAAATTAAAGCAGTGTAAGAAACATATTCCTGTAGAGTGATGGCTCTGAGAGTTATCACAAGTAGGATATAATTTTTATACTTGTACCAAGCATTTTGCTGACTGACTGCTTCGTTTCTCAGAACCCATTCTCACCATCGGTGCAGTCTGATCCCGTAGAATGATGGAATAAAGTATCCCAAGAGAGAAAGAGTAAAGTAGTAGCACTGCTCACTTCAGTGTTAATGTGTACACACTGTCTCCCCAAAGAGAAATGGCCCACCCAAGCCCACATGGCACCAGCTCGGGGAGCTGCACAGCACCTGTCTGGTGTGTGCTACTAGAGCTCAGGGACATGATCGGTCTCAGTTACACGGTATGACAGAAGAGTACAATGAAAGATGAAAGTAAAAATAGTGACAGAAACATTTCCATCAGTCTTGTTCAAAATAATCCTCCTTGCTTCTAACATATTTGGCCCATTAGTTTTGTCACTTTCCAAAGCATTTCTGGAAGTCCATATTCTTGTCTTTTGTTGCCTTGATATCCTCAAACAGTTTCTTTCATGATCATTTTGACTTTGGAGGAGAGCTGGAGGTCACTTGGAGCCAGTGACGAAGGTGGATGAGGACACCACATAATGTCCTAAGGACCCTCCTTCCTACCAGATGGCACACAGCAGCAGCAGCAGTAGTCCCCACACTTTTTATCCTACCACATGAAGACACTCATGAAAGAGGACTTCCAGAACTGCTGCAGAACATGGCAAGGATGATGGTATAAGTACGTTCAATGCAAGGGAAGGTATTGTCAGGGGTGTTCATGGCAATGCCTTTTTAAGTTTTTTCAGTTTAAATATTCACTGTGTATTTGGACCACACCTTGCACAGAACATTTATACAATGAGTGATACTTTAAAAATTCTTTACATAGTGCTTTACATATAGTAACATTTGTTGAGAGGTTGCTGTGGTATCAGAGACCTGGCTGATAAAAAGTTATGGGGCTGCCTGGAAGGAAAACAAGTTGGTCGGAGAGTGCATATATTAGGGGTTCAGGCCATGGATAGTGGTTATGGATCACTTAACAATGGTAGCATTTATGGCGTCCTTACCATGAGGAGGTAAGGACACAATAAATGAACAATGGTAGCATTTATTGTGCCCTTACCCCCCGGCTTTTGGGGGCTAAATAGTTCTGCTGTCAGTGTTTGTCAAGGGTGCTATGGAGTCACTACTGCTTTCATTTAAAAATGGGGAAAGGAGGCAAATTGGTGGCTGTGAGGCTAGGGCAACTGTCTCTCATATGAAAACCTAGACTCTTTCTCTTGAGCCCAAGAGTTTCTTCAGAGAGATCAGTTGATGTGCATTGAAGGAAGTAAAGAATAAAGCAAATTGCTAGAAATGATTACCTGCACCCCAAATTACTAGAAAGGATGAGCTACTCTTCACCTCAGATCCTGTCTGCCCCCCAAGAGTTAGCACACAGGCTTCCCTGTTGTTTCCACTCTGGAACTGAATGGAGATAAAAGAAATGTAAGCCAGGTTAGAATAGAAGTGAGCCTCACTCCCGAGTGGGGGAAGGAGAAAACACCTGCACAGGGTTGCAGCTTCCCCCATGGCAGTGGCGAAGTGCGGCCTTGTAACTGCCACTGATTCACTTGACAACCAAGAAGCCTTCACCCCTATTTTGGTCAACTCTAAAACAAGTGTCAATAATACCCAACTCATTCGTAATTAAAAGGGAATGACATTAGAAATATTACAGAAATGAGATTTGAAGAGATAACATTTCATGATTATGCAAGATAAATTCAGTGCCTTCAGGTAGGTAAACATTAAAATTCAAAAGAAAGAAAATGGAGTGAAAGGCGTGTAGAGCCAGCTGAGAGCATAAATATACAAAATCCTTTTAATTATATTTGTGAGATTCTACACCAGTGGGGGCTAACCAACGGCACATGTTGGCAGCAGGCTATTTGTATCGTCGAAAGCTCTGAAAGATTCCCCATTGCTGTTGTTAAACATTTTGATGGAAGGGTGGCTTTTGGATTACTTCGTTGGTTTGTCTGATTGTGACCCACTTCAGAAAACAATTTCTTCTAAATATAGTGTGTGGAAGTCATAAATTTTTCAGGTTGAATAAAATTGTGGAATGCTTCCACCGGCATTTGACCTCATAAACCTGAACTTCCCCTGAAGTTTGCTTTCAGAACCTCGCAGTCCTTTCCCTTCCACCCCTGGATGCTCATCTGCCCCTTCTCCCACTCACAGGCTGACTCATTATTCTGGAAGCCAGGGGGACCAGACAGCAGCTAGTGCTACGTCAGCAAACTACAAGGTCGCGTGGGTACAAACAATGTGCAATATTATTGAAATTGGAGGAGAATTCCTATGTATTGGTGGAACCAAGCAACTGCATACAGGGTGGTCAAATATTTAGTGAATGTTTAAACTAAAAGAACCTCTTACAGTAAACGACTGCAATTACAGTAAAACCTGCCTCGAAACACTCCTCCACACTTGGAGCACACTTACGGCACCCTTCTCCCCGCTTCTAAAGCCACTCTGGAAGTCCTCTTTTTGTGAGTGTTTTCAGAAGGTGTGGTCTAAATGTGGTGAGAGCTATGGGCAAGAGCCCCCCAACAGAAAGGCAGGCTGGGAAACACGTCAAGGCCTCGTCCTCGCTCTTACTTTCCTCACCGGGCCAGGCGCTAGGGAACTTCTGGCACTTTCCCAAAGTCAAATGACCACGAAGGGGAAATGTTTCAAGTGATTCAGAACAAGGCTGCCATGACAGGGCACCCAGACGCAGAAACCAACTTGTAGAACTGCTGCAGGCAGAG
The DNA here is from genome assembly GCF_000260255.1 of Octodon degus. Lineage (NCBI taxonomy): Eukaryota > Metazoa > Chordata > Mammalia > Rodentia > Octodontidae > Octodon > Octodon degus. Next base: position 923,740 of record NW_004524677.1, read on the forward strand.
GCAGGAACAACGGGAGAATTGGCTGGAAGGCAGAGGCCATGCGTCTTCTGTTATAATCACTTTTAGAAAAAGAAATATTGGCCAGTTTCTGATCACAGCTTATTGCATCATACCAGTTTTGTTTTTGTTGCTTCTTGTTTCTGAATCTCAAGAACGGGATGCATCAATATGGATGGACTCAGATGCTAATTTTATATGCTAATAATTTATGCTGACTTTAAACCAGACCTGTGGAAAACACTTGAAGATTTTCAAAGTGATTTTTCAAGGAACAATTCAATCATAGGAAGAGATAATGATTGTTTTTATTGCTTTTTAGTGGAAATTGGTGGATTTCGTATTCTGCTTGATATGCACATTATAAGACTAAATAATATTTTCAACAAATGTCACTTTGGAATATCAATACAATATTACATAATCATACAGCATATGAATGTTTTCTAGTTGTTCTTTTATTCTACACCCTTCCTAAAACCAAAAGATATATGTGACTGTTTAAAGATATATGAGAATATTGTATCTTTAATTCTTAACTTACTGAAAAGGAAAGGTTACGGTAGGCACAGAAGAAGCACTGTCACCAGGGTCCTAGCTAATGTGTGAAACTACTTACTGCATTTGCGATGCCTCTAGAGCCTTAGGGTGTTTCTCATTGGCTGTCGGTTTCCTGTGCCCAGACGACTTACGGGAGAGAACCTCACACACGGTTTCCTCAGTAGTCATTCTCACTGATTTAATCACAGTGACGCACTTTGGCTCTGCGTGACTATAATGAGTAATTCCATGGGAATATTAATACAATTCAGTGGTAAAGTCCACTACTACGCAGAGACACATTCCAGCAATATCAGGCTGCAGAGAGGTCACCTGACCAGCATGGGCTCAAACAAATGTGATGTGAAAGCGCAGAGAAAGCTTGTGGAGTGAGTCTAAGAGCTGAAGGACAAAAGGAGCAGGGTTATTCGGAAGACTCTTTGCTGGAATTTGTTTAGTTGATTTCCCCTTAGATAACAGCGAGACTATTTACCATTTATTGACTACTTCTGCACATAAGCGTTTTATGTAATTATCTGATTGAATTCCAAAGCAACTATGAAACAAAGATATTCTAATATTCACTTTACAAAGTACAAGAGAATTATGCTCAGAGATGAATTAATTTATCTGTAATCCCACTTCCAAGAAGGACAGGCAGGGTTGACAATGAAATACCAAGCTTTCTGAACTAAAAGCCCTCTTGTAACCAAGTGGTATGATGTTAAAAGAGCCAAAGGACATATAATCATAGTCCTGTTCACCAAAGGGGAAACCCATTGCCACTGGATTGCTTCCCTTTCTACTAAAAACAAATTTTACTTGCTTGAATTCAAGGAAAGGTGTAGTCATGGAAGAGCAGGCTGGGGCTTAGAGCTTGGGGCACAAGGATTTGGAGAGGTAGGGTGGAAGGTAAGGAGTTAAGTTTTCTATTATTACTTGTGAATAATTTGAGGATAGATGCCAAGCTTTATCTTATCTTTCTACCATCTAATCTAGTGCCAGACACATTGCCTTTAACCAATTATTGTTCACTGAATTGAATAAGAGAGTCTTTTGTGAGAACAGATTTTGGAAAAAGAAAGAAAAAGAGAATCTGAAAACCCTGGTTGATTGAGTGAGCAATGGGACTCACTGGATTTTCAGGATGAAGAAGGAGGCAGAGTAAATAGAGGATGGAAATGTAGGAGACAGAAAACATTATGATAGAGCAAAAATAGAATATATCATAACAGCCATAAGGCCTAGAATGGTTTTTCTAGTCTCAGCACCTATCCCTAAGGTGAGGGTTAATAATTCCATCTAGTTAGTCCTCTGATTATTTAAAGGATAGTTGCAGAGATGAATGAAATAATGCATATAAACTATTACTATATTATCTCAAATATAAAAGCATTAACAAATCATGTTAGTCTAAAAATTTTAGTACTCATCACATCTCTGTGATGATGACCTTTTAACAAATCAGTTCATGCTGAGAAAGAATGACAAGCTTTCCTAAGATCACATAACTACAAGTGATGATGGTTTCATCCTGGACTTTCTGTGGCAAAATTCTATTGATTATATACACAAAATAGTTAGCATAGGTATACAGCTACTTTCTCTTAGTTCAGTGAGAAGAAAGTTTCAAACTAACAGTGTTTAGACAAGATATCATGTCTGCATCTTGTGAATAACTACTACAAAGACAACTATGAATAACTACTACAAAGACAACAATATGCAATGTATTAATTATTGTAACTGTCCTACTAGCGTGTTTTGAAATTGTCTCATTGTTACTACTTTCTTAATAAAATTAATAAAAAACCATTTGAAGACTACAAAATTCAATGACCTCATAATAGGTAAAAGATCTGCCTGGCTCTGGATTCCAATGATCTTATCACAGTCTTTCATTCACACGGGTTCATTTACAAGGATAGAAGTTATTGACAGAAGTTTCAATTTTAGGAATAAACCCGTACTTCACTTTGCAGATTCTCCCTGTTACAGTGGTGTTGCTTCCCTTGAATTTTCTTAACATGCCAGATAGAAACAGGACTGAGCATTGGCAGGAAACTGCCTCATTATCAGACCCATGGTGTGGGAACTCTTCTTCCTGCTTACCAAGCACTGGATACTCCTTTGCTTTATTTGAGGCAGTTTAGTTTAATTTTTCATTATGACAGGTTTTTGTCTCCAATTCTTTATTTAGAGCATGCATCTCAAAACTTTTTCATTCTGTAGTCCCTTTGAAGGTTTCCACAACCCTCAGAAATATCTTGAACCATTTTGCCATAAAAAAAGTACAGAAGAATGAATTCAGCTGTTGAGAGAAAAGGTAGGTGATGCTTTTTGCTTTCTTGCCCCTGAGGAAGGGGGGACCTCAGCTCTCCAAGCAGCTGGAAAGGGAAGAAATACAAGGTGGGCAGCCACAGAACACCACAGTTAGAGAAGAAGATGGGGAGCAAGAGGCCCCCATGAAGCTAAAGCCACCCTGGACTAACAGACAGTAGCAGCATCATAGTTCTGTGTCCAAGACGCCTTTGAAATAGTCCTGGGGAGCATAGCATCTTCTTCAAGGAATACTCATTTGAAACCAGTAGCTTTGCCTCCTTTGTACCTATTTCCTGCCTTCTACCTCCATTCTCTCCCTTTTCCCTAGTTCCCGCTCCTCCTTTCTCTCTGACTCCTCCCTGTACACCTCTCTTACTCTTTCCTTTTGGAGGAATCCAGCAATTTCATAAGTGTTTGATTTCTCCCTTTCCCACAACTCCATCAGCTCCTAGAGCTAAGCTTGCTCTCTCACACAGAAAGCCTTGCTGCCCAATCCAGCCTTCTCTTTCATAGTGACCACAAATGAGTAAGAAGGCGATGGTTGTTTTTTCCTGGTGGACAAGACTTATTTCCCAGCCAATTGGAGCTGGCTTTTTCTTTAATGTCTTTCTTTATTTCTACCTGGTTTTCCTGAATTGATCAAGTTGCAGCTGTTTTTCTCTTTAACTTCCCTGAGTTTCATTGAAAATAAACTACTTCCTGACATAGTGCCTGGCCGCAGAGTGACGTTATCCGGAGCAAGCAGCTTAACCTAACTATGGAGCTAGAGGAAGTGAACTCTGGGCACTGTTCGCTAGGTAACATTTGCATTTTCACTTTTGGCTGGAGGACTTCTCTGGACTTTCACAGGCATCAGGCCTAAGGTGTGCCCTGATATAAAGATTGTGTGCCTGCACTGAAGGTCCAAATGTCACCAAGACTGCACGTGTCCCTGGCTGCCCTCTGTCACTTGTTCATTCCAACGACCTCCCAGATGTCTGGTTGTTATCTGCTCTTTCCTACGGGCATCAGCTTTGTGATGTGTCATGGGGTTTTCCGTCACCACTTTCCTCTGTATTTTCCCTTTCTCATTACAGCTGCACACTTGTGTTCTGTGACTGTGTCACGACGCATTGAGGTAACATCAAGTTCATCGTCTTCCTGTGTCTTTTTGCAGTTTGAAAGTGCTCTTACTTCAAAACTCTCTGAGCTGTGCCACATGGTCCACTCACACCGACGCTGACACACTGTCATCCCTTGCCACTTCTCACCGCCCTTGCGGTGACAGCCAGTGGTGTCCCTCACCCTATCTGTGCGGTCTGTGTTCATCCTTCTGCTCATTCCTGGGAGCAAAGCTGAAGCTACTTCTGCTTCCTGAAACTTGCCTGGGATCTTTTGACAAAAGAAATTGTATGACCTGAGAAGGTTCTTATTTTTTTGCCCAACAGGTAGCTTCATTGTCCATTCCCTCGCTTTCTGCTTTCCTCTGTTTTTTCTTTCAAAATAATTCTTTCTAGCAAACACTGCCCTGGTAGATGCACATGAACCTTATGAATTAATATAATACTTAATTTGAGTTCATGTTATTTCATATGAAATTCTAAAATCTAATTGTAGCAACATGTGCTCAGAAATTCAAATTCAAATGCTTAAATATAAAATTTTAAATATGTCTTAAAAATAATGCAACAGTTTATCATCTCATGAAGCATTTCTGCTCATTTTCTAGTCACTGAGGTATTTTTAAAAATGATCAATATGCCAAGACCATTGGCACAGATCATTACCTAGGGAGATGGATGATATTAAAATATCAAACCCCTACATTCGGAAGTATACAGGATGTTCCCGAACACATTTTCTTATGTATAGAGTATACAAATCATCAATCCCCCTTTTTATCCTGGAGATAATACAGTTCTTTTTTTCTTTACAAGGTTACACAGAATATGCTGTGCATGTTGTCACCATAGTTTTGTGCTAAGGGCAGTTTATTAGAATTTACTGATCTCCTCATAATATCTGAAGCCACAGTGGAAGCAGAGGTGGTTGAATAAAACATAATAAACAGTTTTAGATTAAATGTGTTTGTGCTTCCCCATGATAGCTGGATTTACTGCACAGAAAACAAAAACAAAAATGCAGTTCCAAATTTATCAGCCTAACTAATAGGTTTTATTTTTTGATTCTTTCATGTTCTGAATTCACCTTATCATGGTCCTTATCACATCACAAAGGAACAACTCGATGGAAGTAGTTGGTGGGAGTAGAAAAGCTAGAGTTAAAGCAGGTCAGCATGACAAGCCCATTTCTAGGTCCTAGGTTACCTCTTGGGGCCTCAGCTCCTCATTTATGAAGAGGAAATAACAATTCATAAATTACTGTCAAGGTTATACAATTCAACACAACATGTGACAACAAAGTGTCTGGAAATAAAAAAATATATAAATAAAAAATCATGGTGGTTTATTGAATTATATTGTTTTACTCAGGGACTGTTTTCTATACAGGCTTACAAGTTTAGATGCAAGTGGAGGGGCTTGATGAGATTTCTGAAATACTGGAGGGTCTAGAATATGCTTAGAAATCACCCCCCCATACACTGATATTTCCATTTCCTTTATGTTTCTTGCTTTAAAGTTTAGGTCATTGTGAAAGTGTAAACACTATTATGATTAATCCTTTTAGTCTTTTCAATAGTCACTCTTTGAGGTGAATGGGTTTATTAACCATCTTCCTTTCAATGGGATTTGGTTGGGAAAAATGTTAAAAAGAGGGGATTAGCTTGCTGGAATTGGAGGACTTGAGGTGTTAGGAAGGAATGTAGAGAGGGAGGATTACCGAGTGCTGCTTTGGGGGAGACAGGAGGACGCCCCTTGTTCAGGTGCAGCTTCGCTCATTTGGCACTGTCGAGATCGTCATAGTCTATGGGAATCATCTTAGAAGCCGATGCTGGAAAATATGGGCATCCTGGCCCTTGCTTCCGAGCCTCAAAGCTCAAGGTGTGCTTATTTGAGGAGGGCATCTGTAGTGTTCAAAAGCTCCATGGCTAACTCAAGGGTTTATTCAACTTAATAACCACAGAGCCACAAAAATTAGGGGCTCAGGAAACATTTTCATTGAGTCCTCCCTAACCTATCCACAGACTTGGAAGTAAACTATCTGTAATTTTCTGTCTGCCTGCCTGCCTGCCTGCCTGTCTGTCCATCCGTCTGTCTGTCTGTCTGTCTGTCTGTCTGTCTGTCTGTCTGTCTGTCTGTCTCCCTCTCCCTTCCTTCCTGCCTGCCTGCCTGCCTTTCTGTCCGTCTGTCTGTCTCCTTTCCTTCCTTCTTTCTTTCCTTCCTTCCTTCCTTCCTGCCTGCCTGCCTGCCTGCCTGCCTGCCTGCCTGCCTGCCTACCTGTCTTCCTTCTTTTTTTTGTATCAGAGATCAAACTCAGGACTTTGCGCTTGCTAGGCCTGTCCTTAAGCTGCTAATTCAGTTTCTTAAAGCAGACTTTCATTTTCCTTTCATAACTAGGACCAACTTCAAAAACATGTGTCACCATAGTATTGCTGTTTTAATCATAACATTTTGTTGAAAGACATCAAGTTTTTCTAACTAGGAGACTCTAGTATCAGTGGATCAATCATCAGTGAGGGGTAGAGATGGTGTACTCCTCTGGCCCATAGTTCCCGTCCTTCATAAGCAAGCTGCATTTTCATTTCCCAAAGGCAGAACGGCAGTAGGATTTTCAAGAAATCCCTCTTGATAACTGATGAATGTCACTAACTGGCTACTTCTGTATGATATGATACTGAGCATTTATCATTAATCTTATCTTATCCATTTGCAGGTGTCAGTAAAAGGTTAGATGTCCCGAGTAACTCACCCAACTCACAAGCAGGTGTAAAGGGCACAGGCGGAGTCTCAAAACTTTAATACAAAATTTACAGCTTTGCGTAAATCCCTGATTTTGAATTTCACTCTTGGTTCTATAGGCTTGGGCCCATCTTTTTGTTGTTACTGTTTTTGTTTAATTAGTTTGTCATTGTCAAGGTCTCAAGGATTATGTTGTACATAAAATCCCAACATCGCAGAGTTGGGTTTTAAAAAATTTTCATTGTTTCCAGTACCAAAATTCAGGAAATGATAATGAAGTAGTGCTGGCTCAGACTGGTTTGATCTTGGTTTATGACTTTGTCCCAGGCTAGTTATCAACAGTAGCCCTTCAGTCTCCAAGGCTTCCCCATCTAGGTGATAAAATGTGTGACCATCTACTTAATAAGGGTTGTGGGACAGATAATCAGGTGGATCAACTTTTTTCTCTTTATTTTGGAAAAATGATTGATTCATTTGTCTGCATTTTCTGCCTGAGGTGTTTAGGGTTCTCTTAGCTCATACTGTCTTTCACTTACAGTGTCATTGAAATTTGAATATCTACTGCATCTAGAATAATAGCTGTGACAATAATTTTTTAATTTACTAAGCACTGATAACATTTATTAATCACTGGTTTCTGTTATGGTAAGACTATATAATTCACACAATTATCTCATCTAATAAAAAGTACTAGCATTGGCCTCACTTAATAAATGACAAAACCGAAATATAGAGCAATTTGGTAGCTTGCCTTGGTGTGAAGACCAGGGTCAGAACCAGAACGGCACCTGATTGCTGACTTCAGTGCTGCGATTCGGATCACTACCCTGAAGCCCAGGCCTGCTTCTCTATCTTTCCTACAAAGAACAGCTGTTTTCACAGCCATGGGATAAAAGTTGTTGTCTCAGAATATTTGCCAGATGAAGTAGACCAAGGAATAAAAAAAGAGGAGCAAATCCCACTCATCATGGTTCAGGAAGCATCAAGCATCCATGTACAGCTGTGTCTATACACTGAAACATATTGGGAGAGGCTAGAAAATGCTCAGCTCATCCATTCAATGTATGGTATAGTAGAGACTAACTATCCAGAAGACTTATTTCTTACTCCTTAGTCATTTGTTATAACGTGTCCTGAACTATTTAAATCTGTAACTTACATAGCACATTCTAGGTTATAAAATACTCCATAACTTCTAATGTTTGAGTTAGTTAAAGCTGGTTTCACCTTTTATTATTCATATATATGTACTGTAAGAAAGACACCCAAGGTCCAAGGGCGAGTGAATGGTGCTCAACAGATTAACCAAATATTTGCCACAAGGCTGGAGCATAATAGATGAAAATATACAGATGTATTTTTGTCAAGTTATTGCTATGAGGCAGAAATACTGGAAAATAGTGTAAATTTGAATGTCGGAAGTGGAGAAAAATATCTCTGATTTTCTGTCTCTGAATTACCCCGCATGAAGAAGAAAATAAAATACTGTGGCCAAAATGTTGCAATCAGTCCAAGTGGAGTGTTCAGGTGATAGACTCTTGTTTGGTATTAAGAATTCAATAATTACTGACTGTGAATTTTAACCTCAGGAAATCAGGGTGATAATAAATATAACATACCAAATCAAATAAATGTGTTGTTGAACATTTTGTAATGTTTGGGGCAATATTTTGGAAATAAGCAGTGGAAAAACTTTCTGGTTGTGACTAGTGGGGCAATAATTAAACAGAATGGTTGCTTTGTGGACTGAAGAAACATGGAAGTATTTGGGAGGAATTTATGGTTTGGTGGCCAAAGACAGGGAGCTCAAGGGCTGTGGAGGGGGCTGGGCAGACAAAGCCTGCAAATAAATAGACCCCGCAGTAGAATTATTTGAGGCCAGTGTAGAAGACTAAGTAATAAAGTGAGGAATGTTTGTAACCAGGTCTACATAGTTAGCATGAAACATTTCTGTAAAGCTATTGGAAGTTCTGCAGGGGTTGGAAAGCAAAACAAAAATATAACTTGAACAGACTGAGATTAAGAGATTTTGTAGAGACTATTGCTGAGGAAGAATGCAAGAGAAAGATGAATCCGGAAGTTCCTGAGATTAAGGAATAAAGCTGAGGTATAGACTTTCTATAAGCTAGCACAGATCTAACTCCTCTTTTCATGGGGGTGAAATAGAAAGCAGGTTTTCTTTTACTCAGCCAAACCAAACACTAATAAAATTGGCCAGCATGAATGCAGAAATAAATCATTCCAACCATGATTAATGTGCACATGTAGTGGAGTTTCTGAAAGCAGACACAAAGTATATTTTTTCCACCATCACGTAGACTCTAACATTTCCATAATTTGAAGATCTTAGAACAGTTAAAACACCAGCCCTAACTTCTAAGAGGAGCAGTCACCATAGATGTATTTAGCAATAAGCAAATAGATTAAGTCAGTTTAGAGATTAAAAAAAAAGTTTTGAAATGCCTAATACTTTTATTGTGAGATTTAAGGCCTCTAATCATTATAAACCTTGTAGATTTATTTTCATAAAAATCTATCTGGAAGTTACAGTGTTTCTAAGGGAAACATGGATATGAAGAGTGGCTCTCCTTGGACAGCTGGTGAGATACTTGAACATTTAGCCACCAAAGGAAGACTAAGTCACAGTGTGAAGAAGTTATATTTGCATTTTGCTTTCTTTTCTTTGTATTCTATCTGCTGTAACTTCCCATCCTAGCTTTGTCCCCTCCCTGTAGTAGGATTGGCACTCACAGTGACTATGTACCTGTATAATGGGCTCTGCCATCAACGTCTATGTCCTTCTCAGCCGGGACCTTGGCTGGCCCTCTGTCTTCATTGGAACCTCCTGCTTCACACCTCCTTCCTGCCGCCCAGGGATTTGGCTTCTTTCCTGAACAAATGCTAACAGGTTGGTGAGTTCAGTGTGTGTAGATGGCTGCTGCTCTGCCGAGCTTCTCCTCAGTCTCTGCTCCCATCTGGGGACTCTTCGTGGTGTGCTGTTCTTCTTCATAGACAAAGCCAATCACTTTGGGGTCCTCTTTGCCCACAAAATCTGGGAATTTCTATTTTTCTGGAATGAACCTTACTAAGCAACTGTGGAGAGTGGATTGAAAGAGCCCAGCTCTCTCACTTGGGTCAAAATGATTGTGAGATGAAGTTGACATTTTAGGGTTCACTGTAGAAATCATAGTGGGGCATGCTTTGGTTTTATTGGTTTCCTATCTGCCTTGCTTCCTTCTTTTCTGTTACCTCCTCCTTGGGTGTAGACATCACCACCCTGTAAACCCTTCTTTGAGGATCTGCTTCTAGAATAACCTAATATAGTGCATTAATTTTTGCTAGAATTATTATTGAGATTTTTTATGATTCCACTTAAGACATGATGCCTTACTCAAATGACTTACAACCTGTATTAGTCACTTCCCTACAGCTGGGACCAAATACGTAACACATACAACTTAAATGAGGCAAACTTTATTTTCATTCAGCGTTTCAGAGACTTCAGTCCATGGGCAGCAGGGTTTGAAGCTGAAACGCCATCCTTAAATTGCATAGTGGAAGAGCATGGTGGAGGAGTGCTGCTTAAACTGCGGTGGCCAGGAAACAGAGTAAGAAGGGAGAAGCCAGGAAAAGGACGTATCCCTCCAGGTCACACCTCCCATAGTCCATCCCTTCAGACCAGGCCTCATCCCCAATGGCAGATTGAACTATGAATTAAGGGATGGATTAATTCACTCATGAGTACGGTGTCCGCATCATCCCAAATGGTGTCACCTCTTTTAAAAACCCGTTTCTGAACATGTGAGACTTGGAGGGATATTTTAGATTTAAGCCATAACATCCTGTAATAATGAAAGAGAATGCTTGTGTCAGACAAGGGTATTACGAGCAAGTGCCCTTAAACGGCACACTTAAGGTCCACAGCCATCTCCCCAATTGGCTATGCATAAGGAAATGTCTGCTTGTAAGTATAGGCTAAATTGCATTTTCACTCCAAGTTACTATTTTTCTCATTTATAAAACAGGGAAAATCTCTTGGTAACTTCCTCATGAAGTTGATGTGAAATTCATCTGAGATAATGGAATTACTAAGTGCCAAGCCTGAGCTCAGCACAGAATAATCATTCATTAACATTTGCTGGTTTCTTACAAAGTGTATTATATACTTGCTAAAGTTAACAACTTTAAATTAAGATACAATGACATGGATTCAAATTAGGGTTTAATCCTTTAAATCAGTTAAATTGTGATTTTTAGTAAGGACTTCAGCTATCCTGTCCATAGAATGAAACTCCTGAAATCAGGAAAATTCAGTTTTAAATAGATCAATGAACAGATTTATAAGAGAAAGATGTGTAACAAAGTATAAATTAATTATTTTTAAAGATCGAAGTCTTGAAATTAATGACTCACCAAGTATAGTACTTCTTGGTGGCAAACCTTAATGTACAGAGTGGAGAATGACTTATAGGTATTAGATGCTTTGAGTAAACCTTTTAGGGGCAACTGGTTAGCTTTATTAATAAGGACATTAATGAGGCTGTTTATTCATTTGATCTCAGTATGAGCCACTGAGCTTTGCTCTGTTTCATGATCACAGATTTGATTGCTAATCTGGGGGTCATTATGTGGATTTGTAATGTTCTAAATGAGAACTCTAATGAAACTGGTCAGTTTGAACACATCACTCCAAATTTAAATTTCTCTCTCTCTCTCTCTCTCTCTCTCTCTCTCTCTCTCTCTCTCTGTAATAATGAAGCACAGAACATTAGGTACAGACCCTGGAGGAAGGGATCAAATTACCAGTGTAGCTATGGAATATGCTATAAACTTGTGACAACGACTAAAAGACTACTCCAGGTGCTTATATGGGGATACATGAGAAGATTCATGTTCTTAAAGAAAGGACAACACAATGTTAGTTTCCCCTCCCAGGGCCTTGGTTCTTATAAGTTTATAAAATAAGATTGAGAAGATCTTTTTCTCCTATATTAAATCATCCATTCTGTTTATAGTGAAATGGAGGAAAATATCTTGGGTTCTTTATAAAAATGTACAGTATTAAACTACTTGTTTAATAATCTGTGTGATTTTCTTTATAAAACCCTTAAATACTGTATAGATTAGTTGTACAGATAAGGGAAAGATATCTCACCCTGGGATAGCAAACCACAGAGATAATCAAGCCTGATTTAAACAGGTGTGTCCAACTTATAGTCCATAGGCGGTATGTGCCAGGACAGCTAGTATACAGCCCTACAGGACTGTAAACTTTTACGCCATGAGTGATTTTTAATGACATTATTCATGACTATGCTATGAGGTGTGTATGCATGGAGCGTGGGTAATAGAAGAATGCTCAACAGCGAATTGAATAGCACGGCGCTGACTGCACCCATGAGCTGGCCACACTCGCAGTTCAATTGTACACCTGCAATCCCAGCACTCTTGGAGGCTGAGGCAGGAGGAAAGCGAGTTCAAGCTCAGTCTAGGAAATTTCGTGAGACCCTGTCTCAAAATAAAAATAAAAAGACATACATGAAGGTGCTGGATTTCATATTTCTGCAAGCATCAGGCAGATGTTCATGACTTGTGAGACCCAAGAAGTAGTTGATTGCTTGTGCTTCTTGGGCCTGTGAAGGCAGATGTAGGCATAAACAGGGAAGTACATTTTCTCATTTAATTAGCAAAATTGTGCATCTGTACTTTGTCAAATGTTCTAAGAAGTTGAAATCTAATATTGTTTCTTGTATACATTAATTTTATTTTGTATATAATTTACATGCAGTCCAAGACAATTCCTCTGTGTTTTATGCTGCCCAGGAAAGCCCAAGGTTGATTTAAGAATTGCTGAAAATAGCTACGAAATAGCCAAGCAGTTCTTTGGTGCCTAACTAAGAAGGGCCTACCCGATCAGCAAAGGCCATTCTGGCTCTGTAAGTCTTCATTCCATGATTCTTTGACTTCCTATAGAGGGCCACATTTCAAGTTTTACTAAGTAGATGCCTCTTCTGTAAAGTATTCCTTCTTTTCCTGCCGCTTTCTGTGTCCTCCTTCCTATATTTATAATTTTCCTATATTCTGAAAACTTTCAAGGCAGCCTATCGCATTTTACAGTAACTAATAGGTTGCCTTTACTTTCAGATGTGTATCATTTTCAACCTTGTCTAATTTTTTCAGTGCTCAACTTTAATACACATGTCATTGCCAGAGAGTACTTAACCTACAAGAAATCTGACATTTTACTCTTCTAAATTAATTTAGGATGAGGTTATAAACAGAGACGAAAGTAAGCAGAGTGTAGTCTTTCATATATTTTTATTCTTTTCATGGCATGCCAAAAAATTTTAAAAAAGCAAAAATAAGAGGAATTTAGAAAATCAAGCACTGATTGATACTGCTTTTAAACAGATGAAAGAACCCAAAGTGAAACAATTTTTGTCAGGTGTCACGAAGTGTGTTACATTCATGTGTTGCAGCATTCCTGTTACCCATTGAATAATTTTTATTGTTAAGGGTACTAGTCAGCTTTCTGCAACTACAACAAGTACTGACATAAATCAGTTCATACAAACAGGAGGTTGGTGTTGGCTCCACGGGAGGCTTCTGCCCATGATGGATTAGCTCCGGCTTTGGGCCTGTGGCGAGGCAGCACGTCCTGGTAGCCATGTATGGCAAAGCAAACTGCTCCTCTCATGGCCAGGAAGCAAAAGACAGAAGCAAGGAACTGGGGCTCTGGCATACCCTCCCAGGCCCCCAGGGACCTAATGTTCTCCCGCCAAGGCCCCACCTCCTAGAGCCTCCACTGTCTCCCAATAGTGCTAGCCCAGGACCAAATTTTCAATGTATGGGGTACACTTAAGGTTCAGTTACGTCAGTAAGTGATCCTTGTTAGTGACTGAATATCATGAGGGAATAGTCAGGTGACTCTTACCTTAAGACAGGAGGCATTTTCGCATGCTGGCCTTGGCCACGGTCCTGACAGACGATCATGAAACAAAAAAACTAGTAGCTTCTTCATGGCTCACCTCTTCCTAAAATCTACCATAGGATAAGGAGAGAAATAAATTTAGATATCCAACATCACCAGTGATCCAAATAGTATTATGCAGAATGAGAAACAGGTAGAATACATCAGGAATTAAAAAAAATAAGTCTGATGCTTGTATTCCTACTGTTATCACTTTCTAGATCACAGATTTTTAAATTGATTTTAGAAACTTTCTCAGCTTAATTTTTCACTGAAGACAACAACAACAACCACAACTGCCAAGTAGCAGAAGGAAATAGTTTCTCAAGTGGAACGGAATATTATTAATTCCCGAGATAGAAATGTGGTAAATGTAATAGAATTATTTTATAAAGTTGACTTGGTAATGAATCATTGAAGGAAAAAACGGTCAGAAATTTCCCCTAAATCAATAGCTAACACTGGATACCAGAAATGACATAACTGTATCATTGCTTAAATGTTTTAAGTAATTAGTGAAAATAATGTTAGTCAATTATATCATAATCCTTGACAAAGCCAGCCACACCTAGGGAGTTTTCATGAATACCCAGAATATAAACCCATAGAAAATTACAGAAAAGTTAGGAAATAAGGACCTTTGTGTTTCATCTGGAGAATCTAAAAATTAAATGGTGAAAAGTCCATGAATCTCAATTGATAGCCCACATTTTCTCAATTCAAATCCTAATTTTAATCCAGATTATCCAGGAGAGTGTACCTTACTTTCATGAGAAAGAAAATAGAAGTAGGTTTAGAACAGGAAATTAACTAGTGGAAAAATAGGTATGAAAGGCACCATGACCTCAAATCAGTGGGGCTCTAGGAAGAACTTCAAGGGCAGAGTAAAGCGTGTCCACATACATTGCAGGAAGCTTTGTGTCTTCAGCTCATACATTACAAAGACATGCAAGAGAATGCTTAGTGAAATAGAAATGTGTAACCATGAATTCATATGCAAACACTTAAAAAGATTAAGTGATTTATGTAGTATATACTATTATGGTTGGAAAACTAAGATTATCTATTCTCTATGTCTCTGTGTTTTTCTCTGTCTCTGTTATCTATCTATCTATCTATCATCTATCTATCTATCTATCTATCTATCTATCTATCTATCTATCTATCTATCTATTATCTATCTGTCTTCTCCCATCAATTAACTTCCTTATATAACTATAGAATAAAATCTAGATGTATGATTATCTGGTATTCACTGAAGCAAGAGTGGTGGTATAATTATTTTTCATAGATCTAAAAAGAAAATCCAAATGTCTATCTTTATAGTAGATAAACAAAAATACAATAGTAATTTCTGCTATGGGGTATATTTTTGGTGATGATACCTAAAGGTTTTGGCATAAAGCTGTTGGAAATACACATGTCATTGCCAACAAATCAAGCAAGGATCAAGCAAGGAGAACAGCTGGAATGACAGCTGAACTTTAAAAGAAGGGAAGGTACCCTGGAAGTGCTGTGTCATAGAAGCATCCAGCTTTGGGAGAAGGGAGAGGCGGCTGGGAAGCAGTGGTCAGTGGTGAGTTCATCAACTTGGAAGGCAGAATGAAAACAAAAGAGCAACCAAGCTCAGGCAATGCCTTGACTGCTGCCAACATATGTCCTTAAAGCATTTCAAGGGACAGGGACATGGGCTCAAGGAACACCTTTCTCTCCATCTTTTGCCCACTTAGCAGTTTGGAGCTGCCCTTTGTGCCCTAGATAAACTAAAATTGAAAGTTCGGTCTATTTTAGACTGTTTTATATGTCTTTACTAAGGTAAATGATTAATAAGCAACTGCAGCTCAGTTCCTCGAACTGCTTTTCTTTTATAAGGATGTAGCTGTGAGTGATTCTGGGAGAAAAAAAATGTGTGAAAGGTTTCAAAATGACTTTTATTGCTTCATTAAAGCTCTCGCAGTGTTTTCCTTTGCGATTACAAACTGAATGTAATGCAAGAAGCTGCCTACAATGAAGTGTGTACTAATGTTTGGTTTTTGTTAGCTTTTTATTTATATTTTATCCAAAAGCTAAAGCCTCTTACTTTTTATCTGCATTATCTGATACATTTAAACTAAGAGGTTCTTTGGTGCTGGATTGAAACTTAAACATGTAAATAAACTTTCTGGACTTTCAGTTCCCAGGGCCAACTGTGTTCTCTAATAATAAAGGATGGCATTTTCTCTTGACCATTTTTTTTTGTTTTACTTTCAGCTTTTGTCTCTTCTTTTGCATAATTAACCACATCTGTTGGAACTTGTATATTTGGATTTTTCCTCCTTACATATTTGTGTTAATGGAGTCTGTTTTTATATATACAGGATGGGTGAGATGAGTGTACTCATAATTTCCATCAGTTTTTTTTGGAAAATAGCAGTTAATGTTTAGAATTTTCACCCGTTAATAGTAGTGGGTTTTCCGTAGGTCTGGCAATGTCCACTGGACTATATTTTGCTGAATTCATGCACCTGCAATATTTAAATGACAATGCAATACCCTTCTCTGACAAAACTAAACAAAAAAAGGGGATACAAATGAAGGATCATTTTATATTTGTATATTCAAAACAGGATGGATATACAGCTATTTTCTCTTAATTCAATATGTAGGAAGATTTGTTCCAATAGTGTTTGTGGACAGGATATCATGTCTGCATCTTGTACAATGAATAACCACTAAGAAAACAACAATATTCAATGTATTGATTATTGAAACTGTCCTACTAATCGGTTTTGAAACTGTCTCATTGTTATTTGTTTCTCAATAAAATTATTACAGAAAAAGTATTTTCACCTTTTTAATCAATTTATTCATTTTAGAATTTTCATCTTGACTAACTCTGTAAGCTGATATCTGTGATCTATGCAAGTACATGGAGGACAGCAATGTGTAATACAAACCCATGGTTGACTACCTATCTCATCTTGGTCTTCTAAATGTATACCATTCCTAATGTTTTATTGATTATTATACTTTCTTTAAAAATAAATTTGAAAAAAAGACAATGAAAAAAATTTAAAATTTCTTGAAAGTAAGCACCAATATTCAATTTTCCCCCAATCTTCTGTAATTATATCTTTTAATCTGAGCAACAGATTTGAAGATAAAAATAGATAATACAACAACCATTGTTAATTAGCTACTCCTGGTTTGAAAATCTGTAACATATGCATTGTTGTAAGTTACCCTGTAACTTTTTTTCTATTTGTTTTTGCTTCTGTTTTTACTCTTTAAAATAAAATAAAATTTAAAAAAGATCTGGAGGAGGCATTTAAAAATTAAAAAAATAAGAAATGGTCTAGGTAATTTTACTTTCAGGAACACCAAAGTATAGATTATTGAGTTCTTTATTTCCTTCAGAAGTGGATATGATAAGGGTCAGCCAGATAGCTCAGTGGACTGAAGTGTCTGCTTAGGCAGGCGCAGGCATGGATATTGATCCCCACGAGTGCCATGCCTGCCCCGCCCCTGGGGCCTGCTGAGACCACGACTGAGACTGGGTGCGGTGGGCGCAGGCCTGTTATCCCAGTGTTCGGGAGGTAAAAACTGGAGGATCACTACAAGTTTAATCTGTGTAGTGAGACCTTCTAAACCTGGTACTAAATACATAAAAAAAGAAATGAATATGATAAATCAACTAATATTAAGGGCTGAATTCTGATGTGTGTGATATTGATTGTACCGTCAGCAATATGTATTGCTTGTCACAAGTGTATGCCCCATAGCTTTCTCCTGGCATTTGCACATTCTGCACAGCTAGCTAGATAGCTTTCTTTCTTTCTTTCTTTCTTTCTTTCTTTCTTTCTTTCTTTCTTTCTTTCTTTCTCTTTCTTTCTTTCTCTCTTTCTTTCTTTCTTTCTTTCTTTCTTTCTTTCTTTCTTTCTTTCTTTCTTTCTCTTTCTTTCTTTCTCTCTTTCTTTCTTTCTTTCTTTCCTTCCTTCTCTCTCTCTCTCTGTCTTTCTTCTTCATGTTTTTCCTCATTACAGTAAGCTCTCTATAAGAACCCAAGATAAGCATCACAGACTAAGGATCAAGCAAACTGTAGGCCACTGTGCAGTTTTCTCATTTGAAAATATATACATACGCAAGTGTTTAAGTACCATTCATTCTACATAGTACACAGATGCACACACATATGTGCTAAGTAGTATTCGTATGTGAAGATTTGACTGTATCCCCCAAAATACTTGTATTTGAAGTGTAATCCTCAAATTCATGTGTTGATAGCACTCGCAAGTGGGACTTCTGCAGACAAACCGTTAAGGTCCTAAGGGTGAGGCCTCTATGGTGAGATCAGTGGCTTTGTAAGGAGAAGAGAAACTTCTTTGACCAATCCATCCTTCTTCCAGGACTACGCATAGAAGAAGGTGCTCACTAGGGACTAGCACCATCATCGTGGACTTCCTGATCTCAGAAGCATGAAAAATAAATCAT
>NW_004524677.1:941977-948289 GCF_000260255.1 Octodon degus
TCTCTCTCTCTCTCTGTCTGTCTGTCTGTCTGTCTCTCTCTCTCTCTATGTCTCTATGTCTGTCTGTCTGTCCGTCTGTCTGTCTCTCTCTCTCTCTCTCTCTCTCTCTCTCTCTCTCTCTCTCTCAACTAATATTGCTCACACCTATAACTTCAGCAGTCTGCAGGCTGAGGCAGGCATACATTACCACAGCTTCGAAGCCAGCCTGAGCTACACAGTCAGTCTAACCCCAAATGGATAGTGAGGCCTATTCTCAAAAAAAATTATAATAACAGGTTATCACATATCTCCAGGACCATTTTTCGTGGTACGCAGAACCCTGAAAATCCAAAGTCAATTTATAACAAACCCACCCTCTCTTAGGAAGTTTACCACATCTGCCTCTCTCACAATGATAATACCAGTAAACATTTACTAGTCCCCAGTATGCTAGATGTGGGCCATACACTTTCAATATATTTACCTATGTGATCCTCATAATAAACATTAATGTAGGCTCCACAATTATCTGTGTTTTGCAGATGAGATATTTAAGGCATAGAAAGACTAAGCAGTTTTTCGCAGAATCCTGGAGATGGTAAACAGCACAGCAGGCATGGAATTCAGGAACACCAGGGGCAGGCATTGCTCTTAAATACCCGACGTTGCAGGTACACAGGTATGGGATAATTCTGGAAGCTGCCTTCTCTTACTCTCTCTTTGCAGCTCTTGGGAATGGGACTGGGCTACCAAAATGTTTCTGTGAAGGCATGAGGACACCTGAGGGTGGCCTCTGAGGTCAGTGTATTGGCATGCATGATGTTAGCCAGAAGAATGAACTTGTTCTTGGGTTGCTGGGGTGTAGACCAAGGAATCCAAGGGATCGGAGAGCCTGGTCATGGAAGGCTTTGTTTTAGTTTGGTTTAGTTCAGTTTTTTTGTTTTTTTATGTATTTGGTACAGGGTCTCACTACACAGCTCAGACTTCTGGTGATCCTACCGTTTTCAATCTCCCCAGCACTGGGATCACAGTGGTGCTCCACCAAGCCTCATCTCAGTGGCCTGCTCAGTGTGCCTGGAGCTGGGGCGGGTGCAGCCTGCAGTACTGGGGATTGAACCGTGGTCCCTGTGCTTGCCTAAGCAGGTGCTTTGTCCACTGAGCTATGTCACTGGCCCAGTGATGGAAAGCTATGAATAGAGTCTGTTTCCCATTTTTGTGTCCTTCCTGATTGCAAACAGCCAGACTTAGAAAAGGAGCTAAGTGTGTGAGGACACTGGCCACTGTATCCATGTGGCAATGTGTGTAAGGTGTGTGCCCAGCTACTGCAAATTGTTGCAATTGATTTTATGGGTAATATAAGAGGATGCTCACACTTTAAAACATATGCATTTTGTAGTTGAATATATACAAAGTATTCTATTATGACTTAAGGCAAAACACAAGACAGAGAGATAGAATAAATGATACTTAATTCATATTTGTCACTAAGATATTTGCAATTGAATTACACAGTCTGTCTGTCACCTAATCTTGTTTATGGACAAAGAAGCCAGACCTTGCAGAGATTAAATAACTTCCCCAAAGTCACAAATGGAACAAGGGCAGAGTAGAATTTATAATGCAGTTTGTCTGATAGCAAAGTCCTCGATCTGTATGCATCACCTTCCGTGGGGGTGGCGGGAGCGGACTAGAAGGCAAACCCGTGCAACACCTTCCTGTGTGAGTTCCAGCAAATGCTGAGTGGCATCACCGCTGCACATAAATGCTACAAGTCACTCAGTGCACAAATATCATTGAGAACTACTGTGTTAAGGAGACCGCCAAAAGTATTCTAGGATACAAAGAAGCAGAAAGACTCAGGGAACCGTGAACTGTAGAGCTCCTCACTTCAATCAATGGCCGGCCCATCCTGCCCCCGGTGGCTGGAAGTGTCTGACTTTCCATCTCTACAACTCCTTGTTTCTTACTTTTTTTTCTCTTGGAATATTAGCTTACCTAACTCCAGTCATATAATCCTTCCTTCCTTCCTTTCTTTTTTTTCGTTCTTTCTTTTTTCACATTCGAGTGCTAGCAGGCCCACACCCAAGAGCCTCAGTGCAATGGTGGAGATGAAAGAGACACAGAAAAGAAGTGGAGACGTATGCTTACTGGGGACGTGCAGCTGGCAGAGTGAGAAGGGCTCGAGGCATGGAGTGATTTTCTTTTTCTTTCTGTTCTTTGGGAGGACCCAGGGACTTCACACTGAGCTGTATCCTTAGCCCTTATTCGTTTTAGACAGGAGCTTGCCAAGTTATTCCGGTGGGGCTTGAACTTGTGATGCTTGTGTATCAACCTCTCACAGTGCTAGAACTGCAGACATGTGCCCCCCCCCAGGAAGGGTACAAAGGCTTTCAACAGAGAGTGTCCCCATATTCTCGGTCCCACTATGTCTGGGCAACTGTGAAGATTGCACTATTGAAGAAGCTCTCTTTGGGGGAATAGATAGAAATCCATGCTATCATATTAAAAAAAAAGATAATTATCATATGTATTGACAACACACACTGCTGACATTGGAACAAATCATCAAAGTTTTTTTTTTTTTTTTCTGTACCAGGGATTGAACTCAGGACCTTGCACTTACCAGGCAAGCACTTATTCCACTTAGCTATCTCCCCAGCCTTTATATATATATATATATATATATATATATATATATATATTTTAGGGACTGGTGTACAGGGTGTTTAGCATCTTATTAGTAGATTGGACTTAGTAGTGACCACCTGCTTACAGCCTCCCAGGAGGTAGGATTACAGGTGCACGCCACCACGCCCAGTCCCAATTGCCTTCTCAGCATGCCCCAGGGGCGGGGTGAGCATGTCAGGCCCGGGGATTGAATCCCTGGCCCCTGCGCCTGCTTGTAGGAGCTTTAATCCACTGAGCTATTTGGCTGGCCCAAAATAATGATTGTCACTATAGCCAAACTGGCCTTTCCTTGAAAGAAGAGATCATCAGACATTCCTACTGGAATTGTTTTTTGAGGCAGAGGAATCCTGTTGACTTTCGCTGTGACATGGCTAGGAGGTGGCCATGGAGGATAATTATGCCAGCTACGCACCAAAAGAGGATGGGAGCCCAAGCTGTGGCCTTCGGAGTGGGCTGCGTCTACAAGTCACACGGCACCTATTGGTGAGTGCCTGTGACACGGAGAAAGAAAACACCAACTTTTTTTACCTCTCTCGTGCCACAAATACACCCCACCCTTAGGGCAAGAGCACTTGGTCAGAAAATAATTAAACTGAGAACACTAAGTCATATTATCAAAGTGATGTGGAAGTGAAAAGCAAACACTGAGCATTCAATAAATCTCAACAGCTAGTCAATAATAATAAGGGGCAATAATTAAGATGGATCTCAACTTCCAACAGGCAAACTGAGGGGGAAAGCTGGTCAGGAGCTATGCTGTCTCTGAAGCCAGCATCCCTTCTGTAGAACCCCTCACCTTCCTTGAGGAGGAAGCCCAGGGCAATAGGCAGAGCACACTTTAGGGACAGAGGATTATGTCGAAGGCCTAAATTAAGGCTCAGGCTTGGCACACCGCTGGGAGGAGGAGAAAGGAGACCCAGATGGCCCCAGCAAGCCTGAAAGTTCTGGAGCCGGAACTGGGCTGATGAAGAGCAAATAGTTGGGCACGTAGGCCAAGGATCAGGAGGCTCGACGCTTTCCTGGAGAAGCGCGTGCTCCGTGCCTACCTTCAGGATTTTTATCCGCACAAGGAAGAGCGTCAGCTAGGGCGTTGCCAAGGCTTTCCTGTGTTGAGGATTTAGAGGGTCTGAGAGAATGCTGTTTGAGGATCTGCCCAGAGGACTGAGAGTGCTTCTGGCCAACAGCGGAAGGCCTGTGTGGTAGGTTGCTCACCCGACGGCAGCGCTTCCCTGCTGGCCTTCTGAATAGCTCTCGACCACTGTGGGCTTTGTAATACGGTATTTCTTTCCAAGGATGTTCTTTGAGGATAACTTTTGGCTTTGATATAATTTTGAGCTTACGAAAAATTTGCCTGGATTGCATAAGTCATTTAATAATAGATATTTTAGATTTACCAATTATAAGACATTCAATAATAGATATTTTAGATTTACCAATTATTTACATTTCACTCCATTTGTTTAATTATTCTGTATAATGTGTATGTATGTGTCTAGGTATATGCATACATATACGTACATTAATAACTGAAGAAAAACTGCAAGAGTTAATTTGAGACACGTGACCACTTATCCTTAAATATTTTACTGTATATTTTTGAAGGGCATAGACAG
This sequence comes from Octodon degus, assembly GCF_000260255.1. Taxonomy (NCBI): domain Eukaryota; kingdom Metazoa; phylum Chordata; class Mammalia; order Rodentia; family Octodontidae; genus Octodon; species Octodon degus. Next base: position 946,258 of record NW_004524677.1, read on the forward strand.
TCTCTTGTGCAACTAGTCTAGTTATCAAAACGGGAAAATTCAGCATATTTAGACATTTCTATATGTGATATATATTTCTAATGTATTTAGAAATATAAATTGTATATTACACATCTTATATTACATTTATGACATACACAATACAGTATATAGCATATATAATTTACTGTGTAATATATAAATTTGTGTATAATATATAATACATTAAACATTATAAGTAATATAATGTTATGCACATATTATAGTGTATCATATATTACATATTAAATATATTCTGTATATTATGCAGACTATATTCAATTTTAATTAGTAATGACAATAATGTCCTTTATATAGTATCCGTTATTTGGGATCCAGTTTAAAATTACTGTTTGGATTTTGTAATCATCTATCTATGTCTTTTTAAATACACTAGAATTCTTGAGTCTCCCTCTCCCTTTTATGACCTTACATGCTTTGAAGAGCACTCTTCAACTTTCTAATAATATCTCAATATTTTAGCTACTATTTGTTTTTCATAAGATCCAGATTATGCATTTTTGGCGTAGTTATTCCACCGAAATTGCACTATGACTTTGTCAGCATATTGTTTTAAATGGTATGTGTTGATTTATCCCCATACTGATGCTAAGCATACTCACTTGGTTAAATTGGTGTCTTCTAACTTGCTTTACTAAAAAGTTATAACTTTTCGTTTGTATTTTTTCTAGACATGAGCTCTCTGTTTCCCAGGCTGGCTTCAAACCCTGAGCTCCAACAGTTCTCCAGGCTGTGCCTTCTGGGCAGCCCGGACTGCACCACTGTGTGCGCCTCTGTAATTGCTGCCACCTTACTTCATATGTGAGGTTGCCGTTACATCTACTTTAGACTGCTCGATATTGCTAGTCTGCTTTTTCACGTTTTCCCTAAATTTTGGATGATTTTTATTGATCTGTTGTCAAGTTTGCTTATTCTTTTCACTGATGTTTCCAGTTTGTTGATAAGCTGATTGAATGAACGCTTCATCTCAGATGTCATGTATTTTATTTCAAGCATCTCAATTTGGCTCTTTTCAACTTTTCATTTCTGTCCAACATTACCCATCTGGTGTACTGGGTACCTTTCCCTCTCTTTTAACACTTTTATCACAATGATTTTAAAGTCAGTGCTTGTAATTCTAACCTCTGCACCACCTCCGAATCTGTCATCTCCTTTCAAAAACCATTTTTCTTTCTGTATCTTATAATTTCTGCCTGTGTATAAAACATCATATGTAGCAAAACAGCAGACATTGAAATAAATAATATTTTTGCCTAGGAAAGGGACATATCTCCTTTTCTATCAGCAGCCCACTTAAACTGTGGTTGAGTTTTGTCTGGAATTTGCTGTTGTATTAATTTGACTTAGTTCACCATCAGGTTAATGGCTCAGAAGTCAGTGCTTCTTCACCTGGAGCAGCCCAAGACCTGTCTGTACACTTCACCTTCCAGAACCAAAGGAAATGTCATTCTGCTCCTTTTAATGCCTTCCAGCTTCAAGTACTACTAAGGATTTATCTTCGTTCTGAGTTCTGGCTCTTGGCTTTCCCGGGCTCACAAGATCCCCTTCTGCTCTGTTGCTTTACCTTGTCATTGGAGTATTGGGCAGCGTGTCCAGGGAATGGCTGGGGTGACTGAGAGGGGTTTACAGTGCTATCTCTGCCTGGAGGCAAGGCAGAAAGATGCCTTCATTCACTCTTCTTCCAGCTGTGCACGTCTCTGATCAGCATCCAAGGAAGGTTTGCAGAATCCTAGAGGTCTAGGTTTTCCTGCGTGCCTTGCAGCATTCAGTGAGTGCCCATGTTTTATGTGTCTTATCTTTCTTGTACTGCTCATAAACCTTTGCAAGAGCACTTAGTAAAGACCTAGCAGAAAGGTGTGACAAGTAGGTACAGATTCTTTTCCTGAAGACTTGTAGGAGTAGGGACTTGTAGGCTAACATAGTCTCTCAAATTCCTGCAAAGTGCGGTTCATTTTTTTCTTAAACTTATGGAAGGTATCTTTTTCCAACTCCT
>NW_004524677.1:948431-953047 GCF_000260255.1 Octodon degus
CTCCTTCTCCTTCTCCTTCTCCTTCTCCTTCTTCTTCTTCTTCTTCTTCTTCTTCTTCTTCTTCTTCTTCTTCTTCTTCTTTTCAGAACTGGGGATTGAACTCAGGCCCTTGCGCTTGCCAGGGAAGCACTTATTCTACTGAGCTATCTCCCTGGCCCCATCCAACTCCTGCTTCTTTATAAGAGATGATATGAGCTGAGGAGTTTCCTAGGAGACACTTAATACTTCCTAGATTTCTGTTCATGGTAATTTCATTTGCTTCAGCTAGCTGGTGGGTTTACAAAAACAATACTTTGTAGGTTACTTGAGTTGGTTAAATCCAGTTGAACATCTACATTAGGGCAGAAGTGGCAGCATAGATGGGGATCTGGTGTTCTTTTAGTATATCCTGTTGAGAATACTCAGATATATCTGGGTTTCTTTCTTAAGTTTTGATAAAACTGTACTGGTGTTGGGGCTGGGGAGATGGCTCAGTAGAATAAGCACCTGCCTAGCAAGTGCAAGCGCCTGAGTTCGATCCCTGGGTCCCTCCCCTGCAAAAAAACAAAAACCCCAAAAAACCACACCTGTGCTGGTGTCACCTTGTCTTTTCCCTGCTCTATGACTATGTGTTTTAGTATAAGGCTTTTCCCACAGATGCCTGTTTCTTTTTAGTGGAGAAGTCACTGCTCTTTAGAAGTCAAATATGGATACCAAGTGTGTTCATTGCTACGGCTGTCTTCACTTCTAGAACCTCTCAGTAGACCTGGGAAACTGCACACATGCACACACACACACACACACACACACACACACACACGCATGCACACATGCACACACATTGAACACTCACAAACACAGAATCTCCACTTGCTAACGAATTTTGTAAACTACTGAGCTCATTCTCATGACTCTGGTTTTAACTGCTTAGCCCTTCTCCCTCTTTTTCTGCATGTTTATAACTTGCTTCTTCAGCATGGAGAAACTTGGTTACTCACTTGCTCAAGGTTGGAATACACATATGCTAACCTATACCATTGGAGGTAAAGGAATCCTACTGATTTGTTTACTATTTTAAGGTAAAACTCACATTCAGTAAAATAAACAATTATGAAGTATCCAATTCTATGAGTTTCAAATATGCGTTCCTAGTATATTCCTGCCTAATACAATGGTACTTAGAGTAACACTCCTTTATAGATATTGAATATTTCTCTCATTCCAGAAAATTCTCCTTTCTAATTAATGTATTTTCCTTAAGTAATCACAGTTCTACTTGCTTCATCAATGATTATTTTTTCTTGGTCTACAGAGCTTCATGTGGAGGAATAATACAATATGTGTCCATTTGTGTTGGGCTTGTTTGGTATAACATGTCTACGGCATTCAATTGTGCTGTTTCATTATATTTTTGTGCTGAGAAGTGTCTCATCATAAGCATATATTCTGCAATGGGTTTATTCTCATGCCAATGGACATTTGAATTGTTTCCAGGTTTTGCTATTGTGAACAAAACTGCTATGGATATTTCTCTACAACTCTCTTTGTGTTTTTATATTATGTCAGTATATTTTATTTCTCTGTGATTCTCAAGAATGAGATTGGTGTACCATGAGTAGGTGTATGTGAAGTATAGTGTCATAAAAAGTTGCAAGGCCTTTAGTCAGTGTTTGTGTGACAATTTTGTTCTATTTAATGTGATTGCATTCTTTTGTAATTAGTATGGTGCTTTATAGCCTCACTCACTGGGACTTTCTACCACTGACTAGGATGGTAGCATGGAATAGATTTAAAGGCACCCTGGGGCCTCTGCATTGCTGGCAGGAGGATAGTTAGGCTTTTTGTTGGACTAGAAAGAAGACTGCTCTCTGTCTCTCTGAACTTGTAGCATTCTTAGTTCCCTTGCTGTTCCCTAACCATGCAGTCAATCAAATTCTTCGCACCATAGGAAAGTGGTCACCCACTGCAGCTGGATTTGACAGCACGAGGAGGAATTATTTCCTTTCCAAGGACTGCTTCGCTGAGACTGTGATTCCTGATCCCGGGCTTCCTCCGGTGAGCTGTGAGGCGCTGTGAAGCTGAGGAGTGCGTGGGCCTGCAAGGCCCCTCTCCAGGCGGACTTAACCCCTTTGATGGTCTCATCATCTCCTGGCAGAACAATCTGAGGCTCCTCCACGCATGAACCTGGCTCAAGTCCTTGTCATGTCTGGATTTTGTGAGCTCGGTGTTTAGCTGAGACTTGTCAGAAACAAAGTGACTAAGATGTTTGAAACTCTGCAGTGCCCTGAAATCCAGGAAAACATTATAGCCAAAAATAGTGCTGGGAGCCTGTATTCCCTTTCTCCTTCTCTGTCTGGATGCGCTTGTTAGATTTTCTTTCCTTGCAGTAGTTCATTTTCTATTACCTCATCCCTATCTTTGAATTCAGTATGTGCTGCAGTTTTCTTATCAGATACAGACACTTCTCCCAAGCAACCTCCTTCCCTTCAACTCAGCACCACTCTTCCTTTCAGGTTTATTGATGTCATGGGGTATCATCATCTAATATTGCCCGGCTGTCTCCTTAAGTGCAAGGGGCATTAAACCCTTGGTAATTACGGTGCCAGCCTCGTGTAAGACTTTCATGGTTAAAATGTTTTATCACCAGTGGTTGTTCTGGATGATTTTTTTTTTAATGTGGCTGCTGCAATGAAGTATTATACTGTGAACAGAGCAGTACAAATGCGTTTCCTGATGAGTCAGTTCATTTTAGGTAATAAACCAGACCCGGGTTAAAGAGCAAGGTGCAGGGCAGGAGAAAGCTTCTGTTGGTGACCAGAGTAACCAGGTACCTTCCTCTGGGGGCAAAAGGAGAATGTGTCGTGAACCCTGGTTCTCATCAAAGAGAGCAGCTGCTGCCACTCTTAATTTTGCCACTTGCTTTCCTATGGCTTCCTGAAACACACCTTTGTTCTCAGGGAACTCTGAAATCCTGTGTTCACTTTTTTAAACTACACCCAGTCTGCTCTTTAACTTTGACTGCTTCGGGTGCGGTATCTTAAATTTTCTTTCTTGGTAAACCAACTCAGATCAAATTGACGTGGCAGTTGAAACCACCACAAGTTCATCCTTCCACGCACCTCTCTAGCCTTCCATTCATCCTTCTGCCAAGCACTTACTGAACAGTCACTACTGTGCTCAGCAAATGTTATAGACACAGCAGACAATCATATGTGTGTAACATGACAGCTCTTCTTTTGAAAGATGATCCTTTACAAGAGATGAAGAGGTGAAGGATCCAAATGTGTAAGTCAGTGTATAAAAGCAAAAAACACAAACATATGAGCTGAGAAGTATGGTCCCCACAATTTTTGATTATGTGACTCATTAAGGAAATTTTTGAACACTTATCCTCAGTAGCTATTTTATATAAATTATGTACACATAGTCTGTAGTACTATAATCTCATATATTATAGTCACTAAAATAGAAATGTGGAAGATAATGTGAAGATAAAATACATAGTTTCATTGAACAACACCGTATCTTTCTTGCTGTCTTAAAGATGTTAATTTTTCAGTGATAGTAATGTGGTCTCCATGTCAGATATGGGAAGAGGGAGAAAGCAATATTTGTCATTTAACTCTTATTTGCTGATGCTTATGTTTAATGTTATTTTTAGTTTGGGGGGCTTTTTGTAGGATGAATATTGTTTCAGTTTGTGTCTAGATGTCCCCCTAAAGCCTCATGTGGTCATAGGACGTTTTAGGAGTTGCCTGAATATAGAGAGAGCGATTGCTTAGTGGTGCAACGCTGAGATTAAAGGTGTGAACGCTATACCCATCCTAGGGCAGTAGAGCATGTAAAAAAAGGGACAGAAAGAGTCTTGCCTCTCTCTGGTTGCTTTTGCTGTCTCCCACTGCCATGAGCTACTGCCCCTGCCCTATGCCACTGCCTTGGAGCCAGCTGATTATGGACTAAAACCTCCAGAAACTGTGAACTTAATAAGCTTTTCCTTAAATCTTGGATGTCAGGTATTTTGTCTCAGGCATGAGAAATGTAAGACAAATATTAAGCACATTGCATGAGTTAGTTTAACTCAAAAACTATCTAGTACTACCCAAACTTCTAGACGGGTATACAACCTGTGACACCTGCTAAAAGGATGATTAGGTGCCGTGGTGAGTGTTTTTTCAATGTGTAGTTCAGCCATTTGAGGGCTACTTCCCATAGAATCTATGTCTAATATCCTTGTCAGAAGTACGTTGGTTATTCCTTACTTTTCAGGATAACTATAAAAATATATGTTCAAATATTTTCTTCCTTTATGTCAAGAAATCACCTGTTCTTCCCCCCAGGAAGTCTTTGTCCAAGTTAGAGATCCTTGGATTAGAAGGTGGGTTGGAGGTGAGTCCCTCATATCTGAACACTTTAGAGGAAACTTCACATAAAAACTTTACTTTGAATAATGAGCAGAACCTAGACCAGAGTGAACATTCAGAAGAAAGCAAATACTGCGTGGACTGTCATGAGCCCTTAGAAGAAAGCCCTGTGCTGAGGAGTAAGGAAATGTGCATTCTTTCTGAATGTCAGAGGAAGTTTATGGGAACCTAGAGCCAGAGTAGGAAAGGTATTGAATCCCTTATCCAGAATAAGAA
>NW_004524677.1:953592-955478 GCF_000260255.1 Octodon degus
GAAAGATGCAGATTTGAAAAGATTATTGATTATGTGACTGTAAGTTAGTCAATGACACCCAAAACAGAAACAAAGACCTGGCGTATAAAATGACTCAAGATAGTATACATAGAGGAGATTGAAAGAAATTAATGAAGGAAGGAAGTCTGTGGAAGAAGAGGATGAGAGACAGCGTGGAGGAAACACCACTCAGTGTTCTAACCTAGCAGTGCCTGTTGCATCTGAGACTGTAGATGCTTAACTCTTGGGTTCTTAATTTTACTGTTAATGTTTTAGGTGGTGGAAGGGACTTTTGCTATAAGGTAAATATATTTCAGGTCAAGTTTCAGTGATCTCAGAGAGATCATTTCTGCACTAAAAGGTGTTAGGGTGCAAGGCTCACCAAGAGGGCTACCCATATTTCCAGAAAATAACAAAAGATACAGCAAAAGTGGGGAAGAGATAGAAGTTCTGAGCAGAAAATTACTTATGAATTGGCAATAATTGGAAGTGCTATGAAGACTGGATTCAAGATTAATGGATATTGTAGAACAACAAACAATTACTGGCTCAAGTGGTTTTAGCAGTAGAGACCAATCAATTCCACTAAACATGTAGTTTATTTTTTTCTTTCACTAAATTTCCCAGGTGAAAGGTACTGGTAGGATGTTTTTTGGGCAATAAGAAACAAAGGTAGATTTTTAGAGAAATATAGAAAATTAGTGAAATATTTAGGATCAACAAAAAGATCCAAAACTAGAACCTGAAAAGTAGTTTGAAGGAAAAGCAGAGAAGCATATCCGGCAAACTGATGGCAGCCTTCAGCTCAGCGGGGAAGTAACAGTAGTAGATAAGTCTACATTTTTAAAATCAAAAAAGAGTGACCAGAATTAGAGCTTTGTTGTAAACCTCACTTACTAGGTACTTACGAAGGAAGTAAAACCTTGTTAGACTCATTCATTATGACCATGAAAGTCTTGGAAGACTAGGAACACTTTATTTTGACCTTAGTATATTTAGAATTATATTCCACAGGAAATGCCCATCATTCTATTAGCAAATTAGATGACAACCAGCCAAAGGAGGATCACTGGAAAGAGAAGCAAACTTATAGACTGGTTGTCAATAGCTGTGTGAACTCAGAGGAAGAGTGCTTTGGCCAAAGTAGTCAGTTATTTAGAAAGAACGAGACACAGATGCATTAAGTTACTCTAAGCATGAGCCAGAGTTTACAAGATAGGACCAACAGTAGTGATGTAAAGTCCTTAAACATCTAGACAAATGGTAGAATCTCCTAGAATTTTAGTTAAAAATATCAAGTATTTGGGACAGGGCATAATTAGTCAAAGGAGATCCTCATGGCTAATAGATATTTAGGGTGATTGTGGAACAATGGCTTAGGAGGGTGACCCTGTATTAAGTGGAGGGTGTACATTCAAAAGCAAGAATGGAAGTACAAAAATTGGGAGCCACGAGGTCATTTTTCACTTAGGTTGATCACTTACCAGATATTTCCTGGGCTCCAATTTTAAAATTTAGGTTCTCCATAAAAGTATTTTGAGGTCTGTGGGGTGTGGTGCACATTTGTAGTTCTAGCACTGGAGAGGCTGATACAGGAGGATCACTGTGAATTCCAGGCCAGCCTGGGATACCTAGTGAGAGCAAATCCAGCTGAACTACATTCCAGGGCCCTGTCTCAAAATAAAAAAGTATTTGTATTTTCAAAAACTTGGAAGTAAGATAGAATAATTAATAAATAAGATCTATGGGTAGGGTTAAAATAACTATGATAATTGAACTAAACAGGAAAGGCCAGGGTTATTTAATACTGTAATCTTATTTTTATAAAATAATTGTTTAGTTGTAATTGATGATAGTCAGCTATTCTCCATTTACATAACAAGGGC
>NW_004524677.1:956553-957147 GCF_000260255.1 Octodon degus
GGGAAGGAACCTGAGGATGGAAAGGATGCCGTGAGGGCATCAAAGGAGGAGGCAGGTCATCACCCTTTAAAGCCTCAGAACCGCCAAGGTCAGGGACTTTACCTTGAGGGGAAAGCCGCTGAGCTCCATGTTCCAGAATGGCGGCGGTGGCCACCACATCAGGTTCCAGAATGGTGCTGGCATGGAGAAATTATTTCTCCAAATCAGGGTCAGAGTGCTCAGCCATGCAGGCACTTGATATGTTCAGCCAAGAGAGAGGAATGCCTGGCTACTGCTCCAGCTGGCAGCAGACCTTGGCGTCACTCACATGACGATGGTTTTAGGTGCATTCAGAATGCAGGTGTTCTGAGGTTAAGAAGGCTTCCACCTTGATTACAGAAGAAGGCCTGGGAGGCCAGGCAGTGTGCCCCTGAGAAGGCAGTGTGTGAAGCTGTGAGAGAGAAGCCTATTCAGTGGAAACCACAGAAGTTTGGAAAAGCCAGGAATGTGGATCATCTAAAGGAAACTGCAAGGGGGAAGCAAAGCTGGCCTAAGAGAAAAGCCATGGGAGCTACCACTTCGAGTGCCTTGGGGCAGAGCCTCATGGAGCTCACA
>NW_004524677.1:959012-971954 GCF_000260255.1 Octodon degus
CTGGATGGTTAGCAACCTAAGTTTGCAGGCCTCATGCAGTCTTGGGGCAGCTTCTGGAGTTTGGGATTGATTACTGTGGGTGTGGATGCTGCACCTGCCGTGGGGCAGGTAATTTGCATTACAATGTAAGGAGGGAAGAGAAGCTACTTCTTGAGCTGCTGCTACCCCTCCCTTGAGCTCTTGCTCTTTGCCACCACCATGAAAGGTTGCTCTCTGCTCTGTGCTGCTTTGCCTTGGAGCCAGCTGAGTTTGGCCTGAAACCTCCAGTAACTGTGAGCTAAATAAACCTTTCCTTCCTTCATTTTGAATGTCAGGTATTTGTCCCAGCAATGAGAGAACAGCAACTAAGACAAAGGGTATGAAATTTTCTACATGACATATGTTTAAATTAGTCTCTCAAATGTTGAGGCTAATTAAATTAAGTCAAACTAAAGTCTAAAGAATAGGGCTGGAGATTGGTGACTGGAAAGGTTCAGGGGACACCAGCAACACCAAGCAGACTGTCTGATCCAGAAACACAATGGTTACCTTGAAAATGAGACTTATTACGAAGTGGACTTAGAAAATCAGTGAGAACTGATAATGTTCTGATTTATTCTCATTATTTTATCTTTCTTCCACCCTTATTCATGGAGTCATTTGAACATTTGCCAAGAAAGTTATAATTATCTTTTGTTGAAATTTTAATCTCTTGGTTATGTAATAAGCACTCCACAAAACTAGATAGAGAGGCTGGGAAATTTTTGTTTTGAAAAATGGTAATGACAACGGATTTCACTTTTCCTACAGCATATCAATTTATTAGATTTTATTCATTAAATAATTTCTAGATGATCACTACACAAACTAGATGCTATGGGAAAATAGGAGAGAAATAGGATGTGGTTTCCAGACTATAAATTGTGTGATGTATGTGGGAGGGTAAATCCACATGAAAATGTAGTGTACAGTCGTAGACATGATTATCTTATCTTGACTACTTGGTCTAGAAGAGTAAATTAGTGGGGTTTATGTACTGAAGGTGTTAAAGAAGAGGTGAGTTTTAAAGAATTAAAAGGAGGGGTCATAGAAGATGGAGAGGATATTTCTGCAAGGGTCTATGAGCAAAGGGACAGAGATGAGATACATACCCTTGAGTCACACTTTTGATATATTAGAGAGCCTTGTGTAATTAAAAATGTTAGATAAACTCACAGGTGTTCACAGGTCAACCAAGGCTCTCACTATTTGCAGCTGGCAACCTCTGTGAGGTTATCACTTCCTGTCTTTCTGTGCAACCTCTCCCTTTTTTTTGTCACAGCCCTGACAAAGAAGGGAAGGGTGAGGTGGCAGTAGGGGTTAAATAAAGGGAAGCTGGATTTGATCAGTGTAGGCTGCATGCATGTGTTGAATTCAAATTCTACTTCGACCATTCATAACTATGAATTTAAATCTTAGTGACTTCATCCTTACAATGGGAATAATTGATGTAAAGTGATAGAATATCACATGTCACTGTGTAGCATTAAGAAGATTTTGTGTTCTTGTGGATCACTATTATTAGCATTGTTTTTAGCCCTTTAAACCATGCAGTCTAACATGAGCAGTTAACTCCTGGGAACTTGACACTTTCTCAGTCTATGTGGCATCATCCACATGCTTGTCCTTTTTTCTTAGCTCCACAGCTCTGGGTACAATCTTAGACTTTCGTGTCTTGCCTCTTCTCCTAGACTGCAGGGTCGGGAGACAACCACATTCTTGCACTCGTATTTGTATTACTTATTCTTATATCAGAGTGCTCTTGGTAATCCAGCAAGCTTATTGAATATCTAGGTGAATGAATACATGGATGGATGGGTGGATAAATAAATAATAGAAAGAAATAAATCTATGGCTTCGTACATTATATTCTTTACCCACCTGTATTACATTCATTCACTTCATCTTGTTTAGTTATTAATACTGAAAAGATACATTAAGACCAAAACATCAATAAAATATATAATAAGAATGTATAAGTTAGATTTTATTTGATAAGATGGATTTTACTCAGCAACAATTTACAAAATGGTTTTGCATTAATATTTCAAAATTTAAAGGATACCACTAGCTATATAATCTTATTGTCCTTATTTTATTCTGTAGGGTCATTCGCCATAATCAAGACACAAGATGTGCCCCATAGCCTAATTAATTGAACATGAACTTTCTATGTTTTAGTTTTTCTTCATTCTCACATAGACCAGGGAATTGGAGGGCCAGAGCTCAAGTTAGTTAACATTGTAACACTGTGACCAACACCTGAGACACTCAATTGATAAAGAGGAAAGATTCATTTTGGCCTAAAGTTTAAGAAGTTTCAGCCCATTGTCATTTGACTTTGTTGCTGTCTGAGCCCATGATAAGGTGATCCATCATGCACGGCCAAGGCCTTGTGGGAAATGGCTCAGTGCATGGTGTGAAGTGCGCCTTGGAGAGACATTCCAAATCCAAACACAGCACAGGGTCAGGAATCAGGGGACAATGCATTAACTTTCAGAACTCAGATACTTTTTAGCTTGAACAGAAAGGCCTTCAATTGCCTGGCAAATGCAAGGTCCTGAGTTCAATCCCTGGTACTGAAAGAGAGAGAGAGAGAGAGAGAGAGAGAGAGAGAGAGATGTTCAAATTAATTTCTCCATGACTGTTGTACGAGCTTAGCATCTCTATGCCATGGTTGAGTTTATTACCACCTATTTTACTGAATACAGATTAGTGGTTTGCCATTAAAAATTATATAGTGACTAGTTGTTCACATAACTAGTCACTCTTTGTTTATTGATAAAATTTCTTTATTTGAGCAGAGTCACAGAAAAAGAGACTAGATATCTCAATATAAATAAAATAACAAAACAGCGTGGCTTATCTAAAAGACAATAGCAATACCCTATGTACTACTGTTAGTAAAAATCAACAGTATGTGTTATCAGTAAGGTAATTCAAAGCACTCTAGTGTACAAAGTAATAACCTTTTCCTTCTAATGTGATATCTTCATTGCCTGATAAAACATTTCTGCATGTAAATCTTTGGGTGCCATAACGTGGGGTGAACTTCTTGAATGTCTGCATGTAAATGCAGGAGGACAGTGTTTGTGGGGGTGACCAGTGCAGACAAACACGCAGGAGGTACAGGTGACCTAAAACAAGATAGACCTGGCCCCACCCAGGACTCCTAAGGACACCTAGATTTTTTGTTTATTTTATATGTTTGCAGTACATAATCATTACATGTATCATGGGGAGTTGGCATATGCACATATGCTTAAAGGCAATTTATTTTGTCCTTACTTGTTTTTCATATCTAGAAATAAAATGAATGTTTATTCTAGACTGAAAATTCATGTCGTAGAAAATGTTTGCATTTGAAAAAAATCCAGTGACTGGTTCTATGTTGGGAGAAGCATTTGGCATAGCTGAGATTCCACTCATGGGATTCCAGTCATCTTCACAACCAACTGAGGGAGGTGCACGATCCATCGAATCACTTACAAAAAACCAACAAGCAGGGAGGAAATTGGCCATGGGACAACCAGGCTGCAACTTATTTTCTCATGAAAACTGAATTGCTCAGTGCCCGAAGTGGTCCACTGTGAAGCAACTGAGTTGCTGACAATGCCAACCTGACAATACTGTACTATGGGTGATGGACACATAGAGAAAGCCCCAGCCATGGGATGGTGGTGACAGCACTAATCTGGTAAAATGACCAAACATCAAAATTCCATCAGGCTTATTTCACTTATAAGTATGACCTCTAGTTGCATCCATTTACTTATAAAGGCTTCAAGTTTATCTTTCTTTACAGCTGAATAATACTCCATTATATAAAAATATCACATATTTCTTATTCATTCCTCAGCAGACCTGCATGTCTAGCCATTGTGTTATCTATCTAGTATAAGAAACTGAAAGAATAAATAAAATCTGAAAGATACAGTAGATATTGTGAAAGGGAATGAAATTGCTTGAAAGGAAAGTATAGCTGGGATGGGGAAAGAGAAAAGAAAGAAGGGATATATATATATATATATATATATATATATATATATAAAATTGTACTACTAGTTTCTATTAGTTTAGTGAAAGGAACAGTTAATGTTTAATATTTTTGACCAATTTTACATGCTTTTATCTGGTAATCTGAACTATGACTTTGAAGACAACAATACACAATATTATAACCACTGTTGAATTCATAAAATATTAATTTTTGTAATTGTGTATCATTTCTAATTTTTAAATTAATTTTTATTCTATTTAAAAGAAAAAAATCCCTCAGGTTTGCCATACATAGTCTTGGAAAGTATTTGCATTTTTATTTGATGCTATCTGCATTTTTTAAATTTAGCATCACATGTTCTAAAACTTGTAAATTTTTTTCTTATAGAATCTCTATCTTGATTAGCTTTGAAGAATTAGTGCTAATATTCTCTGGGTACAACATAGAGGTCAAAAACTTTAAGCAGACCTTGTGTAAGTGTTCCCACTTGCCAGAGTTGTTTGTGTTTCTCTTTTCTGTAATGAAAGGTACAATATTCACATTCTGAGGTTGTGGGCATTATGGACAGAGGACAGATATCAAGGCTGGAGACATGATGGGAAAGACAAGTGAATGATGGACTCCTGTCCAGTTTTTTTGGCTGATTGCTGATACATGACAGTAATCATAAATAAATAGCAACTTTTTCAATTATCATTTAATGGGCATTTTGACTGAAATTTTATTAGGACTCATTGTTGCTGGAACTAAAAAATGATATCCTTAGAAGAGAGGCAAACTGGGAAGTTGGGCTATATGATATTCAGAATCAATGGAATTTATTTTTCTCTTTCACTGTCAAATGGTCAGGTGGTGTTAATAAGAGGAAAAAACTGCCAAGTTAAAAATCAGCCAAATGGAGTACTGGTCCTCAGGGGGTACATTTTGGTAAAAGGAATCTAGTTTGTTTTCAAACTGATTCATATTGAATTAAATCATGTTCTACTCTTTTGACAGGTTCACTGATTTTGAACTAGAGACTAGTAAATACAGAAAGGTTTGAGAGTGCTTTAGAAGACTTCATCCAGCTCTGTCTTCTGTTACAGAGGGGAAATAAAGACAACTTTAGAAGGTACAGTGAAAACAAGGATCCTGAGAGGCTGAAAAGAAAGACTGAAATTAACTGGTAATTGCCTATAGAGGTAAAGCTGTGGAGGGCCATGGTACCATAGTGATAGAACTGAACTCAGCTGTGCTCCATGGCACTTTTATTGGCCAAAAGAGCCAAGATAGACAACTTGAGATTGATTTCTACTTCTTTCTTTGATGTCTTTCAGTTATGCTCCCTTTGTGAGGAGTCTCTTTCCTTATCCGTTACTACTGTTGGATCTGGAACTGTACCGAAGACCCACATGTGAAAGATTTAGTCTCTGGCCCATGATGCCATGGAGGGATAGTGGAACCTTTAAGAGGAGGGGCCTAATGGGAGGTCTCAGGATATTTAGGGGCTGCACCCTGGAAATGGAGCATAGGATTCTGGTCTCTTCCCCTTTGGTACCCAGCTGTGAGGCGAGCAGATTCCCCACCTAATCTCCTGCCACAGGCCGACAGCAATGGTGCCTGCTGCCTTTGTGCTGAGACAAAATAAACCTTTTCTCTCTGCATAACCTCAGCAGGTAGCTGCTAGATTGTGAACTTGATCTAATTGTGAGTTTCACATTTTTGGGAAAAAACGAATAAATATTTCCTATTTTGTAAAAGAAAGTTAGTGAGATGTGCCTCACTGGGTTTCTGAGAAGATCAAGTAGAAGAACAGATACAACAAGCACTTTGAAACATGGAATAAATGTAGATGTAAGTTTCTAATATTACAAATGTATTTCTTCAGTCTTTGCTTCTCTCTTGTTCCCTTTAGAATTCCAAATAGCACATGCTGAAGGAGAGAGATGGAGAAGTTTTACCTTTCTTTGTAATGTAGCTTCTTTCCTTTAAGAAAAGGCTTAGTAGTAGAGAAGTGGGCCTTAGAGCATCTGCTATGATTTATTCATCTCTTAAGATAGTTTTATGACAAATAATCCTCTAAGTATTTCCTGTATGAGGTTATTTATTGCTCTTTTTTACTGTACAGAGCAGTCAGTTGTCCTATTCTGTTTATATTTGGATCCTGGAAAGTTCTACAGTGAAAACCAAGAAAAGTGGCAATTTCAGAGGGTTGGTTGTATTGATGTGTGTCATGTAGTAAACTTGCTCTTGGTTACCACTGCTACACACTGCTCACCATTCAGCATCTTCTGCAGCCAATGTGGATTTAATCCTGCATGAGCCAAGCCTTGCAGAATATCAAAGAGAGGCCACGCCCTGAAGTGCCCTGGCTGGCCATGGCAATGGTCTCCATGGGGACCCCACGGAAGCCAACTCTCTGCTTTGTTGCTCTGTGGACTATGTAACCTAAAGGACACAGCGTTGAGTGCTAGCAGCACTCTTGCTTTTTAAAGTCATAGTAAACCCTGACTAAACTCTAAACAGGTAGGATGCTGCAACATTTTTCAGCTTGCCATGGGCCACATTCCTTCCCAGAAAAATCTATCATGTACTAAGAGGCACCTGAAAGTTCCTGTAGTTTCCCCATCATGAAAGCCAGATGCTCACTGTGTTTGTTTGCTAGGGCTGTCATGAGGAGTTAGTCCACACAGGATCACGAAAACCAACAGACGTAGGGGGTCTCATTGTGAGAACAGTGATATCAAGGTGTGTTAGGGTTAATTTCTTCAGACTGTGCAAGAGAGAATTTGTTCTATGCCTCTCTATACCTTCTGGATGATCACTTCAATATTTGCTATTCCTTGGGTCCTGCTGTGGTGCTCTGACCCCTGCCTCTTTCTTCATTTAATATTTTCCCATGTGCATGTGCTGCATACATTTCCTCTTTTAATATAATGATACCATCCTACTGAATTGGGGGCCCATGCTACTTAATTTATTGCTTCTGCAATAAAACTTTTAAAATATGGTCACATTTTCAGGTACAGATGGTTAGGACTATGATATATGAATTTGTAGGGACACAATGGCCTCAAACAAGGATACACTCTTAAATATATCTTGATTAAAGTTTATTGAGTATTCACACTATGTAAAACATGGTTTCAGGCGCTTTGAACATTGCTCAAAGATGACATTTATGAGCAGCCTCCCAGTGCTAAGAATTTGCCCTTTAGTTACCACTCAATCCTGCAACTGAATTGAATGTCTATTTGGAAAGTTGTCATATAGATGAAAATAATCTGAGTGAAATTAGTATGTGTCCATTTTAAAAAAAAATAGATAAAAAGTCTTTGAGACTTTACATGAAAACCCAGTATGAAAAACAGGAAAAAGATATCTGCTCTAATTCAAGTAAAATATAGGATTTGGAGGTTTTTCTGCCCATTTCTTTTCATAGTCGCATCGAGGCTTTATGGGAGATGTCTACTTTAGTGGGACACCAGAGTCTGGAAAGGCCGAGACAAGAGAACAAGTATTCCGGAATGGAGCACACTGTACATAAACAAAGACTGGAAAGAAGATAGATGGGAAGTTTATTTGTATTCTAAAGATTGGAGCCTGATGGACATCGGGAAAGCAAATATAGAGAAGCCAGTCAAGGTCCTTGCATAGAACCTGCCACCATATCCTGACTAAGTTCACATCCTAGAAAGAGATTTCTTGGGATCGGAAGGGGCTTGTATGTCCCCAGCAGTCTCCAAAGGCCTCAAGTCATTTTGTTTTCTTTTCTTTGTTCTTTCTCAGCGTGAAAGTTTCTATTTCCTATGTCTCTTTTTTCTTAGGAAGGCAGTGTTTATTCCATGCAAAGGTTGAAATAGACTTTTATAGATTTGTGTCTTTACTTCTGTGTTATGTCAAACAGCATACGTTAGAAAGCTTCATATATATTCATTAAATATTATATCTGTAACATATTACACATAATTAATACATGTGTTCATTTTACATAATATATAACATGTATGATTATAAAATATGTGATTATACGGTATATAATGTATGTGAATAATATATACAAATATCATTATATTGATATATATTATTTATAAATATATATTATATATATAAATATATAGATTAGGCCAAGATCAGAGGACAGAATTATAGAAGGAAAGGAAATTAAGTACCAGGTACTGTCTCAGAACCTTAGGAATAGTAAGTATTTAATCTTTACAGATTTCTAAGGAGGTTATATTGTTATTCTCAATGTACGGTAAGAAAAAATATGAAGTTCAGGTGAAGTAAATTGTCTATGGTCACAGCTAGAGGTATAAGAGGTGGAATCTGAGCCTGGATCTGTTTTTCTACAAACTCTATATTTTTCTCCAAGATTATTATCCCGGAGACCAAAACAGTATTGAAATCCAATAGTGCTGACTGGAAGTCAATGCCTGTTTTCAAATCCTCGGTCAGAAATTACACAGGGCAATGACATTGGAGGATTTGTGATGTGGGAAAGCTTGAATCCAGACTGGTCAGTGTGGGTTGGACTGCCCTTAAAAACCATGCATAGAATGTCCTTCTCTGCACTTGGCCTTCTGTGATCATCGTTAATCCAGTGATGAATTTTCCAAATCTAAAACACGCTGACGTCTGTGAGCACGTTAGGTGCTGTCTCTAGCGATCTTGGACTATCAAGTATCCATACCCTGCTTCCATTCTTGTTTCTCCACCTGTTTGCCAGGCATTATCACCACATTTATGCTGAACTGCATGAAA
This sequence comes from Octodon degus, assembly GCF_000260255.1. Lineage (NCBI taxonomy): Eukaryota > Metazoa > Chordata > Mammalia > Rodentia > Octodontidae > Octodon > Octodon degus. Next base: position 967,774 of record NW_004524677.1, read on the forward strand.
TATATGGATTTTTCCTTTTAGTTTTGTGTACATTCTTTTCGAAGTGCACATGTAGCCCACACATATGTAGCGCAGAGTAATGTAACAAATGCAGGTCAACTGCTGCCTCTAGCATGAAACCCAGTGACATGAGTGGAAAGTGGGTCATGGAGTTATGCAATCAGCTTCAATCTAGGGTTGATTTTTCTCTTCAAAGGACATTTAGAACATCCTTCCATTGGCAAAATTTGCCAGCCATTGATCTAACAAGGAGAACAGAGTTGGTAAGGAGAAACCACATGTGAAAGAGTCAAAGGTGAGAAAGTCACAATGGCACTTGATGTTTACATTAAATACAAGACAGGTCACTAGAATTTTAAAGAACTCTGGAATAAACTGCAAGAGAACTCAATGAATCCGTTCCTGCTGTTCACCCATCTGCTTTGTGCAAACACTTGACAAAGGAATAGAAGCTCCGAGAGCATATGGAATTATAAAGAAAGGACAAGGTACCCATGGATTCTAATAGGACGGAAGGCAAATGCTAAGACTGACTCAGAAAAGCTTGAACCGTTTTTCCATCTTACTTAGACAAGCTTATAGACACAAATAGTCTGATAAACCTGTAATCTTCTGAACTTGCCACGTGCCCACTTCTGGGAAGTTGAACTATAAATATGTTCAGGTTAGTTGTAGTGGAATACACGCATTGCTTGCGCCATCACTTCCGTGAATATTTATGATAATGCTGGCTGTCCTGGGGCAGGAAAGCATTGCAAAGACCCAGGACCATGCTTTGTCCTGCTCCCTTGCTCATACTGGGAGGCTGGAAACGAGAGGACCACTCTGAGTCTGATCTGTGCAGTTAGACCCGGTACAAACTATATACTCTGTCCTACACACACACACACACACACAAAGATCTTCTAGTGTAAGTCACAAAACTCTATAAAATGTAATTTCTTTTCTAAATTCAAATAATGATTATAATAATTGATAATGGTCATTGTATCTAAAAAGAGATAGCTTTCCAAATGTGTTTATTGTAAATCTTTTTTATACCACTGAAAGCAATAACAGGGAAAGGACTGTGTGGATTTTCATACCAAGGCTATCTTGTTCTCAGCAGTTTAGCATACTTTTTTTCCTCCACCTTTTTGAGGCAGGGTCTTGCTAGGAAGGTCAGGCTGGCCTTGCAATGATCCTCTTGCCTCAGCCTCCCAAGGGCTGGGATTACAAGGCTGTGTTACCCTGCCTGACTATCATACATTTTAAGAACATATAAATTTGATTTTCAGTACTGTACTTTTCAGGTTTTTATGAGTCCCTGATACAATTTTTTTTTCAACCTGAATGTAGCAGTGTGAAAAAAATCAATGATATTAAAAAGTAAAATTAAAGATCTATTTGTGATGAATGCACAGTGAGTAGCAGTTTATATGTGGTTTGGTTTGTCTAAAAGAGTTCATTTGGAGGTCTCAAGGAGTGGAGAATTATTACAGTCTTATTAATATGCTATTAGTTATATGTAGGATAATTATATGTGCTTAGATAAAGATAGAAAATGTAAAATTTTTAACAGGCAACTCAATATTTATCAAATCCCAAGGTATAAGTACACTAAAACATTATACTATATGCCATAAATATGTAAGATTATCTGTCAATTAAAATTTATAAGTCAATTTATTTTCCTTAGCATTATGGTTTCAGAGTGAAATAAATCAGGCACATGGTTTAAGCGTCCCATGGTTTCTCTTATATGAGAAACTCAAAGTAGGAATAAAGAGTGAAATAAAAGCTGGGTAAAAGAAAGTAGACAGATATATTTTTCTCAAAGGGAATCAAAATACAAGGAGAAGGGAAGGCAGAGATGGGAAGAGATGATAAGAAGAGTTAAGATGTGCTGTGTATGTGTAGCGGCTCCAGGCCGGGCATTTGCACGCTGTGCGTTGCGAACATTTACACACAGAGGGAGGGAATCAGGAGGTGAAGGAGGAGGAGGAGGATGGAGGACGGGGAGGGGGGGAGGGGAGGAGGAGGAGGAAGAGGAGGAAGAGGAGCAGGAGGAGGAGGAGCAGGAGAAGGAGGAGTAGGACGAGAATGAGGAGGAAGAGGAGGAGGAGGAGGAGGAAGAAGAAGAACAGAAGGAGGAGGAGGAGGAGGAAAACGGGATGAGAGCAGGGTTTAAGGTGAATTATGTACATGTACCAATTCCCACAAGGAATGTAGACATGTACTACAAACAGGCACCAATAAAAAAGAAAATAATTTTGTCAATCTAAGTAAACAATAGTTTTTGAAACCCCAACACAGAAATATCTACAGTGCATAATACTTTACATGTCTTAAACTACAGATTAAAGTAGTGTAAGGATGAGTATATTGATTCATTTCTAGTCTCACAAGATGGGGAAAAAACAAAAGGTATGGTTTCGTTTTTTATTCTATGTTTAAAAAAATCTATATGTGCATTAGGAAAATGTGAAAGGTTAATATAAATGTCAGGAGAAAATTAAAATTATATTCAGCAAAAGGTGAGGTAAGAAGACTCAAGTAATGTAAAAAGTATTTTCAAGGTAAATTCTTTGTTCTAATATGTCTAATAAAAGCTGAGAACACTCAAACTATGTTAAAAATTTGATAGCATGCTGCTTTAAAAATGAAACTTTAAAAATGAAACCCTTTATGGGCTGGCCAAATAGCTCAGCAGATTAAAGCTCCTGCAAGCAGGCACAGGGTCTGGGGGTTCGATCTCCAGGCCTGCCGTTCCGGCCTTGCCCCTGGGGCTCCCTGAGATGGCAATTGAGACTGGGTGTGGTGGCATGTGCCTGTAATCCCAGCATTTGGGAGGCTGTAAACAGGTAGATCACTAAGATCCAGTAGTGAGACCCTGAACACCCTGTAGACCCTCCCCTAAAAAATACAAAATAAAGAAAAAGAAATGCAATTAAAAATTATGCTACTCATAATAAATTTTAAAAATGTTATTTATTGTGACCTATAATAGTGGCTCTTGCCGTTTGGGCTCAGGATCTTTTTACTCCCTTAAAAATTACTGAAGACTGCAGGGAGTTTTTGCTTACATGGATTATAAAATACCTATGAATATAGATTGTGTTACAAGTCAGGACTGAATTTTCCATTTGGTCAGGTTGATTGATCTGCAGAGAGGAAGATTCACTCTTTATGTGTGAAAATACATGAATTTTCACAAATTTACACAGTGGTGGAACCATCAACATAGAATTCATTTGTGAGCAAGCACCTCCCCTCACTACCAGCTGGATAGTTTCGTCTTGTCCCCGTGTAATGCAGATTAACTCGTGTGTTATTTTGCTGATGGAGTCTGACTTTTCCCCTTAAACACTGCTTCTTTAAACATAATGCTTTTGATATTCATCCCGATTTTATGAGTGACAGCATTTTGTCCCTTAGATTGCCGAATAGTGTACATGATACACTTGTGCCAAGATTTCTTCATCTAGTTCCTAGTCAGTGGACATCTGGAACTTTCAGATTTAGTGATTTCGCAAAGAAAGCTGCTGCTGGCACTTAGGGCCAGGAAGTTGTGTAAACATACCTCTTCTCTCCTGTGGATAAAGACCCGGGTGTTGTTCTGTCATGCTGGTTGATAACTGCATACTTACCTTATAAGAAATGTTCTAAGAAATGATTCCAAAGTACCTGATTCATCAAGTTTACATTTTCACTAACAGGACATGAGAGTTCCCTTTGCTCAGTATCTCACCAGCCCTTGCTGTTGTCTGTTAAAATTGTTTCAGTTATTTCAATAAACTAGAGTGTTCTTGTGCTTTCCCTTCACATTTCCTTAGTGACTCATGCTTTTGAGCTCATTTGTATGTATTTATTTCCTGTTTCATCTCTCCTTTGGATGTATGAGGCTGTTCAAATCTCCTATTTGGTTGTTTGCTTTATAAATTATTCTTGTTCTTTATATCTTTTGGATACCAGCCCTTTATTAAAGTTGGATTTTGCTAATATTTTCTTCTACTCTGTAACTCATCCTTTTTGTTTCTCTTTATTTGCTTCTGTTTTTCCCTTTCTCCTTCTTCCCCTGCCTCCCTCTATTCCTCCCTCCCTCCCTTCCTCCTTCCTTCCTTCTTTCCTTCCTTTCTTCTTTCCTCCTTCCTTCCCTCCTTCCTTCCTTCCTTCCTTCCTTCTTTCCTTCCTTCTTTCCT
>NW_004524677.1:972239-989799 GCF_000260255.1 Octodon degus
CTCCCTCCCTTCCTTCCTTCCTTCCTTCCTTCCTTCCTTCCTTCCTTCCTTCCTTCCTTCCTTTCTTCCTTCCTTCTACAGTGTCTTCCAAAGGCATTTCAAACTCTGATGAAGCTGAATTTATCAATCTTTTTATGGTTCATGCTTTTGCATCTCAAAAACACTTTTGCATCTCAATTTTTTATTCTGAAAATAATTGACCTCAAGAGGTTTCTGAAAAGGTTTTGGGGACTGCTAGGAATCTCCAGACTATATTTGAGGTTTATAGCTCCAAAATGTAAGAAAAATTAAGCAGAAATTATGAGTAGCAATATTAAATTTGAAATTAATTAACCAATTCAAAGATATATTTAAAAAAAGAAAAGGGGTGCTTCTATATTATGAAATTTCTCTGTAGGCAATAAGTGATTTAGAAACTAACAGGACTCCGGATATAGCTTAATGGTACAGTGCTTGCCTCCTATGTGTATGCTTCTGGTTTAGATCCCCAACCCTGCAAAAACCAAACAACCAACCACCAACCAACCAAGCAAACAAAAAAATAGAAATATTTTATTACTAAAGTTGTAAAAGACTGCCAAATCCTTACTTAGAAGCAAATCCAGAGACTAAACTTTCATATTAATTAATTGAGAAAGATCAAATACAGATAATATTTGCAGCATTAAAAAAGAAAAGATTAATGTTTAATGTTAAGTAAAAGACAATTAAGTACTAATAAAATCATTAAAAAGGAAATACAAAATAAACATTTAGAAAGTTCATTGAATATTATGAAAATAAAATTTTCTAAAGCTCTACTTTATGTTTTCTAATTACTTTGAAAATTTTAATTATATATATATATGTATATATATATATATATATTTTTTTTTTTCAGAACTGGGGATTGAACTCAGACCCTTGCGCTTGCCATGGAAGCACTTATTCCAGTGAGCCATCTCCCCAGCCCCAATGATAGATATTTTTAAAAAGAATTTTGAAATCATATAAAGAGCAGAAAATAAAAATATGTTCATAAATATAAAAGAAATTGACAAACAGGTATAATCATTATTACCAAATTGCTGTTGACTCATTTTCAGAGAAACGTTCTCTCAAGCTTGTAAATAACAAATTACATGCTTTACATTCAAACTATTTCAGGTATTGGAGAAAGGTGGATTGATTTTGTGAAATGAGCATAAAATTGTGCCAAACATAGAAAAAAAGAAAACTATATACTGCTCCTTTCTTTTCAGATTGTTCAATGGAATACTTGAGTATCCCCAGTGAGAGATTAACAGTTACTATTCACAGGTAGTATTCTAGGTACTTGGCATATATATTTAATAAACCAGAGGTAAAGCAATTCTTAACAGAATTCATTAACACAGGAGTTTTTATGGCCAAAAGTGTGCTATTATACATTATAAAGCTCTATGATTTATTTGACAACTCCTTTCACTCATCCGCTTCTTGTCCACAGCGTACACCTCTGAACCGCTCAATGGCTGACGCTCGAATGTTCCAGATACAGGTATGTTACTAGCATTCTCGGCCGTTAGAAATACTTCCAGGGATCAATCTTCATAATTAACATAGATTTGGAAAGCCTAAGGAGATCACACTGACACTGGCATGCTAGTCATAGAGCCATCTATCATCATTTTGTAGATGGTAGCCTAAGAAGGAACAGTTGATTTATTATTGTGAAACATGGTAATATAAACACTTTAACAGGTTAGATTTAAAATATGGTGATTTAAACTGATGGAAAATGGACTCTAATAAAACAAAAGAACAATATAGTTTTTTTGTTTTTTTGCGGTACTGGGGATTGAAGTCAGGACTCTGTGCTTGCCGGGCAAGCGCTTATTCTACTGAGCTATCTCCTCAGCCCAAGAATATAGTTCTTTATGAAACTGGCCAAAGGTAAAGGAAGCTTTGTTCAAAAGCTGGTGTGATTTATGGGTGGTATCTCTGATCTTGCTGGCAGAAGTGGCAATTGGCACTTTAGTTTTGGGGAACTATTAGATGACACAAATATTTTACATGTGGAAAAATATTTTAATATATATCTATATTATGTATCTAAAAAATAGAGTATCTAAGTGCGTCTCAGGTTCTAAGAAGGATGAGGTAGGAAGAGATAGAAGAGGTGGGAGAGTGTGCGTAAAAAAGGTCTTAAATTTATAAACCTGATCTCATTCTGTAGAATACACCATGTCTACCCTCCCTTTCCTGACTCTCGCCTTGTAGTCTGGAGGCTTTGGGGTTAAGGAAAATGCAAGTAAGTTTCCAAGTAAAAATCACCAGTGACCCTCAAGTAGGCAGCCTATGTGTGGTTATGGGCAATTGTGGGTTAAAATGCTACCGGAGTTCTCAGACCCTATCAGGAAGGCAATCTGTGGCTTGGTTGGCTGGGCTGAGTGAACCAGGCTTTCCTTGTGCAGCAGTAATGCACCTTGCTGTGCAATCCAGCTTCCCCAGAAGTGAGAGTGCTCACAGCAGAGGCCAGCCTATCAGTGGCTTCCTTGAGGTTCAGAGCCACCATGGAAAGGGACAGTTGTTGGTATCCAGTCTGAGCTTTCTTCCTTTAGGAATCTTCAAGCTGACATGGTTTTGAAAATTGTGTTGCAGTTTCTTCCTATCTCAGAGTGGCAGGAAAGCCCAGGCATGACGCCGTGAAACTTCCAGGGCATCATGGCAGTCTGGAGCCAGAATGTCGTGCTAATGTGTCACCGACACAGCCACGAAGAGCCTTGATGCCGCCAGGGAGGGCCCCACTGCCTTTTTCACTGGTTCCTTATCTTCAAGGTCAGCAAACCACCTGGCAAACGCAGACGCTGCTGACACCTGCATACTGCCTGCCCATAAAGACGTCTCTCTGAACGGGTTATTGGAATAAAGCATTATTCAGAACCTCACATTATACAGGATCAAATGGCTATTTCAAAAATCTAAGGTTTTATAGACTGTTCTATACTTGAAAAGATTCACTATCGGGTAATATTTGCATATTTTACTTCATGTTTCGCAGACTCTGATAGCAGCAGTAGTGGGTCAGCAGCAGTGGGACAGGAATTGTTTGGTAGGGGCACATGCACATGTAATTACAGAAAGCAACACTGTGGACTTCTCTGTATGGGCGCACATGCATGTGTTTTAGTTACATATGTGTTTCCATGGCAACACCTAGAGATGCAATAGACCAAGTAACAAAATGTAACAAATTATTTTAACCATCTCTTCATCATTATGAAATTTATGACTTTGTGTGCTTATTTAGAGTGCTTCTTTTAACCGCAATTCTAGGATCTACCTTATGCTCATAGTAAATGGTGGTCAATTAAATACTAAAAACCACTCTAACACGACTTTGGCACCGCTGTGGCAATTATGATTAATTTTTAAATTGGCCTTCATTTAAAGGCCTACAGGAAATTTTGTTTGTTTTGTTTTTATGAGAGGGAATAAGTGATGGAAGATTTCTACAGCAAAGACTTCATTAAAATAAAATACTCTGAAGTACGTGGTTTAAAGACCATAATTTTATGCTGCAGTACAATTTAAAAATGTCATTTACACTAAGTTCGATGGAACAGTATTAGGGCAGTGACAAACACTAGAAAGGTATTAAGCTAGGCATCAAAACTTGTGTTATACCTCTAGGTGTATATACAATTCATGGTATACAACTGACAATCCAAATGAGAAGTAGGGAATTGTGAAAAAATCTCTCTCACCAGGGTGTCCCTAGAGGCTGACTGCTGTTAGTGTAGTCTTGAAACTCATTCATAGACCATTGAGTCACGCTAAAAGATTTTAAAGTGTAAATTCTAACTGAAAGTTACCAAAATTTACCATATTGTCTCAGGTCAGTAATCTTCCTCAGACCTCATTTTGTGATCTATAAAATGGTGTGATTTGGATGGATGTTGGAATTTGGAGAGATATACAAAGGTACTTTGAGGGTTTTACCATTATGGTATTAAGGAAAACGAAAGTATGAAATAGGCCATGGCCAGCTTAACCATGTTAATATCTAGGAGGATAAATACATCTCATAGATTTCATTAGTGTTCTTAAACTGTTATATAGTTGTGCACATGTAGGGTCATGGGGCGTTATATGAATAAACGTACATTATGTGTAGTGATCAAGTAAGAATAATTCAAACTTTTGTTATCTCTAATATTTGTCATTTCTTTATGTTGAAAATGCTTTGAATCCATTTTCCTAGATATTTTGGAATTTACAATAAGTTACTAGTTGTAAAGTTATTAGGCTATTGAACTCTCCAAATTACCCTCTTACTTCACTGTAGTTTTATACTCCATCACCCTCTTTCTCTTTCACTTTCCTTACATTTTCCAGCATCGTGTTTTCTTTGCCTAGTTTATTTCATCACGATAATGTCTGTCAGCTCTGTTCAGGTGGCACAGATGACATGATGTCAGTTTTAGGGCTAAATTATATTCTGTAATGTGACCGAGTTTTAAAAAAGAAAACCAAGTCTTTACAGCTTGGTTGAGGATAATTCTATGCACATCTATTCTATTTTTCTCTCCTAACTGACCTTCAATCCTCAGTGAATAGCTCCTGACTCTTACTGTAGCTCTTGACCCCTGCAAGAACTCCTACCCCCTGTAATCATAGCTTGAGTATGTCCTGGCCTCATCCTGAAACACCTCGGTTTTAATTCTCACTCCTGCCCCATGCCATTTTCTTACTGTTTCTTAGTTCAGATTTCTGAGACTGGAATCTTCCTGGTTCAACTTATCTTGCAGTGGCAACCCTAAATCCTATGTCAGTAGCCAGCAGATGGATTGAGGCAGTGTGCCCCACCCAGTCCAACACACTTTGGTCAGTGTGGGGGAAAGTTCATATGGTACAAAGCCTCACTGACCAGGCAGCAGAAGACCCTCAGCAGGGACATTTCACCAGGACAGAGCTGTTTATAGGGGGATCTCAAGATACCCCGCGTGAGTCCAGACATAGTGAATGACTTTGGCTTGTGTAAAGGAACAAGTGTTTTTTCCTTTGTGTCTTTGTCGACATAATTTCCCCTGACTCAGTTCTGTAGTAGCTCTCGACCTGCTCTGTAAGTAAACATAGTCTGTTGGCTTGAATCTCGAATGTCCCTTCCATCATGGGAACTATGTCTGGATTTTCATTCAGCATGGCTTGACCATCGGTGCATTCAGTGAGTCATAGTCATTGTGAGGTGGGGAAGTAGAGTCCTGACGCTAATGGGTAGAAAGAAAGTGAACATGATAAACTATAAATAGTGTAATACTTTCCTCTGATTGGATAAAAACGGTTTCTGGGCAATATTGTGCTATTACTGATTTTGCAGTGGGTGAGTGCAGAAAGAAAGGAAGTTAGAAAGATAAATGGAGGGTGTTCTTGCATTAGTATTCAAAGTTTAAGAAGGATAAATGCTGGAGAGTGAGAGAAAAGATGAATTTTTCTAACAAGCTGCTGGGGAAACTGTCAGATCAAGCTTGACACTGGGGAACAAACTGCTAAAAGATGCTTCAAGCGCTTGAGAGACAGAACTGTGGAGGATGCTACTGAAATGAACCTCAGAATGCTTTTTTCTCCAGAAATGTATATACACATTTTATGCTAAGTATTTAAATGATTAGAACAACTTAAATTCAGTCATCTGGAGTATCTATATTAGAGCAGGAGTCATGTGACTGACACACCACTGCCACCTTTTGGAGACTCACCTTATTTGTTGGCCGGTCCTTTAAATCACTGCTAAAATTAGTTTAGACTTTAGGAAATTACAGTTATTCAATAATAACAAAGTAACATGAAGGAGAGGCAGTAATACATGTGGGAATGAAAAGAGGTGATGCTTCATTCACAGGTGAGAAAACAACAAAGAAACAGGATGGAGACAATCCCACTGTCTTTGGTGTATGCGACAGCATAATTAAATTCAGATTTTATTGTGCACATCTTCTATAATGTCAAGCAATATTTTCACTCATATATTCCTCCATCCACCAGACATATAATAAATTCTCATTCTGTTCCCATCTCTGCTCTAGATGGTGAACATAATAAGGAACAAGACACACAATATAATCCATGTCCTCCAGAAGTCTAATCCAGAATCTGTCAATTTGTATTTAAAATACGTATATAGTTTTATTTCTCATATTTTCTCAGCTTGAGAGAAATATATCTAAATATTTTAGTTTTTGTCTCCAAATTTAAAGAGTTCTGTGAAAACTTAATGTCTTATAAATATTCATAATAAATATTATTTATTATTCCCATAGTGTCTTCCAAAATTTTAGCCTGGGATCACATTGATATTGGTAGTGAATACATTTATATTAAGAACATCATTAACTGAAGTTTCAGTGTTACCTGAATCACAGAGCTACGTACATTAGTAGTGTGATACAATTTGCATTGTATGTCAGGAGAATCATTTTCCGGTGGCTTGCACATGCCATAAATTCTTCTTGAAAGCCACTGGAAAATAAATTGGAAAGCTATCACATTAATTGTTCCATAAAGACTTTATGAAGAAAAGGCTTTTTATGAGCTGTTTTTATGAAGGGAGGGAGAAAAGTAAATGTGTTTAGACAGGGAGGGTGCTCTGAGTTTAGAGTGCAGCTTGGGAGAAGGCTTGGCTGTGGGTGGGAGTGGAAGGAAAATAGGAAAGAAAGCTGTTTGCACATGTGCTCCTAGATGTGAAGGAAAGCTCCACAGAGGAATAAAGGCATCTACAGGGATGAAGTGAAGGGAATCATCCTAATTTGGGTGTGACAGGCAACTTGCAGGTGAAGCATTTCATTCTATAGCTGACATGGTGGGAATGGGGGCGAAGAATATTTCTGAAGTTGGACTCTGGCCTGTAAGACTGCAGAGGGAGATTTAATGTCCCAGAAACTAAGAGAAGGCAAATGCGCTTCCCTGCACATGGCAGCACTTGGACACCCTGCTCAAGACTAAGGCCTTTAAGTTGTCCTTCATAAACCTTGGAAGAAGTAAAACTCTCATCTCGGCAATGGCAATAAGTTTCCCATCCTGGAAATAGGGACCAGATCTCCAACTGGGATGCAGGAATTGAGGGGACGAATAGGGATGAAAGTGGAACAAGCCTGAACAGGGAGCAGAAAATATAGATCACGCCTAGGAAGCGGAGGGATCCTGGAAAGACGAGCGGAGGCCACCGGACAAAGGAACTGGGCACTTTCTAAATGTAACCCAGACTGAGTATAGGTCCGTGGAGTGAATAGGACTCTCAGTGGGACCAATCCAGTTTGGACTTTGATGTCGGACAGGGGTTCTGGAGAACACATCAGTGAAAACAGTTCATGCAAAGCATAACCAGAGCTTTCACGGAAGCATTTAGCAAGGCCTAAAGGGTGGCTCAGATGATTCAGGAAATGTATCAACTGTCTGGCAATTGTTTTTCCAAAGATCAGTTACCTTTAGAAGTATCAGAATCATCTTGCGCTTCTCAAATTCGTTCACATATCATTGTCTATGTCATTTGTTGTAATCGAATGTGGGATGCGAAGAACTGGGGTAAAAGCGTGAATATTTTCCAAAATGCATACGACGAGATGTTTAAGGCACAATCTGAGATAATTCTCTGTGTGTCAAGTGCAGATTTCAGACACAGATTTCACAGCCTGTCTCAGAGCCCTGGCTGCTGCTACCTAAAGTATGTAAATTGTTTCTGAAGCAGATATATCCACCGCCTTCTTCGAGATCGTTTCCACTATTCCTGACACCTTAAACCGTAAGTTGTTAGATGAACGCTTGTGATATTCTTCAGTTTATCGATGATTACTTCATTGTACAAATATTTATTGAATAGCGTGTGCCAGGTGTTATGCGAGGTGTTGGGAGTACAGAGGTGAAGAAGGTAAACTTGGTGCTCTCCCCGTGTTGACAGTCTAGTGCTGATGGTTGTGGGGAGGAAAATGAAGCACAGTAAGTGCACACGCTAGTTTTACACCATAATATGCAGGGCAGAAAAAATTGAAATGGGATGATATGATGACAGGTAATGAGAAGAGGGTTGAGTGATCAACCCTACTGAGGCGCAGAACTTTGAGCTGAAATCTCACAGAAAAGACTGCTGAAAGAGCCAGGCATGGTGGTGCTGGCCTGGGACCTTAGCACTGTGGGAGGCTGAGGCAGGAAGATTGCAAGTTTGAGCTTTGCCTCGGCAATCTTTATTTAACAAAGAAAAAAGAAACAGCCTGAGGATGTAGCTCAGAATGAAAGGCTCTAGGTTCAATTACTAGTACTATAACACACACACACACACACACACACACACACACACACACACACACGACTTTCTTAAACTCTTGGAGAGTGGGAAGCCTTTTAATGGAAATCAATTTTCTTTCTTCTTTCTTTCTTTCTTCTTTCTTTCTCTTTCCTTTTTTCTTTCTTTCTTTCTTTTTTTTTTTTTTTTTTTGGTGGAACTAGGGATTGAATTCAAGCCCTTGCACTTGCCAGGGAAGCACTTATTCCACTGAGCCATCTCCCTGGCCCCTCAACCTTCTTAAGACCAAAATTTATTTCCTTTATTACTGATAATAATTATACTGAAGAATATGACCAAAGTATCAACTTTATCAAGGTAAATCTTTCGGTGAATGTGACTGAATTACCAACTTTTTATTTATAAAGCAAATATTAGAGCATATGGTTTATTGCTGTGGACCAGTAGAATTGCAAATGCTATGTAATGTGAGAATTAGAATCATCCACTCATTCTACAGCTGGTTGGGGTTGGCCTACTCTTCCTACTGGAGGGTCCTAAATTTATGAGACTGACAGTTGAGAGGAACAAGGCATAAAGGATATTCTGGAAGCTGACCTATTTGACAGTTCAATGGAGCAGTTCTAACTAGGAAGTGACACCATATAGAATGATAGGCTTTTCCACAATCAGTGGTATAATTCTGTTTTCTTTTTAAATTTTTTTTTCAGTAGCCAGGATTGAACTGTGGACTTTTGGACTGACCTATGTCTCTAGCCAATTGGGTTTTTCTTACGGTGCTAGGTTACCCGGGCTGGGCTTGAACATATGATCCTTCTTTCTCAGCCTCCTAGAGTGCTAGGATTGCAAGAGCCACACCTGACTCTCTGCTTTCTTTCTAGCTGTTTTGCTTTATCAAACATCTGCTGATAATCTACCAGGTACCAATCACTGTGCTGGAGGCCGGTGAACCAAGCAAGAGTTTCAACCATAAGAAACTTTAAATTTTACAATGGAGATGAAATATTAATTTATGGTCATGGAGCTCTGGGCCAGAAAAAAATTCATTTAGGGTAAGAAACACTCCTTGCTCTAGAAATTTAAGGGATTGATTTTTAACTATAAAATACAAGGTCTCTGAGAAATATGGTGATGGGTAAAATTTGGACAGAACAAACTGGTCCTTGTCATAAAATATGAAGTTTGGGTTTTCATATTGGTGTCTGATTTTGGCAACTGTAGCAAAATACCTGAGAAAATCAACTTAAAGGAGGAAAGATTGATTTTGGCTCACAGTTTCTCAGGTTTCAGCCCATGGCTGACCCATTTACCACTGGACCTCTGGTGAGGCTGTGCATCATCTCAGGCACATGCACCAGAAGAAGCCAGGAAATGAGAATGAGAAGGGAGGGTCTGGAGTCCCCAAGCCCCACCAAGTACACCTGCCATGACCTAGTGTCCTTCTTGCAGGGCCCAGCTATTAAGTGTTGAACCATTTCCCAGTGGCAATCAAACCTTCAACATATTTGGAGGCCATGTAAAATGGAAATTATAGCAGTCTTAAGGATTTGGAATGAAGTTAAGAGTAACAGAAATGATTTTGGAGTGTAAAAATATTGTGTATCACATAAGCAAGCAGCAGTCTGGGCACTTGGGAAAGTTCAGGGCCACAAAACATTCTTTGTGATGGAGAATTGTCAAGGAACTTGGACTGGGAGACTATATCATACCCTAGGCTATAATGGTCCCCTTTACTGGCAAGATTATGCTAAATAAGTCTGTTCTGTACAGCAGCCTCATATTCCAGGGAATTCAGAAAAATGCAAGAGAAAGCAAAACACCTGCTGTGGAATGAAATGCTGGAAAAGGAAGAGGTTGCTTAGGGGGTAAGAGGACCAATGGAACAGGCATCACGGGGAGGGGGACTGGAAAGCAAGCTTAGGGAAAATCCAAGCAAAGAAAAGAGACTGCCTCGGGATTTGCACCACAGCCTCTGTATTTAGGCTTTAAAGGAGGCACAATGACCCAGAGAGACGGATAACTTAGACACTTCTGAAAACAGCCATGCCAGGTTCACTCAGAGCTATGGTGTGGAATGGAAGGTACAACAGTCGGGACATCTGGGATCGTCAGGTGTTTCAACAGGAGGGAGGAGAGGGAAGAGGAGGGAGGAAAGGGAGGAGGAGGGAAGAGAAGGGGAGGAGGGAGGAGGGGGAAGGAAAGAGGAGTGGTGGGAGGAGCCTCCACAGACACTTCCACTCGCTTTATAACCAACTGTAGATATATTTATAGCTATACCCTTTCTTCTCTTCATAAAAAAAACTAGGGACAAGAGATTTTTCCAAAGAGGGCAATAGGAGTTGGCTGCGAAACTGAGGGCGGGAGGTTCCCAGGCAGTGGAGATACTGCGGTGCGAGATCTTGCAGCACTTCAATGAATTTCAAGTTAGTTTCAAACTCCTGAAGTATCAGACTGTAAAATCTGTGGGAATCTGCCCTCACTTCGGTGTAGAAAGTTAGAGAATCTTCAAAGCAGTTGACAAGGAAATGACAAACACCACATTCTGTCATTTAAATGACATTTAGGTGAAGAAGCAGTAGGGCCCGAGGTAGATTTAGAGCTGATGATGAAGGAAAGACAGCTTTTTGCCACCTCTCCTGTCTCTGTTGGATTCCTGGTCCTCTCAGGCTCTATCCTGGGGCCAAGATGCCTCCTTTTGTGTGGCACAGCCATGGCCCGTGGTCCATTTGGCCACTTGCATTTACCTGTCTTTCCAAGTAGCTAATTTTAACTCTTTGAAAGCAATTGTGGGCCTTGTGAAATTTCACTGCCAAATACTCCCTATCTTTTAAAAATAAATTAACCTACATAAGGCTATCACTGAGCATACCCAAGAAAATTAACAATAGTTCCTTAAGATCAAAATTTCCATCCACATTCACCTGCTTAGGCAAGCGCAGTGACTGTGGTTTGATCCCTGGCATGCTGCTCCAGCCCTGCCCCCAGAGTGGGCTGAGCCAGCTACAGAGTCCTGGTGTAGTGACATACTCCTGTAATCCCAGCACTGGGGAGGCTGAAAGCAAGAGGATCATGATGAGTCCAAGCTGCGCAGTGAAACCCTGAAACAACAAAATGTATTAAAAAAAAGAATGAAAAGAAAAGAAAACTGTTGTAGAAATAATGCATGTGATGCTACAGTTGGATCTAAAACCTACATAAGCCCAAGGATGAGAAGGAAATGGAAACTGATCTGTTGCCCAAGGGGGGAAAAAAAAAACGAAGGCACTTTAGCCAGTGAAAAACTCAATTGTGTCAAAAAGTGATTGCACATTTAGGTTGAAGCATGGTCCTAGAATCAAAGAAGAGAAAGTTTTGTTTTCACTGCCAGACTCCACTTGGAGTATTGTGCCCTGAAAACTTCTAATGAAGATGAAAGGATTTACAAAGACATTGTCTGAGAAAAAGGGTGGAAAAATGTTTTGCTGGCTTTGGAAAAAAAATAAAAGTTAACACCCTAGGCGAGAGATGCTATATTAACTGCTTTGGAATACTGCCATTTGGAAGTTGCATGTGCTTCTTTTAAAGGGTAGTTCAGGGGCTAATGGAGGAAACTCCCAAGGAAAAGGCTTCAGTGCGGTCTCATAATATAATAATGATGGCTATGGTAGACCGAAAGTATTGCCTTAGGAAGTAGCTAATTCTGTCACAGGTGGCATTCCTTGTCATACTTGGCAGAGGAAATGAAAGCATTGAGTGGCTTTTCAGACAAAATATTAGGATTCTTTCCAACTATGCTTGCTGAGGATTCTTTCTGTTGTGAGTGATAAAAACCCAAGTACCCATTTTTTGAAAGAATCCTTGATCAGGTACATATGATCAGTGGTATGACTGAACACTGAAATTCCAGTAGGATAAGGAGAATCTCTCTCTCTCTCTCTCTCTCTCTCTCTCTCTCTCTCTCTCTCTCTCTCTCTCTCTCTCTGTGTCTTTCTCTCTCTCTCTGTCTATCATTCTTGTGGCCTTATCTCTCAAGATCTGGTCTATCTTTTGCCCATTGATTCAAATTATAATCTGTTAAGAATAAAAGGTTGTAGGATGTTTTTGAATCTTAAAATTCCTGGTTAAAAAATCCTAGAGAAAGCTTCAGTGCTACCCATCAACTCTGGACAGGAAAAGAAATTGATAATGAATCCATTTGTTCAGGTGCTGAATTGTGAGCTTGCTCTTCCAAAAAGGACTTTGATTACAGGAAGTTTCTATCTATGTTGTTTGTAAGGACAGGCTCCCTGTCATGCTTTTAATGACATGGATAGTTTATAATGAAGATAAGTCACTGTGTATGGAGCACATCATGGAAACCTCAAGCCATGAAGGAAAAAATATTTGAAGGTCACCTGGAAATGCCATACTAAATGTTCTTCTGTAGTTGAGGACAACTTTGAAATCCCTGCTACCCACAAACTAGCCAGGAACTCAGCAAATAAAGTAAAGCCCTTCTTCTCTGAGGAAGTAGGGGAAACTCTGCGACAAGGACAGTTGAGCCTGTGTCAGCTTAGGTTCTACAAACATCTATTTGTGGCTGAAAGCCAAGGGTCAGACCTGGAGCCTGTGGGATCCCAGAGGAGATCCTAGTGTTTCTGTAGAAAAGTCCATTCTTCTCAAGCATGGGGAAGTCCAGTGTCCTCAAGGTGAAATGCAATGGTGGAAATGGTCCTTGATTAGGAAGAGGAATTCTCCTGTTCCTAATACCTCTCCTTTCCTCCTCACCATCCTGCTTCCAAGAAATTGCCTTAGCTCTGCCAAGAAACCTTTAGGCTTCCAAGGCATTCATGGGTTAAGAAGAACCCAGGCTTGACTCTTCAGGAGAAGTCATAGCCCCAAGTAACAGTTCATACAGACATAGTGAGATCATGTTGGAACTTTCAATTTACGTTGTTTTGTTTTAGTTATTTGTATTCTCTATTTTAATATTTTTGCTTGGCATATACTTGCAGTGTATAATGGTTGTGCTCCTAGTGAGGAGTTGTAATGTGTATAAGACACCTTCATTCCATCATCCAATTTTCCTCATACCCATCTCTTGGTCTCTTACCTTTTACAACACATCTATCTCCCTATTGCTCTTATTTATCTCTAGTTTGCTTTGTACTTATATTGGGTTCTTACATAAGAGGAAGCATAAAATACAATATTTAAATGGTGTATCTGATTTATCTCACTTAATATTATGGTCTTGAGATGACCATAAAATGACGCAAGTTTGTCCTCTCTATAGCAGAGATTACTCCTTTCTTATATAAATACCACATTTTCTTTATCTATTCATCTGTTAGTGCATATGTAGGAAGCTTCTCGGGTTTCCATATTATGAATTATGCTGTTACAAACATTAGTATATGTGTATTCCTGTAATATCATATCTTAAATGCTTTTGGGGAAAATTGTAGCAGGGGCTTAACTGGATCAAAGGGAATCTCTGTTTTGGACCAACTTCCATACTGATTTCCATAACGGTTGTGTAAATTTGCCAACCATGTATAAAGATTTCTTTTTCCTACAGTGATGCTGGTAGTAATTGTTAGACACATGATTTGTTTTTGAGCACATTGTGGATGGTATTGTTTTTTATTTTCTTTCCCAGTACATTCGTCACATAAGAAAATATAAGGATGCTGTTGATTTTCTGTGTTAAATTTTTTATCCTGCTATGATGTATCAGAAGTATTTTGGGGCCAGGGAGATAGCTCAATAAAATAAGTGCTTGCCTGGCAAGCACAAGGGCCTGAGTTCAATCCCCAGTTCTGCAACAACAGCAACAAGAACAACCACAACAAAAAAGTAATTCTGTGGTATTTTGGGTCCTCTATGGAAAAGATTATGTTTTCTACAGATAATGATTTGATTCATTCTTTTGCTTTATTTCTTTCTCTTGCCTTTTTGGTCTGGCTTATGTTTTTACTACTATATTAAACAGGAATAATGGTAGATGTCTTTGTCCTATTCTTGATTTTAAAGGGAAAGCTTTAAGTATCCCTTGATGAAGTTTATTTGGTTATAATATATAATTTTTTGATAATTTGTTGCATTTTGTTTTCAAGCACATTGCTAGTGGGTGTTGGTAGAGTTAACATGGCTCTTGCATAATCTTCGATGTAAGTGAAAATGTGAGGAGGAAGATGATGAAGGTGATGTTAACAACGCCTGCAAGTCTAGGTGGATCCCTTTTGCTGTTCTGAGAAAGTCGTCAGCATGCCCAGGACACTAATCAAATGAAAGCTAAAATGTGTATACTAGGCTGCTTCTCTGAAACCCCACAAGGAGAATGTCAAGTGATTGAATGTTTCATTATATTTTATATTTCATAAGATGCTGCAGGGTATAGGAAGAACAAAAAATAATGGTGAAAAAATGGAGGAACAGGAGTGAGAAGTCCTGGAGTTGGAAATAACTATCTGCCTTGCTTTGGATGTGTAAATAAAGCACCTTAAAATCCTGGGAGACAAAAGGGCAATGAGTGAAAACTTAGGCCTAACTGTGAATCCGATTGTCTCCAAACATTTAGAACAAATAAGAGACAAGTTTAATTTGTCTTTCTGAACACTAGGATTAAAAGAAATGGACAGTGTCTTAGTTGCTCTTCTCATGGCTGACACAAAATACGCAGCACCAGAAATTAAAAAGAAGAAAGTTTATTTTAGTTTGTAGGTTGTAGAGGTTTTCAGTCCCTAGTCAGCTCCTTCCAAGGCAGGGCAGCATGGCAGAGGGGCATCACTTGGAGAAACAGCGCTAGAGCAGACAGGCAGTGGGCAGTGGGCAGTGGGCAGTGGGCAGTGAGCCTGCCTTTCCCTGTAGGAAGCATCAAGGATACATGCCTATGTGCTGGTGTCACGCGCCCAGGATGGGGCTTCTGTGTTCAGTAAATCCTCTCAGCCACGTTCAGAGCTATGCTAAGTCATTTAGTGCACTGATCCAGTACCACACAACCTTAAACCCATACCACATAGCCCTTATCCTGTCACCTGCCAAAAGCCCCACTTGTGACTATATGAGTCTTTGGGGCAGGGATATCCAGATACAAGCAATAACAGGCAGTCTTTCACGCATTTTGACTGTGACCCCCACACACCACATGTTATACCTTTTAAATCATATGTAAAATCTATTATATGAATGCACACACACACACACACACACACACACACACACGTACTTGAGATAAAGACTTCCTCAAACAATTATCCTTGTGGTGCACAATTCTTCCTATTCTATTCTGTTGTGCTGTACTTTTTGATCTTCTTTGTATTAAATTAGTTGTTAGTGGGGATTTGGCTTGTTTTGAAGACTTAGCTATTACAAACTCTGCTGCTGCTATAAATATGGGTGTACATATATCGCTATGGGAGTGTTTTCTAATTTTGGAGGAACATCTTGAGAAGGGGATAAATGGGTCAAATAGTATATCTAATTTTAGCTTTTGGAGGAATCTCCACAATGATTTCCACAGTGATTATACCAATCTGCACTCCCATCGACAATGGAGAGCAGTTCCATCTCCTACACAGCACCTCCAGCATTTGTTATTGGGTCACTTCTTAATAATTGCTATTTTTTTTCTGGGGTGAGATAGAATCTCAACATTGTTTTAATTTGCATCTCTTGAATGGCCAGTGGTGTTCAACGTTTTTTCATATATTTATTTGTCATTCCTACTTCTTTGTCTGAGAAGTTTCTATTCATTTCAGATGCCCATTTTTTGGATTTGGACTTTAAATTTGGCAGAGTGTAATTTTTTGAGTTCTTTATATATTCTAGATATTAGTCCCTTACCTGAGGAACATTTAACAACAGTTATTCCCCATTCTGTGGATTTTCTGTTTACTCTGTTGTTGATTTCTTTAGTTGTGCAAAAAAATTTTAATGAGGTCCCAGTTGCTGATTCTTTATAACATTTTCTATATAACTGGGATTTTGTTTATAAAATCTATTCATGAACATGTGCAGCTTCAAGAGTTCTACCTGTGCATTCTTCCAGCAGACTTAGTTTCTGTTTTAATGCTTAGATCATTGATCCATTTCAATTTTAGTTTAGTGCATGGTGAGAGATGTGCATTTAGTTTAACAATTGTACATTAACCAACAAATGGGTAAAGAAGTATGGTTTTTTTTTTAATAAAATGGATTACTTCTTAGCCATAAAGAAGGATAAACTTCAGACATTCTTAAGTAAATAGATGTACCTTGAGGTCACACTATTAAGTGAAGTAAGTTATACACACATGTAAATATTACATTGTTTCTCCAGTGTAAGAAACTGAAAGTGTAAGCACGAACTAAAGTGTAGAATGTGTATTGTGAAATAAGAAGAAAGAGTTCCATGGGAAGGGGAACTACGGAGGGGAGAGAGGGGAGGAAGGAAAAAAGGAAAGAGTAAAAGAACGGGCAAAGAAGGAAGCAATAGAAATGAAGCTTTGTAAATATGAAGGGTCAAGGGTTGGAAGGAGGGTAGGATAGTGGGAGAAAAAGAAGAACCAAGACAGGAAAGTAGAGGCAATTACATTGATTAGCAGGTACAAATTCCCTATGATGAATGTGATCATTATGTAAATATAAAATGTACCAATAAACTTAATTAAAACAATAAATTGGTTGTAGCTTGCTATTTGAAACCCTTCAAGTTAGAGGACATAAGAGGTATTCCTCACATTTCTACTCCATCTGGAAAACTTATTGGAGGCTCTAGGAAAGTAGAGACAACAGCACTGCTTAGTGGAGTCCAGCACATATTATTATCAACACCATCTATTAATTGTCTGACTTTGGGCAAGTCATTTAATATCTCTCTGCTTCAATTTTCTTATCCATAGGAAGATAATGATAGTATTTAACCTCTCACCTCTGCTGTGAGTGGAAACACATTGAACAACGCTGGGTATATAGCTAGCTTTCATTGTTATTTGTTAATGCAGTTAAAACCCCTGCATTTACCAGGTAAGGGATGTCATTTACCAGGTCATTCTTTCACTTGGGCATTCTCTTTCATTAATTTCTGTGATGGCTGGAGAGTTTCTCAAACAAAATAAGGCATTTTATATTAATTACTTTTGCTATCTAACTAATAATTACCTGTGGGCTACAGACTGATGTCACGAGTGTATAGATTAGGCATAGAAAGATGAGCTGCTAGTTTAAGACAATGTGTCCCCTCCTTCACAGTGGTCTACATGACAGTGGAGGCTGAGCAGTCACACTGAGGGAAGGGTGTGGGCTCATAAGGTGATGCAGGCAGACTGACGATTACAGGAGTCAGGGCAGGAGGGTCAGGGC
>NW_004524677.1:989899-1023228 GCF_000260255.1 Octodon degus
ATCCTCCCTTTTCATCTTTATAAAGACTGTGAATTGGATAAATGTAAGAAAAGCTCCATGACAATTGTAGCATAGAAAGAAAAGAAGAATGTGAATATGGACTTACTTCCTTTAAGTTTCCAGTCTGTTCCTTTCTGTCAGGAGCTGCTTCTCCTAAGAGCTATGGCTGGTCCTGCCATGTGGGGTGGGTGGAGTCAACCCCAAGAGGTTAAATCTCTGATTTAGAGATGAAGAAACATGACAAAAATAGGTTACTTGCAATGAAGGAGTGATGGACAGCCAGGGTCAAATGAAGTAATCTGAGACAATGGAGTGACAGGGAAATGAGAATACAGAAACAGATAATTTCTGCAACTGACAGTGTTGGGTAATGATGGCTGGAGCTGGAACAAAACTTGAGAACTCACGCTTTCCAGGTAGGTGCTACACTACTGAGCTAAGTCTGCAGCCCTGGATGCCTGTTTTGGAGGGATAGGGCTACTCAACTTTGGTTCAAACCTTCAGTTTGATTGGATCCAATGCCTGTTTTATTTTTTACACATATGAGTCTAATTTATTTGACTTAAAAGTATAGTCTTTGGTTGCATCCATTCAAAGCCTCGAGTTTATTGTTTCTCACAGCTGAGTAATATTTCATCATTCCTCACTGTTTGGGTGTCTGGGTTGTTTCCAAGACTTAGCTATGACAAATTGTGCTGCTATAAACATGGGTGAACATGTGTTGCTGTGGTACAATGTTTTAAGTTCACCTGGAGAAATACCTAGGAGAGAGATAATTGAGTTCAACAGTACCTCCCATCCTAGTTTTTCAGGAACCTCCACGCTGATTTCTACGGTGGTTGCACCTGTCCACACTCCCATCAGCAGGGAGAAGTGTTTCTTTTCCCCACAGTCCCTCTAGCATTTGTTATTGGTTGGCTTCTTAATGGTAGCATTTTCTCTGTTGTGATATGAAACGACAGGGTTTTTTTTTAGGATTATTTTTCAATTAATTTATATTTTAATCTTTAATTTATTTTGTGCAGGGTCTTGCTGTGCAGCACAGACTTGTAGTGATCCTCCTGTCTCAGCCTCCTCAGCACTGCGATTACAGGTGTGGGTGACAATGCCTGGTTTTGGTAGCCAGTACTGTTCCCAGTATTCCAGGGCTGGTGGGACATGTGGTATGAGGGATTGAACCCAAGTCCTTGTGCTTGCCAGATAGGTGCTTAGACTGCTAAGGTATCTCCACAGACTACAAGATTATTTTATAAAATTATATTATAAAACCACAGGGTTTTTAAAATTCCATTTCTCAAATGACCAATGATGTGGAACATTTTTTTATGTTTTTATTTACCACCTGTATTTCTTCATTTGAGACATGTATATTTATTTCAGATGTCCATTTGTGGGTTGGATCTTTGAATTTTGGGGGCTTGATCTTTTAAAATTATTTTATATGTTCTAGATAGAAGTTCTTTGTCTGAGGGACAGTCAGCTAATATTTTCCCCAAATTACAGGATTTCTTTTTATTCCATTGATGATTTCTTTTATTGCAGAAACTTCTCAAGACAATGAGATCCCAGTTGTTGATTCTTTGAAGTATTTCCCATGTAGTTTGTTTTTTATTCATGAACTATCTCTCTACTCCAACATCTTCAAGATTTCTACCTATTTTCTCCTCCGGAAGTTTTAGTATTTCTGTTTTAATATTTAACTATTTGATCCGTTTTGACTTTAGTTTATGCATGGTGATAGACATGGGTCTAATTTTAGTCTTCATATTCACATGACTATTTTTGTGTCAGCATCTTACTGTTTTTATCACTATAGCTTTGCAAAATAATTTGAAGTCTGTCAGGATTTTTATGCCTTCTGTTTTGCACTTGTTGTCCAAGATTGCTTTTATTATTCTGGGTCCTTTTCTGGATTCACACAACCTTCAGAATTGTTTCCCCTGATTTTTTTTGAATGATTTTGGTATTTTGATTGGATTAACTTTGATCACATTAAGCCTGGATATTACTTCTGGATTATAGCCATTTTTACGATATTATTTTTGCCTGGAATAGAGGATAAAGTTTCACTTTCTGATATTCTCTCGGATAAGCTTTATCAGAGTACTATAGTTTTCATTATACAGATCTTTCACTTTCTTGTTTATGTCAATTCCTGGATGTTTATTTTTTCTTTCAGAAGGTCATGATAATACTGCTTTCTAGCTTCTTTCACAGCAACTTCATTAGTGGTATACAGAAACACTATAAAATTTGTGTATTGATTTTGTGTCCTACATTACTGAATTTTGTTATTAATTCTAGGAATCTTTAGGTGGAACATTTTTGGATTTTTATTGTAGAAGATGATGTCATCAGCAAATAATTATAATTTGACTTATTTCTTATCTCTTAGTATCTCTTATATTTCCTTCTCTTGCTTGATTGCTCTAGCTAAGTTTTAAACTACTGTATTGCTAACAATGAACACCTTAGTCTCATTCCTGATCTTAGAGGGAAAGCCCTAAGTATGTCCCCATTTTATATGATTTTTGGCAGTATGTATTTCTTTAATAGATTTTATCAGATAGAAGTAAGGTCTTTTTATACTTATTTTCTTCAGACTTCTTTAAAATCATGAATGGATGTTGGATTTTATCAAAGGTTTTTAGCATATCTATTGAATGAGCCTGTGGCTTTTGTCCTTGTTTTTGTTTATGTGGTATATTACATTTCTCCATTTACATATGTTGAGCTATTCATATAATTCCTGGATGTTGAGCTATTCATACTTCCTGGATTTTCTATGAAGCTCTAACAGGATTTGGGGATGAGTCTATTGGTTTTTGAGCTTTTCTTTTCAGGTTTTTGTATTGCTGCCTCAATTTATTGCCTGTCATTAGACTGTGCTTGGTTGGGTTTTGTTGGTTTATGCGTGTCTAGCATTTTCTCCATTTCTTTTATAGAGTACAAGTTATTACAATACAGGTTTTTAAAGTAGTTGCTACTAATCTTTTGAAATTCAGTAGTGTCTACTGTAATTTTTCTCCCTAATTGTATTGATTTAAGCCTTTTCCCCTTTTTTGGATAATATTGGTCAAGGACTTCTCCTTTTTAAAAAAAATAGCTCTTACATTTTTATTTTTTAATTTTATGGATAAATAAAATAATATAAAAATTTCTATCTAAGTAATAAGAGAATAGCATTAGTTAATATGTGTGTCTTAGTTTCAAAGTACTCAGAGTTTATGACATAAACTCATAAGAAACTTATAAAATGGAAACAGATAATGACTCATAAATTTCTTTCCAATGATCAAAGATAAACCAGTAGCACAAATAAAACCAATTAACATGCATGAAAATATTTTGGAAATAAGCATGTAATTTGGGGAAGTATATGAATTTCCCACTATATCCTATTTATCTGCCTTTTATACTCTTATTTGTACATAGATAGTGTTTCGCTCATGAGAGAAACACCTGATGTTTGAGCTTCTGAGTCTGAATTATTTTACTTAGCAGCATGTTTTAAAGTTCAACACAGTTTGTTATGAATGCCTCAATTCATCATTGTTCATGGCAGTGAAATATTCCATTCTGTATAAGTACCAGAGTTTTAAAATGTATTCGCCTATTGAACAACTATGCACTATTTTCAAGATCTAGCTGTTGTATAGTGCATTGCTATAAGGGATACATGAGTCTTTGTAATACAATTTTAACTCTTTTGGAGATATAACTAGAAGGGAGATAGTTGGATCAAATGGAATTTCTATTTTTAGTTTAGTTTAGTTCCATTTTTTTTTTTGAGGTATCTCCACACTAATCTCCACATAGTGCTTTTCCTTGTTTAAAGTCCCACTAACAATGTAGTAGATTTCTTTTATCTGACATTCTCACCAGAAATTGTTTTATCAGATTTTTTGAGGCAAGACATCCCTTCGGGGGAAAGATGTTCTCTCAGTTTAAGTTTAATTTGCATTTTTTCTGAAGGCCAGAGATATTGAGCATTTTTTTCATATATTTTTTGGACATTTGTACTTCTGAGGAGTGCGTATTCATTTTTGTTGCCATTTTTTAAATTACTTTTTTATTTAGGGAGATATAATTTTTTTTTGTTCTCTATTTTTTTGTTAGTCCTGTATCTATGGACTAGCTAGGAAAACTTTTTCCCATAATATATTTCTTCACTTAGTTTATTGTTTGTTTTGTTATGCAGATACTTTTTCATTTGATACTGTCCCATTTTTTCATTGTTGGTATTATTTCTTGTGCCACTGGGTATTGTTCAGAAGATCCTTATCTATACCTCTGTCTTCATGTTCTGTGCCTATTTTACTTCCAGCAGATAAAATGTTTCTAATTTAACATTTAGAAATTCAATTCACTTTGGTTTTAGTTTAGTGTGAGGTAAGATATACAGTTCTAGACTCAGACTTCCACATGTAGATATCTAATTTTCCCAACACCATTTATTGAAAGGCTAGCTTTCCTTCACTATATATTTTTGGCTCCCTCATCAAATATTAAATAGCTATATGCCTCTGAGATTTTTTCTGCTTCTTCTATTTTGTTAAGTAGATCGATATACTGGTTATGCCAGTACCATGCTGTTTTAATCACAATAGTTTTATAGTATGACTTCAAGTCTGAGATCGTAATGCTATCTGCTTTGCTTCTGTTGCATAGGATTGCTTTTGCTATTCTGAGTCTCTTCTAATGCTAAATTTTAGGATTGTTCCTCTACTTCTAATCAAAAATATTGCTATTTTGATTGGGATTGTATTAAATCTGTATATCAGTTTTCAAAGTATTGCCATTTTGATTATGTTGGCCTTCCAATCAAGGAAATGTAGATATGTTTCCATTTTCTGAATTGTTCCCCAGTTTCCATTTTTGTCTGAAGTTAATTTCCTTCTAGAGGTCTATAGCTTCCTTAGGTAGATTCCAAAATATTAACTTTTTAAACTATTGTGAATGATATTGTTTTCCTAATTTGTTTTTAAACTGAGTTCATTATTGGTGTACAGGAATGCTATTTATTTCTGTGTATTTATTATATATACTACTACAATGCTGAATTTCATTAATTCTACAAATCTATTGGTGGAGTTTTAAGGGTCTTGTCAGTAAAGGACCATGACATCTGCAACTGATGATAGCTTGACTTTGTCTTTTCATATACATATCCCTTTTCTTTCTTTCTCTTACTTCATTACTCTGGCTCTTTTGAAGACTAATATTGAAGTGGGGTGGTATTAATGTGCATCTCTCTATTGTTCCTGGTTTAGAGGGAAGGCTGTTAGATTTTTCCCTTTGATGTTAGCCAGATATTGGACATAATGGGTTTTATCATTTTGGGAGAAAGCCTTCTATACCTATTTTATTAAGGGCTTTTATCATTACTGGTTGCTGGATTTTTAAAAGGCTTTTTATACATCTTTTGAGATGAGCATGTGATTTTTGTCCTTGCTTCTGTTTATATGATAAATTACATTATTGATGTGTGTGTGTGCATTGAATCATTTTTGCATCACTAAGATGAAGCCTACTTCATCATGGCACAGTTTGGAATATCATGTTAAGGATTTTTATATCTGTGTTCATTTTGTTTCTTGATTTATTATTTTTATGTTAAGCTGTATCTTTTGATTGTTGCACTGAGTATAGTTACATTGATAGTTATAACTGCCAGGCAGTGATTTTTCCTTGTCATTGTATTCATTTCTTTTTGCTGATTTGTTTTCTTTCCCTTCTGCATAACTGATAACACTGCTTAATATAGTCATTTTATTGGATATTTTAGCATTTATAGCATCACTGTCTCTTTTTCAGATAACCCTGAAAATATTTTGGATTTTTTACTTTGGTGGTCATGAATTTATTTACATTTTATCTGTCAAAGAAATATCTTAATTATCCATCAATTTTGAAAAATAGTTTTGCAAGATATAATCATCTGGGTTGGAAATTTTTTTTTAACATTTGGTCTTTTTTTTCTTTCTATTATGGAATAAGATGCTATTTAATTTTGTTCTTCCATAATTAATATTTTTAATGTATATGCCTTAATGATATTTTTCTTTAAAATAAGTTTTGGACAGTTTCATTTTTGTGTATCTTGGTATGATTGTATTTAAATTTCTTGTGCAAAAGGTTCAATTTTCTTGAAAATGTGGTGCTATAATTTCAACTATATTCAGAAATTTTAAATCTTTAAATATTTATTGCCTACCCCTTTATACTTTGAGAATTCTAATTATATGAATATAAGTTTATTGATTTTGACCCAGAGTGAACTCTTATATGACTGACCTGTGAATTCTTTCTTCTTCATTTTTATTTTGGACAATTTTCATTGTTATATTCATTTAAGTTTTTAAATAATATATTTACAATTTGCAATCTAAAAATAATAAAAACATAAGTGAGAAAAAAGGAAGTTGTTTTAAGAGCTTGAAAACTTCATTCCATGCTTTTCTTGACTTTAAGATTTTTATTGAGAAATCTAATGAATAGATTTCTTTTTAGTAGATCATTTACTGCTTTTCTCTAATAGTCTTTAAAATTCTGTTCTTGTGTTTTATTTCTGCTCTTTCAATTATTATGTGATGTGGAGTGTTATTTTTCTGACTGTGGCTTTTTGGAGTTTATGTGCTTCATTTATCTGTATGCTAAATTCTTTTCCCATGTCTACTATTATTTCTGTAAATAGGGTTTTGTGTTCTGTGTTTTGTCTTTTGATTTTTTTTTTGCTAGTTTCAATTACTTTTATGTTAGATGTCTTTCACTTGTTTAGAATATTGGGGTTCCTTCTTTCACCTTCCTTTTTTTTTTCCCTAAGGTATCTCTCATTACTGACAAATCTCTGGGCTCCAGATTGGACACTTTCTTTTCACATTGGTCGCTACTGCTATCTTTACTTACAATCATGTTTTTAGGCCCAGGATTCCATTTAAAATTTGTCACACTGATTCCCATTGTTTTTGTTACTAGGAACTCAGCTTTTGTATCCCTTTCTTTAGGTCTTACTAGGTTTTTGTGTCTTCTCTAGACTTGCTGATTATATGTTTTATTAATACTTTAAATGATTTGTTGTATCTTTGTGAAACTCGCCAAATATCTTATAGAACTGTTTTACCTACCTTGATAGCTTTCTGGACCTTTGGACCTATCCTCCCATTCTGTAGACTTTTAACAGTGCTGCTGGTGTAGTGGTATCATGTAAGATTCCCATTCTATAGACTTTTTTTTTGGTGGAACCGGGGATTGAACTCAGGTCCTTGCACTGGTCAAGGAAGCGCTTATTCCACTGAGCCATCTTCCCGGCCCCTGGACCTATCCTCTATGTAGGTTATGATTTCCTCCCCTGGAATGCCTGCAGTGATGAATTGGGAGGAGCTGGGAGTTTTTGCAGGTTTCCCTCTTTTTTCCTTGCGTTTTTCATTTATTTATTTATTTATGTTTGTTTGTTTGTTTGTTTGTTGGTGTTTGAAAATTATTTGGATCTATGTCTTTTTCTTTGGGAATGAGGCTCAGCATTGATTATGAACCCCAGCCCACCTTCCCCTCCCCCCAGGCAATGTAGGGATTGGCATAGGGAGAAACTAATTGCTGGCTGCTATGCTATTACCTTCTCTATGGTAGTAAATCAGTGACTTGATTGGGATAATGTCAACTGGATATTCACAAATTCTAGAAATCTCTCATGAGAAGCCTTTCATCAAAACAAAGAGAACTAATTTTAGTGGGGACAATTAGGCCCTCCTTTGTTACACTGACCTGGAGTAATTCAGAGCACTGATTTTTACTGGGTGTTGGCAGCAGTGCCAGAGCTCAGATGTACCACTGCAGTAAATGCCTTCTTCTTCTCCACCACCCCCTTTGGTGATGACTCTCACTAACCCAGCCTCCTCCAACAGAATACAGGCTCCATAATCTTCCCAGTCTGGGCCCAGGCCTCCAAGGGGAATCCTATTTGGCTTTCATCCACCCCAAGCCTATCTCCAGAGGATGTATTTCTCCTCATTTCTAGAAAGAATCTCTTCAGTTTTGAAGCAAACTGTCCTTACGATTATTGGCATTCTCTTTGATCAGATCAGCCTGCAGTTGTGAACTCTGCTGCCCTGTGCTGTGGAAACCCCAGGGAGTGGAGAAAACCCATGGGGCACATGACTCCTGGGTCCTCCTTACTCCAGTGCCAGCTGAGTGCAGGTGTGCATTTTCCACCCTTTCTAGAATCAGCTGTTTGACTCCCTGATTCTTTGTATTTATTAATGCTGGTTTTATTAATTTTGTTCCACTGAGCTATATTCCTGGACTCACTCACTGCTATCATTAGAAGTTTTATTCTGTTTGGTTTTCTGGGCTGGTGTTTCTTCTACCTGTGAAATGTTTTTCTTGTACTTATTTTTCTAAATACTGTACTACCAAAAAAAATTATGCGGCAATACACAAGATGACCTGTGGGCTCCTGATTGTCAAGTGCTTGACACTGAAGAGTTTGTTCACTTCTCCTCCAAATACATTTACCAAAGCTGCACTCATTTTCTAAGCAAAAAAGAATTAAAAGATAAATCCTTCCAAGAAGTGTCCTGAAGCAGGTTTTCTTAACAGCAATACTGCAAATCATTAGGACCAAAAAATTTTTTGCTATAAGGGGGCTGTTATGGTTTAGATCTAAGTGTCTCCCAGAGCCTCACGCAGTCATGGGGTGGCTTCTGAGATGTGATTGGTTATTGTGGGTGTGGGCAGTGCACATGCCTGGGGAAGGTAATTTTCATTACAATGTAAGACAGAGAGAGAGGCTAGCTAGCTGCCTGAGCCGCTGCTGCTCCTTTTGTTCTCTTGCTCTTTGCCACGAAAGGTTGCTCTCTGCCATGTGACACTCTGCCTTGGAGCCAGCCAAATATGGACTGAAATCCCAAGAAACTGTGAGCTAAATAAACTTTTTCTCCCTTCCCTTTGGGTGTTGGGTATTTTGTCCCAGAAAGGAGGGAAGAGTAGTTGAGAGGGGTGTCCTGTGTACTATTGGAAACTCAACAGCATTTAACCTTTGTTCACTAAATCCCATTACACTCCTCTAGTTATCACAAACAAAAATGTATCCAAATATTTCTAAATGACCCTGGTGTCACCTGTGCTCTCTGGTTGAGACTACTTTCCAACAGAGACAGATGCTTCCAGCTGATCCAAACCAGCAGCATCAACCTGGAAACCTGTTAGAAATGCAGAATCTCTAGCTCACCTAGATCTACCATGCATTTTAACAGGTTCCAGGTTACTTATATTCAAGGTTTTTTTTAAGTGTTGAAGCTCTGTCCTCTACAAAGCCTCCATTTGCTACCTCCCCCTTATTATTTGTTCCAGTTTTGTGTCTTTCTAATCTTTCCTAGATACTTTTCTCCTTCATGAAAGTGCCTCCAGCCGCTCACAGGCATTTTTGTTAACTCTAAACAACATAGCCACCTCTTTCCACCCAGGAGCCCCACAACCATGAGTTATTCAGACAGTAATAAATGTTCTGGAAGCTCTCCAGATGAACTTAGGCTGGAGGGGGAAGATGGTGGATTGAATCTTTAGTCTACAGGCACTCAGATGGGCACTGATAGCCCATGGTTACCACATTGGTGTTGCTTTCTTGGGTGGTTTGAAATGAAGCCTTGGCTTATTCTTTATTTTAAGCATCAGCTTTCATCAATTGGTATTATGCTTTGTGACTCATGAGTTTTGTATTATATAAACCAGTGCTGATAAGCATAGAAAGTCTTTTAATTTGACACCAATGAGATGCCTCATTTCTAGTGCTCTTATATATTTGCTTAACACTCATTAATAATTAACTGATTTATGCACTCAAATACTCTACCAGTATGGCTAACATCTCTGCCTTATTCTGACCCTTATTGACAAATTTCTTTATACAATTATCTGGTCATTTATTGTAATGCCATTAAAAGTCAGGACTGGGAAATGACTCCTGCATCTTTTCATATACTTCTGCTCTTTGCTTCTCAGCTAGTAGATGGTTATTTCACAATTAAGGCAGTAAATGGGTCTTCCACACAAGCATGAGTCCCTGGAAGACAATGTGCAATTGACAACCATATGATGACAGGATTGGATGTAGAATGAGAACATTGGATACGTGTGACACAGAGGGTCTGTCCTGCATCCTGCAAGTCGTGCAAGTGCTCTCTTTAGTACTTGCTCTGTATTATTCAGCTTCACATAACTCTGAGGAAATATCTGAGAATAACAACTTAAAGGAGAAAGCTTTATTTTGAGTTACAGTTTTAGATGGTGCAGTCCATGGTCAGCTGGCTCCTGGCTCATAGACCCTTGGTGAGGCACAAGCAAGTTCAAAAATTGTGGAAGAATAAAGTTGGGATCCCCAAGGGCACAACCTCATAGACTGATTTCTTCAACTAGGTTCCACCTGTTAAGTTTCCATCAATCCCCAATAGAGTTACTTATGAATTTACCAATGGATTAATGCATTAATGAATGCAGAGGACTCATGAGCCAATCAGTTCCCCAGAGCCTCACTCTAAACATTATTGCCAAAACTTGGATCAAGCTTTCAACCAATGGGGGTTGGGGTACTTTCGAGATCCAAACAAATTCCCTCCATTCTGCCTATGTCATGACACCCTCCAAAGTCATTTCCTTTTATCAAATCATGAGCAGTGACTAATTTCTCTGTTGCTTCCTGATTCATACAATATTTTTGGTCCCTATTCTGAAAGTCATGGGAAGTCCAGGATGCAGGCTATCCATGTCTTCAGTGGAGATAACTCTAGTAAATGAAAATTAGGAAAGCTGTGACTCAGGGAACTGGACTTAAAAAAAATATATATATATATATATATACATATATTCAAATTTTGAAATGGTTTTAGAGACAGGGTTTATTCTTTAATTCAAGTAGTCTTAAATTCACTCATATATACCAGGTTGGCCTCAAATGCACGATGACCCTCTTGCCTCAGCCTCCAGAGTGCTGGAATTATAGGTGTGCACCACCATGTTCAGCTTGAAATATATATTTAACAGTATGTCATTTCTATATTGTGAAGGTTTGAAATAGAAGCAAACTCTGTCCCTCTAGTCCATCACTGGGGTCAACAGCTTAATTCACTCATTTTGTATCTTAGCAATACTTTAGCATGAAATAAGAATATTCTCCATGTCAGACAAAAAACCATCCTGCAAAATGATGCTTTCTTGCTGGTGGCATTTGTGACATTATGCAACACAATTCCTGGGTTTTGAAAAATAATGGAGTTTGTTATAAAATTGAGTTTCCCCAGAGAGAGACACGACTGCAGGCTATTAATTATACAGCTTTATTGTTATCTTTTGTTCAGAACAATAGTGCTCCTGAGGTCCTGTGGAACTTTTCTCCCATGCAATCATGTCAGGTTTTGATTAAGCATCATTATATACAGTTCATTAACAATGCATCTTAAAATGAGTTTTTGATTGAACTTTTTTATTGGTCATTTGCTATAATTGATGGATTCTGTTGAAATTTCACATAGAAAATATGCTAGGATAGTTATAATATTTTTCATGATATATCATTATGTTTCTCCCCAAAAGAGCTCAAGTTTCTTTTGGCAAAAAAATGAAAAAGAAAGTTTAACTTTCAAAAATTAAATATTGATCAATTACAAAGGCAAATTCTTTTTCACAGCTTAACCATGATAGAAATAGAAACTAGCAAGTTGAATAGGTATAAGAAACATTGGGGAAATTAAATAATTCCATCAATCTAGCCCTCTATTCCCTAAGGCTCAAGTCACATTTTAGGGTAGTAAAGCAACTCTTTCAAGTTGGCAAGTATCTTTTTAATACAATACTAAACACATGTTATCTAACTGTATTCTCTATTACTATAATATTAATCATAATGTCTATTACTTCTGTTCAATCTTTTCTTTATTCTTGTTCAAACTGTTAAACAAGACTTGGTAATTAATCATTGTTTTTTGTATTGTTGTTATACTTAGTAGACAGAAATGTCTTTAAAATTATTTTAATAGTAAAGTAAAAACCACCCTGTAATATTTGGATAATTAATTTAATTATCGATGAAGATACTTGCACAAAGCTAGGTACTATTCATTGAGCAAGAGCAAATAGTGGATAATCATTTACACTTATTCCCACATTAGCCTTTTTTATTAATTTTGTTGAGAAACAAATATCAATGAGACAGTTTCAAAACAGGTTAGTATGACAGTTACAATAATTAATACACTGCTTATTGTTGCCTTCGTAGTAGTTATTCATAGTACAAGATGCAGACATGATATCCTGTCCAAACACTATTAGTACAAATCTTTCTTCTCATTGAATTAAGAGAAAGTATGAGTTCAATTCCCAGTTCTGCCAAAAAAAGAGAGAAAGTAGCTGTATATCTATCTTAACTATTTTATATATACAGATACAAAATGGTCATTCATTTATATCCCCTTTTTTTGTTTAGTTTTGTCAGAGATTATTCCAATGCCATTTAGATATTGTAGGTGCATGAATTCAGCAAAATAATCCAATCTAGTCCAGTAGTCCATAACATTAGTGGGTTATCCATAGGACTGGAAATGTCAGAAGTTGTTGACTTGAGCCTTTTACAGCTCAGCATATTAATGGGGAGTTTGATAAAGTGCTTACTTTCTGGTCACAAACAAGTTACTTAATTTCTCCGCTCTCCAGTTAGCTGTGATGTCTGGATCTATGGATTATGTGACCTTAAATGTCTCTTCCTACTGGAGTATTGCATATGTCTCCATTTCTCTAATGGCTGGAAAGTAAATGGACAGCCCCTAAACCTGTACTTTAGTTAGGAAATACCAGTTACTTGCAACAATAGAGCTCAGAAACAAATGTGGACAAATTTATAAAATTTGAATTGACAGTTTTGATAGTTAGCATACATTTCTATTGCACTTATGTTTTGTAGAATTTTTCTCTTTGGTAATTGAAATAAGAATTAAAGCAAGGGAAATGTTTTATCTTCACTTTTTTTTAAAAAAAAATATTCTTTGAAATAGCAACTGTTGCTACCACTGGGTGCAGTTATGGGTTGGAACATGCCTTATCACTGTCATCAGAGAAAAATGTCACATTAGAATTTCAGTTGCCGAGCATGGGTTGGGTTATTTTTTCATGAAAGGAAGAATTAGTCATTCCTTATTTTCTAAATCTCATTGACTGATTGTCACGATCATTACCATGATGGCAGGTGGGTAGAACAAGAAGCCTATTACCTCCTAAATATGCTTTAAGTCTATGGTGAAATCTGAGAGGTTGAGCAGTTAGAATTTAGTTAGAATAAACCACCCAGACCTTTGACTGTTGCTCATTGTCTAAAACTTCAAAGACAGGAACTCTAAATGTAAAGTCTGTACTTTCTTTACTATGGCTTGCTCTCTCTCTCTCTCTCTCTCTCTCTCTCTCTCTCTCTCTCTCTCCCTCCCTCCCTCCCTCCCTCTCTTCCTTCTTCCCTGCCTCTCTCCTTTCCTCCCTCCATAGGGCCCTCTCTCCCTCCCTTCCTCTCCCCTTTTAACTCCTCTGTCCTGCATTTTTCAACATTGTTCCCCTTTTAACTTTAAGACTCTGCTAAAATACATGGGAAAATGCGCCAGGAATCTTACGAGAATATAAATTAATTCAGTCACTATACATTCTATGGCTTTGAGTGGACCACATTTCTTCATTAGCCTGTACCTCAGAATTTAATAGTTGTTGCCTCAAATGCTGACCAAGTGAGGTACTTTCTCCCTCTACCACATCTTTTTGCCTTGATCCCACTATTTGAGTAAGTGGGAAAGATCATGAGAAAATGGAAGGTGAGAAAAATAACTCCAAAACTTGGAATAAGTTTATGGATCAAATTTAAGACCACATTTGAAACTTTTTACAGGAGATCTTATTTCCTACTAATGAAATAAATGAACAAATTAGCTTTGCTAGCATTTGACATTTTAACCATACAAAGGAGATAAGGTATTTTTATTGTGCTTTTATCATGGAGTAAGGTTCTTGCAAATAGTAGAAATTTCCTATCCCATACTACATATCTCAAAGTATGTCTCTACAAAATGGGTGGAAACACACACACACACACACACACACACACACACACACTCCAGACTACAGACAGCAGCTTCCAAAACTGGATAACCATATTCCTAACTGGTGTTCCTTTGCAGAAGAGGAAAAACAAGCAAATGCAATTCAAATTGTCATCTGAATTTAAGATTTGAAAAACAAATTACATATATACCCTATGGACTGTTGGTTAGTATTGCCACTTCCATGTGACAGTAAAAATGTGAAAATAGATCCTGTTTAACTAACCTAGAATCTAAATGTGAGAGGTATCTTCATGTCACAAATAAGGCAGAGTGTTTTGAGAAAAGCGTAGAACTTTTTGGCTAATTGTCTCAGGTCTGGCCTTTATTTTACCTTTAAAACTTGTGTAACATTGGCAAGCTAACTTGTCTCTATTGTGCTGGCATCTTAGTCACTGGATCAGCAAAGGGTGACATCTGCGAGAATCTCTGAAGCAATGGCTGGCATCCAGCACATGCCCACAATGTTGTTGTTTTCTCATCCATGAAGCGTTTCACCTATAATTCAGTTCTTGAGCTTTGTAAACAACAAGAAAAACAACCTTAAATTTACATAGATGAGAACTGAACCACCCTGGTAGGAGTGGAAGTAGGAAGCGCTGAGCTTCTTCGCTGACCACGGCTGTTTTGCCATATCAAATATAACGCCTTAAAAAAATCTCAGTTTGGGTATCGCATTAACACACGTATGTAACAGAATTGTTTTCAGCACCTTTGAATTTTTGGCTATTTCCTTAGCTAGGCCTGTCTATATGAGCTCCATATGTCAGTGGTCTCCAAGATGTTCCACTTTCTATGTTCCTCAAGGTCATTCCTCTGACAATTTACAAGGACAATGAACTGTAATGAGTCTGTGCAACTGCGCTGACAATTATACTTCAGCGGTGAAGGAATTCTAATAGGTACCATCCTTCTGGTCTGCCCTTTCTTTCTTTCTTTCTTTCTTTCTTTCTTTCTTTCTTTCTTTCTTTCTTTCTTTCTTTCTTTCTTCTTTCTTTCTTCTTTCTTTCTTTTTTTCCAGGAACTGGGCATTGAACTCAGGCCCTTGCGCTTGCCAGGGAAGTGCTTATTCTACTGAGCCATTTCCCCAGCCCTGGTCTGCCTAATCTTGTCTGCAGGAATTTTTACTAAAATTATCACTGGGGTAGTACCCAGTTGAGACATATAATATAACGAACAATATACAGAATACTTTTTAATCCAAGGCTATATTAAGACAAACAAGTTGTTTGGTTTAGAATTAATCAGAAGATTGTAGTAACTGTATATTTTACTACATAATTAACTTATTTTTAGAATAACCAAACTTGACAGCATAGCATGAGTGGGAAGCCAGGTAGGTCACTAACTTGAAACCCAACTATTCCATTTATTAGCTGTGGGATCTAGGACAATGATTTTACCTTTGATAATACTCAATTTCCTCATTAGTGAATTGGAAGTGAAAATTCATTCTCCATTGGACTTTCTGTGAGACTTAAAAAACAAATAAAAGTAACATATTCTAGAACTTAAAAGTGGAATCAGCCCAGAGTCCACTGCTCAATAAATATTAATTCACTTTCATTTCAAACATGCTGCTGATGTTCACTTAACGACAGTACTCAACAAAAACAATGGTGAATCTTTGAGCCATGTTGGATCAAGGAGCTATACCTATGCCACCTGTCTCTTTATCTTATTTTTCCTAAAATTTCTTGTCTTCCTCACTTACTGAGTCTTCAGCTGACTTGAATGATTGTGATAATGTACAGATATTTTCAAGTTCTCTGTGTATAGCTCAGTGTTTGCACATAATAGAGAAGTAAGTGTTTCTATCAGCCACGTGCTTATAATTTCAGCTGTTAATAGCTGAAGATTTGGCAAAATTAGATAAGAAGAAGCCAATAGTGTTTACTTTTTATTTATTTATTTATTTATTTTGCGGAACCGGGGATTGAACTCAGGTCCTTGTACCTGCCAGGGAAGCACTTACTCCACTGAGCTATCTCCCCGGCCCCTCCAATAGTGTTTAAAAACATGCTCTGAAAACTGCCTACTGCTTTCATAAATTAACTTACATGTATGTTTTCTTTCTCTTTCTCTCTCATAAGCTATCCCATGAAACCTTTGTGGGTGGTAATAAATGATGGTGAGCATTTTCGTTCTTAAATACATCAGTCACAATAAAATTAAATTCTCATAGATTGAATATTTAAATGAAACACTTGGGGATCTTGTTAAGATGCAGGATCTGAGTCAATAGGTCTGAAGAAGACCCTGACGACCTGCATTTATAGCAAGCTTTCTAGTGATATGTGTGCTAGAGATGATGCACTACGGTTTGGGTAGCAAGACTCCCAAGTGCACCCCAGGTCACCTAGCAAACCTTCTGTTACTGTTCTTTGGCTTCCTCTTTTGACCATCCAGTGAGAATAAGCAGAGTTTTTTGTTTACTTGTGTGTATATTCCATGCTAGCCATGTCGGAAATACCAAATAGTATCAAATGAAAACCGAAAACATTGCTGACTTGGATATTTTTAGCTGTTTATCTCTGAGAAAATGTTTATTCAAAAGGAAAAAAAAAAAGAAAAGCAAATAAGTAGAAACCAATGGACATATAACTTTAAAATGGTGACTTAATTTTATGTGATAGTCTCCTTTGGCAAATTTAATCTATTCTGATGAGCCTTCTGGTTGGTTTACTAATCACATAAAAAGTAAAAATCCCTCATAGAAAAAAAAAAGCACAGTCTGATGTTGAGAACTAGTGAAACAGTGTTGACATGTGACCCAGGCCAGCCCCCAGTGGGCTGAGTATTTGCAATTCAAGAACTCTTCCCTTTTGACTTTCATTCAACAGTGAGCTATCTATGTTCCCTGTCCAGCCAGAGAAAATGCTGCTGCAGAGAAGATCTACTTTCTCCATGAATGTATTAATTTGTCAGCAATCACACTAAAGACATGGTGGGCAGCTCTTTGGGTCCTCATCGCTCCCAATTATAAGACTTGAGGGTATTCAGAACTATTGGCTTAAACTAATTATTTTAAGAGCTGTTTCTTCAGAAACTCTGGGCCAAGCATTCCGGAATATATTATCACTTTAAACACAGATTCTCATTGACAATATTTTGTGGGGATCCATTTAATATTAATATTAAGCCAAGGAAATAATGGTCCTTGTTTCTTTCCTTTAAAATGACAGGAATAGTGGGTACTTGTTCCCTCTGAAAAACAGGAAATCTCTAAGCCAGCAGTATTCACACTGGTGTCATTCCTGCATTACTTCAGTTATCGATTGAACCTTGCCAACTGCTCCGTGCTGCGTCTGTCTACCAGTGAGGAAAGAGAAAGGCTTGTGTGAGAGATAAACTTATAAAGGCTATCTCAGAGGAAATGATATGTGGATCTCCACCTTTCAAAGTCTTGAAATGGCGCACAACTGAAGAGGGGCAGAGGCACGGAAAATGGTGCAATTGGCTGTAGTTTTCTGAAATCAGTAATATAATGTTTTAATATAATTGTTACAGAATTTGGGCTTAATTTAGCAGAAAAGAAAAATCCCAAACTGAGCAAACAGCGATTTACGCTGCTTTCTGTTACCTTGAAACTACAATTTAATCATTTGCAAGAATATGAGCTTGGGAGTCTCTAGAATTCTTCCACAATCCTTGCAGCCCTCAGCCCTCAGGGAATTTACAACAGGGGAGAGGGCTAGAATAGGGACATGGCAGCCAGAAGCACTAGCCGTGGGTGAATTTATCCTCCAAGTCTCAGAGAGGCGTCGCATCGGTGCCTTTGCCAGCGTCTAAATGCTCTATTTCATTTTGTCCTTTCTTTTGGATCTAGGCTGTTAATACCCCCAGAATCTTGCCCTAGGATCTGAACATTTATAAACATAGGAAAAGGAATTACTGAGGCCTCAGTTTGCTCTATTGATTCGGAAAGTGCTGCAGGGAGTCCCAGGATCAATAAAGCACTGGACTAGCTTCCTTCCCCTTGCCTCTTCTTTGCCAGTTTTCGTTGCTTCAAATTTGACACTGTCGTTTTCTCATCTCCTTTTGGAGCTCTCTGCCGTGCAGGTCTGATCCCTTCCTCTCATCTCACATGGGGAAGAGAGTACTCTTAAACCCAGTAGCATCATATTTGAGGACTGAACCTGTAGTTCCTTTCAAGGCAGATGAGATGCATCCTGAAGCTCATGGGAATATCTTTAGCGTGACTTACTCCTGAGTTTTGCTTGACCTGTGAAGCTGAGTACAGCTGCAGCTCTTTTGTCTTCACTTGGACAGTGTTAGTGATTGCTTTTTGGCTTTGGCAGAGGGTTAGAGTATGTATCAGTCCATATGTCAAAGGCATGCCAAATGTATTTTTTGTGTTTCTGATCCCCAGCTCTCTAACTGTGTTTAGGTCCATGCATGTAAGGAAACATACAGACAGGTAAGCAGCATCTGTCTGAAAGGGAAGATAGATTTTTACAGGCCAAGGTAAAGATAAAACTCAAAGGAAGATAAGATAGCTCAAGACTGAGGAAGCACTGGGACTCTTGGATAATTGGGTTCTGTACAATGCTCTTCAGAAAACAATTCTACACTAGAGCAGGGTGATCAACAGCAAGATAACTGACAAGTGAGGAACCTTCTCTGAAAAAAACAGACTCTTCTTAGTGAAGTGTCTTACCACTTTCTGATTTCACTATCTCATTCTGCTACAAGATAGCCAAGGATAAGAATGAAGCTTCTCACCTGTGATTCTGTGTGCTGTATTAAGGACATGTCTTTGGAATTATTTGAATTTTGTCTTTCCCTTATTGCCAGAACTAACAGAAAAACATAAAGGTGAAAATAGATAGTCCAAATGAAAGGAATTCTGGTAAAAACATGCCATAGTTTTCATCTTAAATGTTCTTAAATGTTCACGTATGAAAGGGCTGGTTCTCCTGCACATGCTACTATTGGGAAGTAGGAATCCTTTAGAACTGGAGTGAAGGGTAAGGAAGTAGGAGACAGACCCTTGGAGGGGCTTCTGTGACCATATCCATGTATCTTTCAACTTGGATAGAGTCAACCTTTCAATGAGGTTAATGTGCTTCTGCTGCAGACTCCCACTGCTCCATACTGGGCCACTACGGGCTCAAAGCAACAAGACCAATCACTCCTGGACTGAGTCCCCCAATGCTGTGAGCCAAAATAAATCTTTCCTCTTTTTAAGTTGCTTTGTCTCGGATATTTGTTACAGTAACAGAAAACTGACTCACAGACTTGTTTTCATACAAAAAGAATAAAAATATTTTTTTTATTTCTGCTACTACCAAAATAACTGTTTCCCTTAAGAATACAGGACCACTTCTGCAATCAGTTATTTTTTTTCTTTTCAAAGTTTTATTGATAAACATATAGCAATGAGACAGTTTCAAATCAAATTGAAAGTACAGTTTCAACAAATAATACACTGCATATATTCTTCTTAGTGGTTAATTGCTGTACAAGATGCAGACTTGTGATCCTACTTACAAACACCATTAGAAAAAATCATTCTATTCATTAAGAGAATGCAACTATATATCTATCCCAACCACTTTGAATACACAGATACAAAATGGACATTCATAGTTATACCCCAATTTTTTTTAAGTTCCGTTGTTGAATATTATAGGTGTGTAAACTCAGCAAAATATTCTAAAAGAGTCCAGTAGCCCACAATAGCATTGGGTCTTCTGTTTAACTGGCAATGTCAGAAATTATTGACCTGAGTCCCCCACAGCTCAACATAACAACATGGTTTTACTTCCTATATTTCATCTTCATACTTTTCTACTGGATGGTTAAGACCAAGGTAAAGCAGGACTTCTAGAATTCTAACAATTATTGGAGGTCCCTTCCCAGAGGGCGTGGTCCTCTGCCACTCTGTCCCCCTCTTCTTGATTGCTCTTACATCAATGGAATAGCTGTCTCCCCTCTAGCTGCAAACAATTGCCATCAGGACTGGCCCCAGGATGGACAGGACTTTTATATTAGAAACAACTTTGTTTCTAGTAATCATTGGCCTGCCTAAACTGGATAATACACAGAAGAATTCCAACTAACAAAGTCGTCTATGTCTGGTTGTTTGTTTTTATTTTTATTTTTTATTATTTTGGCAGAACTGGGGATTGAATTCAGACCCTTGCGCTTGCCAGGGATGCGTTTATTCCACTCAGCCATCTCCCCAGCCCTAATTTTTTTTTTTTTTTCAGAACTGGGCATTGAACT
This sequence comes from Octodon degus, assembly GCF_000260255.1. Taxonomy (NCBI): domain Eukaryota; kingdom Metazoa; phylum Chordata; class Mammalia; order Rodentia; family Octodontidae; genus Octodon; species Octodon degus. The sequence goes on from NW_004524677.1 coordinate 1,010,254, forward strand.
CAGGGCCTTGCGCTGCCAGAAAGCACTTCTTCTACTGAGCCATCTCCCCAGCCCTGTTTATTTCCCTCTTGTTCTCTTTCTAAAACAATTCAACGTTTGAGTATAGGAAATTTCTGAAAATATAAGTCTGTTTCAACTTGCAGCACTGGACTCACTGAAGGAATGTTCTTCATTCACACTATAACCTCATGGTTTGCTCTCTCCTTCATGACAGACAGTCCCTCCCCTGTACTGACAAACCATCTGTCTCCACAGCTCGCCTACACAAGGATGGAGCTGTCATCAGTGCCACAGCCAGGAGTGCAGCAACAGGCGACTGTGCCAGATGACACAGGTGGTTAGGAGCAGTGAGAGTCACCAAGGAGACTTGGAGAAGGGCAGCACTCAGGCGTGGGGAGCGATGTGTCAAAAGGCATCATGATCCCATGCTGGTGAGAGGAAGCCTGAACCCTGTGCCTCAGGATGAATTCAGTAGGCATCAATGCAGAGAGGCGTTAACGAAGGTAACACCTGTTATTTCTCATGGGTACACCTACTCCGAGCCACAGTGACCTGAACTTTATGTGAATTACCTATTTTGATTTACACAAGAATCGTGTGAGAATGATACCATCATTACCTCTATTTCCAGAGAGAAAAGGGGATGATTACTGACTTGCCCAAGGTTACCAGATAGTGATGGGTGGATCAGAATTTGTACCACAAAAGTCTTTCTCCTGCCCCCACTCTTTTGTCTAGCGGATCTCAGGACTTTTTTTTGCTTATAGAACTGAGAAATGATAATGAATGTGTCTTCTGGTGGCCTACATCTCTAACTTCAGGGTTTGCAGTGTAATTAGAAAAAAAGGTACCCATTGCAAATACTTTCTCCCAAGATGACTCATTAAAATCATTGGATTACCATTCAGATGCCAAAAACCATTTCCTATGAAGTCTGGTACTGTTGCTATACTGAATTATCTGGGGCAATTTAATAGAGTATTCTTCCTCATTGTAAAGAATAGAGACAGTATCCTCTTTTGTGTCTAAGCAAAATCAAGCAACATATGACTCTAATGAAATTAGACAAATAAAACCTAATTAGTTTTCCTCTCCTAATGATGACTCAGGGTCTCATGGCAGAACTCAGCATAACTCTTATTCCTAGTTTTTTGCCAACGCAATATGTAGTACATCCTCAGTGAAGTCCTGAGTCCACCTCTCATCATTTCCACTGGATAATTTAGCTCCTAGATTTATCATAGCTACCATGAATAATTTAACAGGATGTGAGTTTTTAGTCTTATTGCTAATCTCTTGAATCTCTTCTAATGATCTGGAGGAATGATTCTAAAGCTCCAATTTCATCACGTACTTTTAGTTCTGTTCATATCCAGCACTAACCGCCATTACGTGTAGAACATGTTTTTCTCTAATTTTCTTGCTGTTTATCACTCCCCATTAGAGTACAAGCTGCATGAAACCAGGAGTTCTTACCTGTTTCTTCACAGCTATGGATTGTGAGTTGACCGCAGGACTTGGCGTATTCTTCATACTCAATTAATGCTTTAGAATGCTTTCTCCTTGTCTTCCCATTTCTGGCAGGAAGAAGTACAAACATCTTAACAATTACATCACACAGTAGTGTCAACCGGCTATCCACTGCATTTCTTTGCAATTCCCTTTGGAGGAAACTCCTTTGGTTCAGGTAGCCTGACATCGTCTTTCCTGAAGCTTGCCAAGTGTCGTGAGCATCCTCACATTGGCTAATGCTACTTGTTTGTTTGAGAAGCCCTTCCCTAGGCTGCCTAGACACAAGACCTGATCCTGGTTGTCTTCTCACACATCTTAGCAAACAACATTTCATGCATTCACTCACTCTTTTGGTCATTCATCTGTCCATTTACTACTGGACCAAATTCTACATCCTTGAAAGTTTGCCATCTCTAGGAGGCCTCCCAGACACCCTTCCCTGGGGCTGGTCACCTGTCCTTGGGGTGCTCTCATAGTACTTTTGGATACAACTTTATTTTGGGTCTTATCACAATGAATTATAATTCACTTTATTCCTTCTTTTGTTCTCTATGGACTACAAGATACACTAGAGTGAGGAGTAAGTCAATTATCAACTTGTCCTCAACATGTTTAACAGTCCTGACACATAATAAGTACTTAATAAATGTATGAGGATTTTAAATGAATCATTAAACTATCTGGAGTGGATACATATTCTGGGAAGAAGATATTATCACAAATAAAATCCAGAGCAAAAAATCCTATAAAAGCCTCAGGAAGTTCCTGTAGTATTTATGTGAAGTGCATATTTAAGCTGAAACAATGATTTACATCATCTGAAATTCATGTAATAGTAACAAAGAAACTTAAAGATCTTGGACCTGCAGAAGGAGCAATGTAATAACAAGTTATGGAAATTGAGCAAATAATAATGAACTCCAGGAAAAATATCTTGAGATCCTGATTCTCAATTATCTGCACAGACCTCCCTTGCAAGCCAGTGAAAACCAGGCATTACAAAATGCGACCACTTATGTGAACTGTCTCAAAGAAAAGTACTTTTCATACATGATATGTATTCTCGAGGTTCCTTTAGGTGATTAATATGCTAGGAGATGACTCATTTAAACTTAGACATATTTGGTTTTAAAGTAGATATTCCAATGTATTTTAGGTGCCAAAAGAACTGCTTAGCTATTTTCTTTCCCAATCTCGCATTCATGCCTCATACCCTTCTTCATCAATGAACATGTTTCTTTTTTAACCTGAAGCCACTAACAGAGAAAACAAAACAGAATGTTTGAAAGACATTATGAATGAACAAGCAGCTGGGATTTCCCCAAGAAAGGGTCCTTCTGGAATGAAATGGCAATGTTATTTGTTGGTATAAATGAGACGCTAACCTAAAAATATCCTTCAGCGTCACTTACAGTGTTTTGCAAGGATGGACACTGGCTTTGACATATGTATGCGTCTACCTTAATCCTCCAGGCCTGAGAATTCTGCACAAACTGCTGAACCTGCTGGGTTTGTGTGTTTCTCTGTTTTTCATCTGCACATGATATGGACTTCACATTGCTCATTTGGGAGTCCCTGTTATCGTCCAAATGCCTGTCATGACACAGGGTGCCTTGGTCCTCTGGGGTAACTGGCTGAGGTGGGAATGGCACAGATGGCGCATGTCTGCAGCAGTATGCCATGCTCACCGTGGAAACTGCACAGAGGTAAAGCAGTAAGTCGAAAGGGACATTTCCCATTTGTGTTACAGAGACTTTTGAGGCCATGTCCCAGCATGTCCAAACTTTAGCAGATTTCATTGGTGTGCATCTCTGAATATTTTTCTTCATTTCTACATATCTAACACATATTAACATTGTAACAGGACAATCCTATGACTTTTTTGTCTCTTGTTTTCTTTTATTACCTTTATTTTAACATTTACTTGAGAGAGAGTATAGCAATAATTGATATGACGTTTGAAGCATTATGCATTGGGAAGGTCAGAATGATAGGTATTCCAGGCATGATTTAATATTACACATTGCTGTCCTCAGTGTAGTTGCTTAGTTCACAGATATCAGCATATAGAGTTGGTCAGGGTGAGAGTTCTACCAATTAGCTGATAGTTTCAAAAACCTGATGGAGATTCTCAGGACCATTGCCTTAACCATCTTGTTTATATAAATGTATGGTGTTTAGACAAGATATCATGTCTTCTCCTTGTACTCTGAATAACTACTACGAAGACAACTATTTGCAGTATATTAATTATTGTAACTGTCCTATTAACCTGTTTTAAAACTGTCTCATTGCGATTTCTTTCTCATTACAATTAATAAAAAAATTAAACAATTGTGTGTGTGTGTGTGTGTGTGTGTGTGTGTGTGTGTGTATCTTGCCTACTTTGGGGTTTTAAAACTGGTATTATATGGAAGGGTATGAGATCCACCTTCCATTCACCCCATTTCCCATCACTGGAGATAGAATCAGGGTGCTATACGCTTTACCCCTGAGCTATGTTCTTTGCTGTTTTTCAGTGTGACACAGGGCCTAAGTTTGGTAGGCTACTGTGGAACCAGCAGTTTTCTGGCCTCATCCTCCACACTAGCTCAGAGTCACAGACGAGTGCCACCATTCCTGGTTAATTTACATTTTCCACTTAAAAAAATCCTTATTGACTTTCTTCTACTTATTTTAAAATTATTTTTAGGGAAGGGTCTACAGAGTGTTTAGGGTCTCACTACTAGATCTGACTCCTATTGAGTCTATTTATAGCCTCCCAAGAGCTGGGATTACAGGCCCACACCACCACACCCAGTCAGAGTGCCCCCAGGGGCAGGACAGGCAAGGCAGGCCCCGGGGATTGAACCCCCAGCCCCTGCGACTGCTTGCAGGTGCTTTAATCCGCTGAACTATTTGGCTGGCTCTTGACTTTCTTCTTGACCAGAAATGAATTATTTATGACATGAGAGTATTATATTAAAAATTGACAAAAAGTTAGATTTTTTTGTCTAACATGTTGTTTTGTAATATGTATACATCATGGATGGGGTATATCACACTAATTAGCATCAATGTTACCTCATATTACTCTTTAAGTGAGAATACTTAAAGTTCACTACTTTAGCAATTTTTGAGAATAGTGTCAATCTTTTTTTTTAAATAGTATAACAAAAGAGGGTTTCTTCATGGGGTAGATGAATAGAAAGGAAAGAAGATAGCCAGCTACCACGAGGTGATGGGGGCTTCGGACCTCAAAGACCCCATAACAATAGTCTTCAAAATAGAGCCATAATATTCCACATTTACACATATTTTGCCCAAAATACTGTATTTTGAACTAAAATTTCAATAAGGGTTTTATTTTGAACTAAATTTCCTTGCAATTTAGTTTTACTTAAAAAAAAAAACCGTTTTAATTAACATACTTTTTCATATGTCTTCCTAGAGCTTATATATTGCATGTAATACATATAATTATTTTAATACACATTAAATCATATATATATATATATACATAGATTAATACATAACTTGCATTAGAAAAAGTGTTTCTTTATTTTCAATATTTAGGGAAGGGTCTACAGAGTGTTTAGGGTCTCACTACTAGATCCAACTCTTAGTGATCCACCTATTTAAAGCCACCCAAGAGCTGGGATTACAAGCATATGCCACCACACCCAGTCAGATTGCCCCAAGGGGTGGGACAGGCAAGGCAGGCTAGAGCTTATATATTGCATGTAATACGTATAATTATTTTAATACACATTAAATCATACATATATATATATATGCACACATAGATTAATACATAACTTGCATTAGAAAAAGTGTTTCTTTATTTTCAATATTCAAAGAAAATTTCAAAAATGTTTTATAACTTTATATTTTTCACCAAAATGGAACCAACGCCTTCTCTAACTTTTTATTAGAACTAAATTTAATCACTTTCTTTTCTTTGGCAACCAACAATTTTATTGTTTCAAATGGTTAATCCCAATTTGAAAAGACTGAATGCCTTTCTCTTGCTGTTGTCCATGTAACTATATTTTTTCTAGAATATGTTTGTTTGGATGATTTTATTTATATTTGTAACAATGTAGACAATTTTCTGTCATATCCCCAGATGAAAAGTCACAATAATGTATATGTCATGGCTTACAATAAATGAATGTAAATGACACATAGTTTGTGGAAATTCACTTGTGGCTTTACAAAACTCCATGGATTGTTCATCTTCTTAATTCTAGCCAATTTCATGAGGTGACATCTCATTGTAGCTTTAATTTGAATTTCTCTAATGAATAAAGATGTGGAGTGTTTCCCACTATATCTGGTGGTCATTTGTATGTTTTTTGAGAAGTACCTGTGCAAATTCTCTGCTGACTTCTAAAGAGAAATATTTGTTCTCTTGTTACTGAGAAAAACAAACGAGTTATTGAGTTCCTTGAATATTTTGGGCATTAGTTCCTTGCCTGATTCCTGACCTGAAAATACCTTTCCCCAGTTTGTGGGCTGTGTCTTCTGCTCTGTGGATCATTTCTGTTTGATGGGATCTCACTGGTCTCATTTTGCTTTCATTGCTTGTGTTTTGGGGGTCATATCTCTGAGATCTCTGCCCACACCAAATACCACAGAATTATCCACCTATGTCTTTTTCTAGTTTTCTAGGTGAGAGTCTTATGGTTAAATCTTTATACTATTTGTAATTGATTCTTTTTATGAAGCATGAGGTCATAAGTTTGATTACAGGTACCAAAAAAGAATAAAAGATTCTTTTTTTTAAAATTGGGTTTTATCATGACTTTTTCATACATGCATATGGCATGTTTTGATCATAGGCACAGCCTGATTACTCTGCCTCTCCCACTTCCCATCTACCCCTCATCTCCAATATTGGAGAACAGTCAAGATAGTCTCTGTCTGAATCTGTCGCATATCACTTAACTTGATGATCTCCATTATCATCCATTTTCCTACAAATGACATGATTTTGTCTTTGTGGCTATTTTTCCAATCTGTCACATTAACAATGGAATCTCATTTTCCCTTCAGTTTACATTTCTCTGACTTCTAATTTGGTTGAATATCTTTGCCTACTTGTTAGCAATTCACCTTTCTGTGCATGCTCTGTTTCTGACATTCCTTTATTGATATTTAGGAGTGTTTTTGTTCAGTGGAAATGTTGTCCTCTTTTACACTGTATGCACTGAATTTCTTTTAGGCTCTCATGTGTCTGTTAACATTGCTTATTTTGTACATTTAAATCCCAGAATACCCTGAAAACTGGATGAGTAAATGACCTATAAAAGCTGAAACATTTTAATTTTCAAGGTACTCTGTAGACACCCTTCCGTTACACAAGCATCTAGCACTCCATTATCTCATGAAAATGTAGAACAAGGCCTCACATGCCTGTTGGTGGGGCTCAGGAATAAAATAAAGGCAGAAAAATCCCACCTTTCTAGTCCTATGAATCCTAAACAGGAGTGAGATTAACTGTCAAAATGTGAGAAGGCCAGGGAGATGGCTCAGTGCAATAAACACTTCCTTGACAAACGCAAGGGCCTGAGTTCCATCCCCAATTCTAAAAAAAAAAAAAAAAAGCAAAAAGCATAGAACCCTTCTTTTCCAAAACACATTTTAAAGACCCTCAAAATGAGTAGTGAAAGATCATAGAAACCACCACAAATGCTTCCAACAAATAATGTTGATATCTCTATGTAGCGGAGCCATTGATAATGTTTCACTGATGATTTTATTTCATTTATACAGTTTTTAAGTCTTATAAGAATTGTTTCATTTCATTAAAAAAGAGTAAATTGAATATTTATATGGAAAATGGTCACGAACTGAGTTGTCCATGAGATTCTGAGTGATTTTGAGTTGAGATCTATGAAGCAACATTGCTGTGCATTTAGGCCCTCAGTAAACACTGCTATCATGAATACATAAATGTATTTCAAACTTAAAATTTTAGGGATGAGAGGAAGATATGCAGTTCAATTTCTTTTACTGCATTTAAGAAAAACTTGAGGTCCAGAAAATGGATGACTTGATGGGGTCAGCCAGTGGGTGTTGGCAATACGAGAGCAAAGATCCCTTTGCTTTTAGAGTCTTCTGGGTACCCTAAAGTAAATGAAAGACTTAATGAAACAAAACTACATGGCTCTCCAAAAGCCTGTGGGGCAAATAGTAAAGCAAGTATTTTTGCTGCTTTTTAAAATAGGATAGCCATACTATGCTTCTGTCATGGTCAGCAACACAGGTTCATTATGGGGGGAGCTGGTGTGGGGAAAGTTGCTCCATACATGGTGGCTTGAAGGAAGAGAAAAATGGGAAGGACCTGGAGTCCCAGTGTCCCCTTTAAATGTTCACCCACAGTGACCTTCCTTTGACTATGTCCCACCTCCCAATATTGCCTCCAGCTGGGACCAAACATGTGAGCTTATGAGGGGCATTCAATTTCCCTTAGAGCATCCTATAATAAATGTGTAATTTGGGGAAGGATTTCTTTCAACATTTTAATTTCAGGTCATCCCTTGTGTAACTGTTTGAAAGATGATTCATTCCTTCCTTACTTTCGGCTCTATATAGTTCCTTCTGGCCTTCTTACTTCTCCTCTTCCTCTCAATGCCTGCTGCAGATGTCTCAGAATAACCCCAAAGTGTACTCCTGTGATGCAAGAGCAGGTACTGAGCATCTCTTAAACTTTACACATAAAGCATGTGTGCACTGCCTAACACATGATGTGGCATTTCAATCTCTCCCTTATCCTTAAAGAAAAGTAACTGAAAATTTGTGACACATGGGTGTAGCACATGGACAGTATGTTGTTAAAATGAATGGATGCAGGGGACAGATCTGAAAGGACTTTTGCTGCAGAGATTTCTTTTTTCATCAGAATAAGTTTGGATTCTCCCCATTTGACCTTCAAATCCCAGGAAATCTTTACTGCTTTGATTTACTCCCATAATAAGTTGATTAATTAATACAAGAGACTGGCTTTATGAGGCCTGCCATGGTCTCTAATGGTGTTGGAGATTGCCATAGTGATAGAGTTATATTGCAATCACTCTAAAGAGGTTATCAAAAAAGAATCAAAAAAAGTACAAGTGGTAGTTTCCACATCAAAAACCTTTCACAGAACAGGCCAAAAATGCGGACCGTAATGCTTCTTGGGGTTTGGTGCAGATGTCGCACAGTAAGTATGGTTAAAATTGTTGTGTAGCTTCTCTCCTGGGCAAAAATGATGCTGTTGGAGCCCTACTGTGTAGTCGCTGTCCTTGTGGCTAAGTGACTAGATCCCAGAGAAGCGTCAGATAATCCTAGGAGGAAGACAGTGAACCAGAAGTAGGGTTTGTCTTTACTGTTTCTACTGCTGGGGTGGTAATTCATAATGGAAGTTCTCTTTCCAGAACCAAATTTAAGATAAACACAGTGAGGCTGGGTATAGCTTCGTTGTAGCAAGTATGAAGCCCACGACTCAAATAAAGTAAATAATGCAATATTAAAGCAAGGGCGGGCCAGATAGCTCAGCAGAATAAAGCACCTGCTTAGGCAGCTGCATGGGCTGGGGATTTGCCCCAGTCCCACCCCCGGGGCGCTCTGAGATGGCAATAGAGACTGGGTATGGTGGTGCGCACCTGTAATCCCAGCTTTTGGGAGGCTGAAAACAGGAGAATCACTAAGAGTCCAATCTATGTAATGAACCCTGTAGACCCTGTACTAAATACACACACACACACACACACACACACACACACACACACACACACACACAATTTTAAATATATTAAAGCACAGACCCACAGGAGATTACACGGAAGCTAGAATTTGGCCTTCAGTGTCCACTAAGAAAAGCAAGGCAACATTGGTGTGTGTCTAAAGTTGTCTGAAATGAGAGCTGCATTTTTACTGCTGAGTAGCTAGCACAATGTCTCGTGTGTGTGTGTGTGTGTGTGTGTGTAGGTGAGTAGCTGGCTATGTGAGAACACATTTCAGCTTCCTGGAATGGGGAGCTTTTTCTGATATCTAAGGTCCTCCCAGACTCTGTGGGCTTGCCAGGAACATTATTTGTCACTTGTTTAATTTTCATGTTTCTGAGATAATATGGCACAGCACAAGACCACAGCTGTGCCCCTTCTCAAATCCTTTCGTATTTAGCCTAGGTTTTTGTCTGATGAGGAGAAATACACCATAAAATATGATGTCTTTTGAATGTGGCTAGGAGAGCCAAATAGGGTGGCAATCTCACCTATCTTTTAAAGAGGCTGAAATACTGAAAGGCCAGTTTGTGAGCCTTGTGTATTTTGTCACTGAAACCAAGCTGAGAAAGAAGCTAAAATATTTTGATCTCTGAGTATGGGCATTTGTGGCAGATGGTATCTTCAACAGTAATCCATTGGAAGTGGGTCAATGGGGAAAGACAGGAGGGTGTTCCAAGCAGAATATATAAAGTTAAAGAGATATAAACTTGGTCTCTTGTTAGAGGACATTGTGCCAAACCATCAGACACTCATGTATCTCCAAGTCAAGTAGGGAAAGGTTCCCATTCTGAGCAGCATGACAGGGATGACAGTTAATTTAAGCAGTCTGCTGGGATCCTTTGCTGGTTGGAAACCCAGGACCCAGAACATTTGCAGAGGGTAGGAAAATGTGTATGCTTATGCCCTGGTCATAAAGTCGGAGACTTCCAGAAGGGCCTACACGAACTCTGGTAGGAAGAACATGGTTAGGGTCATGTATCTATGTAAAAGGCATTGAGAAATATAACCAAGAAAAGAGCTGGGCCATCCAAATTCGTCTTAGGGTGACTTTGCACAGGACTGAAATATTTGGCACAGTTCCATGTCTGAAGACCTGGATGGCACTAGTTGGCTGGCAGGAGTCCAGAGACGGAATGGCCTTGAAGATGTGACCCTCTTCTCTTTGCCATTCAGCTATTATGATAATGCAAATGCATTAGAAAAAACATTGGGCACCACAAACAACCAAGTGAAGCTGGGGTTCTTTGAGGTCACAGGACTTTGCCAGTTCCAGCTCACTTACGTTTTCTGCTTTGATATGATTTATTTATTTGCCTGGAAACAGGAGATTTACTCTGAACTCTATTGGACAAAGGCAAGCCAATTGTTTTCTGTAAGGACAAAGTGTTAGAGAAATTGCCATTGGATGGAAGACCAGAGAATTTGAGCGTTGTTCACCAGACTTCTTGGTTAAAGAAATCCTTCCCAGTCAGCTTCAATCACTAGAGAATCTGGACTGGTCTTTATCAACTCATAGAGCGAAGGCCAGGATGAGCTCCCTAATAGGGAGCATTTAGTCCCTGCCTGGTGACCAGATTAGAGAGTGATTAGCTCAAGTGGTAACATTTTCTGAGCAAGGTGTCCATGCTAAGATAATCTCAATTTTAAGGTGAAATGAGAGGAAGCTGGCTCCCAAGAAGAATGCTGAGTATTTGGTACCAAAACTGTGATTTTCCTTTTCTTGTAATAGAAAAAACAAAACATTTAATCTCTAAAATATTCAGAGTCACGATATTCAGAATTTCAGGGAGTTATTTGAAGTTCTGTTCCTCCTAAATATACTACAAAAAAGTGATAAGAGGAAAAAACAAACCAAACAATAATTTTTTATTGATATGTTCATATAAATAATTACAGTTGGCTCTCTAAATGCCTGGGCTATGTATTTGCGAGTTCAACCAACTAAGGGTTGAAAATATATTTTTAACAATTGTTTCTGCTATAAACATGTACAGACATTGGTTATTTTCTCCTGTAAAATACAATGTAACAACTATTTATATAACATATATATTATATTAAGTATTATAAATAAATGAGAGATGGTTTAAAATATGAGAGAATGTCCCTGGGTCATATGCAAACACTGCACCATTCAATATAGGGACAGGAACATCTGCAGATGCTGGAGTCTGCAGGGCATGAGAAACCAGGCTCTTGACAATATCAAGGAAAATCTCCAGTAAAAAAGCCCTGCAATACAGGATCTCAGGATAAATCCTGAGGGGATTTCACTGACCTTATCAAACCCAAAAGCTACAACTCTTGTTGCATATGTCCTGCTTTGCCTTGGTCTTAACCATCCAGCAGAAAAGTATAAAAACGAAGTATAAAAAGTAAAGTCATGCTGTTATGTTGAGCTGTAGGGGACTCAGGTCAACAATTTCTGACATTGCCAGTTAAGCGGAAGACCCAATACTATTATGGGCTACTGGACTCTTAGAATATTTTGCTGAGTTTACACACCTATAATATTCAAATAACGGAGCTTACCAAAAAAGGGGATACAGATGAATGTTCATTTTGTATCTATGTATTCAAAGTGGTTAGGATAGATATATAGTTACATTCTCTTAATGAATAGAATGATTTGTTCTAATGGTGTTTGTAAATAGGATATCAAGTCCACATCTTGTACAGCAATTAACCACTAGGAAGAATGTATGCAATGTGTTGTCATTGAAACTGTCCTACCTATTTGATTTGAGACTGTCTCATTGCTATTTGTTTATCAATAAAATTATGGGAAAAATAACAACAACAACAAAAACCCTGTAATAATGTAGAGAATATTACAGTACATTTCATGCTTTATGTGCATTTTTATATTTTCTTTAAAATATGTATGGATTTCTCCATTTTCCAGACATGGAAAATTAATCTTAGAAAAAAATGAGTGATTGCTCTAAAAATAGCTCATTCATAAAGAAATAAGACACAAAAACACAAATGTAAGATTTCTGAAACAAAGTCTGGCATTCTTATCCTTTTTTCATGGGTGCTTCATTTCTATAAAGTGCTAAGTGAGTCCATCACTGTGAAAACTGTAGATTTTTAACTGGGGGACATTTAAAATGGAAATAGCCTGGGACAAAATGAGGCTAATTTTCTTTCTTGGAGGAGAGAGGAATTTATCTTAGGGAAGCAGCCAGAATGAGTGTAACGTGGAAGGGAGAGAGCCTTTCTCCATCATGGGGCAGGAGGAGATGGGAGGAAATAGTATTTTAATCATGTCTCTGGACACACTGTCAGCTGTTAATCATAGCTTGTTCCTTGCTTTGGGCCGTTTAGTTCTTGGATAGAAGGTGAGACAGCTTTTGACCTTCTCTGTCTTCCTGAAGCTTCTGATAGAATCTAATAAAAATTTGCACAAGAAAATCTAATGTGTCCTTGTTATCTACTATTTTATTCTTTTGACTTTTCATATAATATCAGATCCACAGAAAATTCACACAAATAGTATGAAGAACTGCAAAACATGTTTAGCCTAAGTGTCAGTGTGTCCATTTTCCCTTTCTGTCTTTGTATAAATGCAGATGCACCCCCCAACAGCTCTCCGTATGAGAGTAAGTTGCAGTTACAGTGCCAGCTCCCTTTCCTTCTCTTCCCTTCTTTTCCTTTCCCTTCCGTTCCCTTTCCTTCCCTTCCCTTCCGTTCCCTTCCCTTCCCTTCC
>NW_004524677.1:1023970-1038159 GCF_000260255.1 Octodon degus
TATATTATATATATGTATATTATGTATATATTTGGCACAGGGTCTTGCTATGCAGTTCAGACTCATGGTGATTATCCTGCCTCAGCTTCCTAGCTCTGGGATTACAGGTGTGCATCACTATGCCCGGTTTTGGTGGCCAGCTCCACACGGGGCTACCATGGCTTATGATACCAGGTATCAAACCTGGATTCTTGAGCTTGTTAGGCAAGTGCTTAGACCACCAAGTTATCTCCCCAGCCCTCTAACAGCCTCTTAATTTAGGGTTGTCTGAGATGTCTTTATGTTGATATTCAGATATTGTGCTTAGATCATATTTTTGGCAAGAAAATCATATATATGGCATTATGCCATGTTCAGGGTACTGATTTAGGAGACATGACATTATTTTTGTCCTGTGCCTATTAATATAACATTTATGATTACCAAGTATCTACAAGCTTCCTGCATAGTAGGTTACTATTTTTCATTTTGTATTTTATAAGTATCTCCCAGGTAGATAGTTTGAGATTATGTTAATATTTACATATTTCTCAAACTTTCATCTATGACTTTAGTGCCTTAAATGATACTTGTTGTAGTCACCTATTTGTGTGCCTGTTTTACAGACAACACACAATTTCACCTACATTTATTAGTTGGTTTTCTGTTGTAAGGCAATTTTCAACAATTTTTATTTATTTTGTATGGGGTCTGACTATGCAGCTCAGACTTGTAGTGATCCTCCTGTTTCCAGCCTCCCCAGCACTGGGATAGCAGGCGTGCACCACCACGCTGGGTCTCGGTGGCCTACTCAGCATGCTGTGGGCAGGGCCAGCATGACGTGTGGTGCTGGGGATCAAACGCTGGGCCCTGCACTCGCCTAAGCCAGTGCTAAGTCCACTGAGCTATCTCGCAGGCCCTCTTAAGGCAATGTTTTTCATCTTTTAAAAATACTTTTATCAGAATGGGCTCAGGTTCCTTTTTTATTCAGTGGGTTATAATCCAATATTATTGGTCTTTACTGGGGTGATCAAAAACTCCAAATAATTGCCAGATTTTCCCAGCCATGGATTTTCTTTGAGTTGGTTGACACGGTTGCATCACTCTGGATGACTTTTTACTTACAGGGGCAAGTTGCATTTTCCCAGCTCCAGCCTTAGAATTAGTCATTTTCCAAGGATACCTGGTTTCTTTTAGTAGGTAAGATTTAGAAATCAAGAGCTGAGCAATAGACATGATCACTGTCAATCTGATGTTATTAATTCTAGGTTCCTGCAGGATAGGACTGAGGCACACATGTAGATGTGAGTGTATGTATGGGTGTGTATATACTCATGACTTGCTACTCTTTAGTGAGAATTTTCTATTCTCACTAAATATCATGATTTTCATTCTGACTTTCTTACATCAGTGTTCCTAATTTCTCTCTCTAATAGTGAGAAAGGAGACTGCCATCCGTGACAACATGTTATTAATTTTGTAAGTTGCAGAAAACACATACGTTGTTTGAGATTCGCTTATGTGTACCACTGTGGAAAAGAGATCTACTAGGCTGAGTCTAGTGTTTGTTTTTGTTAAGCCTGAAGATTTATACTCTAAATAATATCTTCAGAAATAATTTGCAGTTACTTGTTGTTTTTTTCCACTTCATTTGTTATTCATTCAAAATATATTTACTTATTTTTGTCTGTTTAGGTTTTTATTTCAAACTAAAAGAAATGTACAAAAAGGTAAACTCAGAGATACTGCTGCTCACTTACTGCTCTTATCCTACCCATTCCATTCTCTTTTCCATCTACCCTTTAGCAAAGACCAGTCTTAATAGTTCTGTGTTCAACTTTCTTCTATTATTTTTTAAAGAAAATTATAATTTCTGATTTTTCTTCTTCTACAAAAAAGCATGCTACATATATCATTCTGTACTTTGCTCAGTTTCTTCAGCAATTGCTCATGTAAATCATTTACCATCGATTCACACAGATCTTCATACAGATCTTTTTTATATTCCGATTTTGTTATAGAGATATAAGGTTTATTGACTAACTCTTCTTTTGTCCACATTTAAATTGCTCCTAATAGTTTGTTATTAAAATAATGAACACTACCTTATGTACCTATAAAGCATTTGCTATGAAAAATAATACACATAATCTTGTGCATATATATTTCCATAGTGGGATAAATATATCTTCACAATAATTTCTAGAAGTGGGATGGCTAGGACAAAAAGGCAAGCACATGCATTATCTTGCTTGTTGTTACCAAAATCCTGTTCTTAAGGGTGGAATCCCTACATAGTTACATCAGTACTGGACCAGAGTTTTGGTTTGTCCACAGCTTTTCCAACTGAGTATGATTTTAAACTTGTGAGAACCACACCAATGACACAGTAGTGTAGTTTTAATGTGGATTATTCTCATTGTGGGTATGATTGAACATCTTTTTTATTAAGTGACAGTTTTATGTTTACAGTTTCTGTGAATTGTTCATTCATTTTGCTCATTTTCACACCAGTGTTTGTTATTTCCCTTTAATCTTTAAGAGATCTTTAAATAGTAGAGAGAATATCTTTCTGCCTGTGGTGGATGTTGTGCATATTTTCTGCCAGTTGATTAACTTTCTGGTGTTCAATTAACACACACACACACACACACACACACACACACCACACAGACACAAATAACCATAATCTGGTAGCTATGAATAAACATTCCTTCTCAATATTGTTTAAACTGTTTGCTTGCTTAGTAACCAATTTTGTCTTGTGAAGATAGACATCAACAAAGCCTTAGGTTGGTAAAGTTTACAGAGACAGACGCCTCTCTGATAATTTGCTCTGTCTGAACTCTACAAGTGCAGAAAAGTGTCAATAATAAAAGCATAAGTAAATAAATGCCCAAGTTAAAAATTTGCCTATTTCTTTCCCCATTTTCTCGGTTTTATTATTTTCCTCCCTTAGCATCAGTTCTTTTTAGGTCAAGAACACTCTATGTGTTCATTTTTAACTAATGCACTTCTTGTGCTTTAAAAAAATTTCTTACTGTTTTCATTTGTTTTTAATATTCCTGTTTCTTCCTTCTCACTAGATTCTCAGACATTTCCAGTACTTGTTAGGGCATCTAATATCCTTCACTGTCCCTCTTTCCTTACACACTTGTTCCACTGGACCCTTTTGTATCATGTGTAAAAATGCTCCTTCTAGAATGACTATTTCTAATTTGGTGGGTGAAGTGACACAGAGGGCTTGGGTCTGTGTGTGCTTAGCTAAACATGCAAGCATCAGAATATCTCCTGGAAACACATTCTCAGAGGCTAGGGGCTATTAATGTGGCCACGACAATCGGGCCTTGAGGGATGAGCTGGATGGACAGTACAGTAAGCACCCATAGACTCGCTTATTCACCAGGGGAACACTTCCTATTTCTTTCCAATGTTGAGATGAACATGGCCATGAGAAAAAATGGAGCTGTTTCCTGGTGGCTTCCTAAGTCTCCCTCCTCATTGCTGGTCCATCACACATCCATCTTCTCCCAAAGCACAGTGGACAGAAAAGAGAGCTTGAGAGTATCAGGAGTATGCTCTGAAATTACTGGTGAAAGAAAAGAAAATCTTCAAGTCTGCCTGGAGGTGGAAAACAGAATGTAATCCCACCTATTTTGCTCATTCTTATTTTGGCAAAAAAAATGCCAATTGAAGGCAGTGGCAAAAGAGAATAAAGTGTGGCAGTTGTAGTTTGCTATAGAAAGAGATAAGAAGAAAACTAGTAAAAATACAGTGGAGTTAAATGAAGCATACATTCCCAGTGCCCCCACACACTTAGAATTGCTCACAAGTGGTATCTTGCAGAGCAAATTTTGTGGGTTGTCTCTGATTCATTCCAAACCTCCTGTATACTTAGTCTTAAAGATGCTGTATCAGAAGGGAGGCCAATATGGCAGCTGGGTATGAGGGCTGTCATCTAAAGGTTATTCTTGCTATTGGGGACGAGCCACATTTCCCCCTTTCCTTCTCTGGTAACTCCAAACTTGGTATCTGTCATTTGAAAAGAATCACAAAAAGTAGATGACAGAGACCTCATGAAAATGCAGATTCTTTGAATTATATCCCTGAGTTCTTCAGCCTATATGTGCTCTCATGCAGATAGAATAGAGTCCTAGGTCAATGGTTTTAAATGTCTCAACTTTTAAATAAAAGTCGTACACACTGTGGTTATAGGATAATGTTTTAGAAATGTATAAAGACATTATTTATTCCATAACAGTATCTTGTTCTTTTTATTCTTGATTCTCAGAATCCTTACACTAATCCTCATTTGTTTTACTACAGGTTCATAAAAAATTTCAAGACTTGAGCTGGAGAGATGGCTCAGTAGAATAAGTGCTTCCCCGGCAACTGCAAGGGCCTGAGTTCAATTCCTGGTTCTGCCAAAAAAATTTTTTTTCAAGACTTTTAACATTATCAAATAATTAGGAATTTAGTTCACACATAGGCACGCTCAAGATAACCTGGCCAATCACTTGTCTGGGGGTGGGGTGGGAGGTGAAGCAGAAACTGGGGAATGAAATAGCTTCAGCTGTGACAATGGAATCCTTAGTACAGGGAAAGCAGTATGGAAAGGGTGGAGGTGAGCAAACAAAAGGGCACTTGCTTTTCTCTTGTAACTATAACAAAATACTTGGAGTGGTAATTTGTAAATAAAAGAAGCTTTTAAAAAAACTTTTATTAGTACATGCTTGCTTTAGGGAATTGGTATATGTACACAACACATTTCAATTTTTCTTGCCCCTTCTGTCTACCCTGTTTTAGTTTTCCAACATCAGATTCATTTGTTTATTTTGTAGCACCACATAAAGGTAACTATCAGGTGTACAGATTAAAAAAAAACAGATTAGTAGGCCAAAGAGCATATGAAACAAGTAAGGCAATGGGAATAAGTCAAGAAACACTTTCAGATACATTGTGCCACTGGATCACACTTTTATTCTGATGATCTTTTATTTTGTACTTTATATACATTAAGTTTTTTATGTAAGAGAAACCATGAGGTTTTTGAAACTAGCAGTTAATTGGTAGGATTCTCACCATGACTGACTATGTATGCTGACACCTGTGAACTAAGCAACTGCACCGAGGA
Organism: Octodon degus; assembly: GCF_000260255.1. NCBI lineage: Eukaryota > Metazoa > Chordata > Mammalia > Rodentia > Octodontidae > Octodon > Octodon degus. The sequence continues at coordinate 1,029,084 of NW_004524677.1, forward strand.
TAGCAATGTGTAATAGAAGGGCCATGCTTGGTATCCCTGTCATCCTGGTCTTCTAAATGTGTACTGCTCCCAATGTCATATCAATTACTGCTGTGCTCTCTCTCAAGTAATGTTTGTTTTAGAAAAAGGTAATAAAATAAAACAAACAAGAAAGAATTGTCATAGGATTGTAATGCTACAATGTTGCATATGCTTAGATTTCTAAAATTCTGTGTAAAAATGTGCAATCATTTATTTATTTTTAAAAATTTTCTACTTTTTTCAAACTCAATAGGGATTTAAAGTTTAGCACATCAAAGATTATTGGAAAATACCTGTTCCATGGTATGTCTAAGGTGTTTGATATTCAGACAGCTAGTAAGGTTCAGCTTAACTGCCTATGTTGTAGAGTAATAATATCATGAAGCTTCTCTTCTGGAGGGTTAACAACTTAAGTTTGTAGACTAAAACATTAAAGAAAAAGAAGGGCTACAAGGATAGCCAAGATTTTGGCCCTAGCCATTCAATGTCAGTGAGGATTCAGGACATAAGAGGACCTGTACTGTAACTCAGTGGTGTTCCAAATTCTGTGTTCAAGGAGATTATGGGGCCACAGAGGAAAATGATTGATAATGTAGAGTATGCCTATGGAGAGTCACATGGAGAGAAAACATTCTCTCAGGCTTTTGCAGAGAGCAAATTGGTCAAGCAATGGCCATGACTCATCCAGATGGTTGACACTGACAAAAGATCTAGAAACTGCAGTACATAGTTTTAGGGTAAATCCTGAGGGAATTTAGCTGACCTTGCCGGATACAATAGTTACATTTTTTAAATATAGATCTTGCTTTATTTTGGTCTTAACCATCCAGCAGAAAAGTATAAACACAAGGTATAAAAAATAAAGCCATATTAATATGCTGAGCTGTAAAAGGTTCAAGTCAACAACTTCTGACATTGCCAGTTCTGCTGATAACCTGCTACTATCCTGGACTATATTAGATTATTTTTGCTGAATTCACACAATGACAATATTTGAATGGCAATGGAATATCATCTCTGACAAAACTAAACAAAAAAGGGGGATATAAATGAAGGAAGATTTATATTAATAGTGTTTGGACAAGATATTATGACTTCATCCTGTACTATGAATAACTACTAGAAAGACAGCAATAGGCAATGTGTTAATTTTTGTAACTGTACTACTAACCTCCTTTGAAGCTATCTCACTGCTATTTCTTTCTTTCTGGTTTTTTTTTTTTTTTCTTCTTCTTTTTTGGTACCAGGGATTGAACTCAGGACCTTGCACTTGCCAGGCAATCGCTTATTCTACTGAGCTATCTCCCTGGCCCCATGCTATTTCTTTCTTAATAAAATAAATTTTCAAAAAGAGAAACCCTGAGATTTTAAGCTTGTGTGCCTGTGTTATTTTACAACATTATGATCACAAGATGAATCCATTTTCTTACAAATGACTTGAATTTCTTCTTCTTTAAGAGGCTTATTTGGCTTCTAGTTTGGGAGGTTGAATTGTCCTGACCATGTAGGCCTCTTCACTTGTCATCTGGTGTGGGCCTTCCTGGCTGTGTTGCGTCATGGTACATGGTTTCATGATGAGAATGTGTGCAAGAGAGAGAGAGATTGCACTAGAAGACTGGAAACCAGAGAGTCAGGAGGGCCAAGTGTTGCTCTCTTATAACCAGGTACTCTCATAGGAACCATTTGGGGTCCAATGAAATCTACATTAATCTGCTCTGATAGGAACATCTCAATGACCCAGTCATCTTACACTAAGCATCTCACAGTTTTCATCACTTCACAGCATCAGTACACTGAAGAAAGCTTCTAACACATGCATAATTGGGGGATGAATAACAGAGCTGAGCTTCTGAGGAACAGTACTCCCAGAACCCTCCAGGCCCATTCATCTCAGATCACTCTTTGTGCACAGAGTTGGAGATTAAACCCAGATTGTCTTACTACAGTCTTCATAAGAGGAAAAGAGAGAAGAAGCTTTATTGATGAAACAAAATGAGAAGGAAGTCACTTAGGTTAGCTGTTTTGTGAACCGAAAAATCTAAGGTAAGCCAGATACTGGATAGTCCTACAAATATAAAACATCTTCATATGTAAAGATGCATATGTATACTGCAAAGAAATCACGTTATGTCATCGTAGTGAGAAATCAAACGAACTTATCGTTTAATGAAGTATGTGATTGGTGGTCACCATCTAATATATTAAATATTATTATAAAAATAATATTAATTGCTTCTTATACTTCTTTAGAGAATCTAGTTAGTTCATTAGTGTGTTCAGTAGTTACAGAGAAGTTATTTTAGAACAAAGGGAAGATCAGATTATTATTTTTCTCTCGTTTGATGCAAAAATGCCATCTACTTAGGTACTGCCTGATTTACTGCCTCACACTGGCCATGCAGCAAGTGAATTCTTTATAATCAAAATTATGCACAGTTATGCATTCAAGCAAGAGTTCTCCAGAAGAGATAGAAGTAAAGCTATAGTCAATTTGGGGCCTAATTTAAGATAATGGCTTTTCAATAATAAGATGAATAAATACATTGAAGAAAATTTTTGAATTTATCTGTACTATTTTGAATACTACAGATAAAAATTACAGAGTAAAAAATCATTCACATAAATACTTCATTACAATATAACATGTGGCCTATATTTCTAAATATGAGCAGAAATACTAAATATATATACCAATGTAAATACTGGATACTTTAATAATATGTCTGTCTTCATCTCTTATCCATCTCTGCATTATCTCTGCCAAAATTTATTGTATTATTCCATTATAGTGTTGTACTATCACCTATTAATGGATCAGCCATTTTTGAAAATGATATTTCTGCTCTTCCTAAATGCATTATTTAAGTTTTAATAGCTATAAGTTACTGGATGCTTATATCTACCATTGACTTAATTAAACTATGAATGTGTGGAGCAATTTCCATTCATCGGGTCTTAATACAGAACAGATGTGCTTTCTTGTAGTCATTCACTTCTGCCCTTGCCATTTTGGACCTCAGTTCTTTGATCCACAGTAGTTTCATGGATAATGGCTGAAAGAAGTTCCACAACTTTTCCATTATGTTCAATTATTGCACATCTGTCCAGTTTAAAAGTCAGATCTGTGTTACAGAGCACTCTCTGAGAGCCCTGTAGGGACATGCCTATCACAGAGTTCCTTGATGGGGAAGAATAAGAGACTGGATATGGTTGTATGACTTCCAAGTCCTCCAGCCCACACTTCCCACTTTTTTTCACAGGACTTCAAGAAGGGTCCTAGCAAGATGGCAGCTCTAGCTCTGCCTTCTCCAACTGTGTTTCTCAGCTTGCAGAAATGTAGATACTATTACCTGAGTTTTATGGAATGAAGGGTATGCAGTTGCCCTCATCATCTCTTTTTCTCTGTTTCCCCTTTCAACTTCCTTTTGCTTAGTTTAGACAGCTACAAACTGATCAAAAATAAAGCCAACTAAGACGCCAATTTCGTTTTCTTGAAGAAGCCCTTGGTGATTGCTGGTCATTTATTTCATGCCTGGCCTTCATTCCCATACACAGTTAAGTCATACTTCTGTGGAAAGAAAAGAAAAACACAACATATTCTCAGACAGACACACATACACACACACACATGCACACACACACACGCACACACACACACACGCATGCACACACACACGCACACACAACACCATGAACTGGTAAACCACTGCTGTAAAAGTTTCCTTGTCTATTTCCTCAGCTGACTTTTGCTTGCCATAGTCCCAGCAACTGTTAATCAAACCTTAGTATGAACATGAGTCACTCAGGAACTTGTTAAAATGACAATTTTAATTCCTTATTTCTGAGGTGAGGCATGGGATTCTTCACTTCTAACAGGCTCCCAGCAGATTTCAGGGCTGCTGGTGTTGGACCAGATGTTGGTTAGCAGGAGGTCAATGATTGTAGATGACTGCAGAGGCTGGTTTTTGTCTTGGAGGTGGCCTGGAGGGCCTGGTACTTTTATGTGAATCCATGGTTGTTTTCAGTCCCAGAATTTGAGGTCCACTGTCAACTATGTTAACATAAGAAGTCTCTCTTGGTACCTTTTTTCATGTGTATTACATCACTCTATTTTTACATAACCATTATTATTACTATATGTCTCAGTGACTTTTCTTTCATTGCTGAGATAAAATGCTCAACACCCAAAATTAAGGACGGAAAGACTGATTTAACTTACAGTTAATAGAGGTTACAGTCCATCCTCGCTAGCTCCAAGGCAGAGTGGCACATGGCAGAGGGCAGCCATTCATGGTGGTGGGAGACAGCAAAGAGCAAAGGGAGGAGCAGCAGTTGCAGCTGCTAGCAAGCCTCTCTCCCTTTTTTAATCTGTATGCAGATTACCCACCCCAGGGCAGGTGCAGCACTCACACCCATAATCCCAGCTTTGGATCATGATTTAATTACAAACTCTAGAAACTGCCCCAATGATTGCATGAGGTTTTGGTGGACAACTGGACACACTCCATAACACTACTGTTGTTTGACAAATAAATAAAGGAAGAAAGTTCCCCCAGGAGAACAGGTAAATTAATTAATACAGGTCATTTGCATAGCATTGTATGTCAATAAAAGGCGTAGTTGATTCAATTATTCTTCAACCCTTTTCCCCAAGATCTCTTGTTATCCTAGAACTTGAACTCTTGTTCAACTTTCACACAATTGCAATGAGCTATATATGCTATAACAACAACAGAAGTCTGGTGAGCACACCTAACTGCCACATCCAGTGCTGAGGAATTTACCTGCACCATCTTGTTAATTCTCTCACACATTCAAAAAAGATAGTTTAATCTAGATTTGAAAAGTTAAGAAAATAAAGTCCAGGATGTTAACTGTAATCCTACACTCTGTTGTATACTGCAATAGTAGCATTTTTTTTTATAATCCCAGAAAACATAGGGATGTGTTTTGCAGTCCAGCAGGTCACAAAAAAGCAGTAAAAGGTTTGGGTTGGAATCTGGTTTCTATAAACTGTTAAAAGTCCCCCGAGAGAACAGGTATTGCCGGTCTCCCTCCCGCACACGTGACACTAAATTTGACTCTCTGAGTCGAGCACTTAGTCAACATGTGATCATCTAAAGGACATCAGGAAGCCCAGCACAAGGCAGAGCCACTCCTGGAAACGTGAGCCCGATCTGTGCACCTATAGACTCGTGACCAGGCATCCTTTTGCCTTTAATGAGATTTTGCAGTGACAGGATTGGAACAGATTGCTGGCATTATGGCAGCCGGGATATTGTCAGGAGGAACTTGGCAGTGCTTGTAGGTGTTATGATGCTGGCTCTTTGCTCAAGGGCAAGAATATCAAAGGGAAAATTAGAGATGAAACAGAGTGCGAGGTAATGTCAGAGAAGTTCAGAAGCTGAAACCAGTCGCTGCAAATGTGTAGGAAATTATGTGAGGTTTACGCTTTGGAGTCCTTGGTGACTGCAGACATAGCCAAGAATTGCTCCAGTGATATTCTTTCATAAATCTGCATAATAATCTCTCAGTGGGGCTTTAGTGAAATTACAAGTATTCATTTACTAAATTGGGTTCAGTGTCTGTATCATGCACACCGTATGAATATTCAGTGCAGTGAATGCTTCCCAAGCCATGTTGAAGTTAACACATAGGCTGAATATAACTCAAGTAGATCTCAAAATTGCATGCTTATTTTAACCTAGCAGAAGTCCTAGTGTCTTAAAGAACTGGACCCTACCCACCCCTGATATGACAATTAAGTCATTCTAATAAAAGCAAAAGAAAGCTGTTTCAGTACTTGTGTCCGATTTTTGGCATTAAGCAGGTTTTTTTTTTATTACAGAGGATTAGGATAATAATACATAGGTTTGTGAATGGTTTCCTAGAACAGTGGCAGCTGCCAAGAAGAATTAGGAAGAATGTTTTATTAACAGTGCTCAGTAGTAACAACAAAAAAGAAGTTCAATGAGAAGAAATTACTCTCTTATGAGACAAAGGTCTGTTATGTGTGGAGGAGTATAGTGCACCACAGATATTTGTTATGTACCTGGAATTGTCTTGTCACCTGATGGGCACTTTGCCTTTAACCTCAAACATTTTTCTTCTCAGAACAACTTGGTTGGCTCTCTGGGCTAAGCAAACAGAATCACATTCCATTTTCCCCAAAATTCAGTTTTCAGAGAATGAAATTTAGTAATACTTTTCTTTGAGAAGAGTTATTTCCAGTTAGGTATAGCAAAAGAGCTCCTGAGTATGACTCAGGCAGCCTGTGCTCCTATGGGTTCCATAGAACAAACCGAGTTGCTCTCGGTTAGCCTCTTCCAATGATAGACTGTTTCATGATATTCTAGCCATAAATATACATTTTAAAATATTCCATTGGAAGCAGTTTTGCTCATTACATCTTATATTGTCCTATTGTATGGGTTTAGACCAACATTTAATGGTGGAATGTAGTAGGTGGGGTTTTATTGCTAGACCACAATTTTCCACTTCTTATGTGAGGGTAATATGCTAAATGTTCTTCACTGTAACATATTAGTTAATAAGGTAGCTTTTTTCTCATTTTTGAACTTTAGACAAAAAATTGACACCCTCCCATATTTGTCCTTTGTCCAAAATATGAAATTAGTAAGTAGCAAAACTGAGATTCAACTTCAAGTTTCTCCAATTTCTACAACTATATTTTCCATCTTTTTCTGCCTTCTTTTAGGATAATTTCTGGATGGATCTGAACACTCTACATACATTAAGGTCTGTGCTGAGGAAATTGATATGGGTTTTTCATTTAGTATGTGCTTATCCAATAAAAATAGAAATAGGAGGTTTGTTTAAAGACCAAGTCTTGAATTTTAGGGAAGTTGAAAGAAAGAAGATCAGTTTCATGTCTGCTACCCTTATAGATAGTAAGCATTTTAGTTTTCTCTGACCTTAGTGATACTACTTTAAGATCTCTGTTTCCATGAAGCAAAGTAGACAAGAAATCATGGAAAGGGAGTGGGGTGGGGGATAAGCAAGAGTATATTGCAGATACAAACCAGAAAGCAGTAGTTTCACTTGTGTGGGTCTTGCCCTTTGGCAGAAGTTTTGAAAAACTATCATGAAAAGATCTGAGGAATGTTGCATCTGATTTATTTTAGCAGAGATGGTATGAGAGGCTTAGAAGATGTAGAGATTGCAGCTAGAGAACTGACTGTGGACTTGTCTTAATGGTGTAAGACAAGCCAAGTCTGGAGGAAAGAATTTTGAGGTAGTTATCGAAAGATATGAATAAAATATCTGGAAGGAGGTTCATCAGTCTCAGGTGATGAAGTGTCAAGACGCAGGCTCCTCCTGCAGAATGACTTTCAATAGGCATATTTGTGTTTGGAAAGGTGCCATAGGGAAAGCACATGCCAACATAAGTTTAAGATTACAGCAATTAAGACAAAAGTAAACCAAGATTCCCCAAACATGAAATGAGAGAAAATTCATTTTTCTGTAAAGAAGTTCCAAGTTAAACCACAAAACCCCATCAAATGTGATCCTCAGTTACAACGGAACTAGCTACAACTTGATAAAGAGACTGGAATAAGAAGAAATGGTCTTGGAGCATTTCTATCAGTAAGAAGACTGAAGAGTAAAGAGGTAGAAGGTGATATTTACAGTATCCAAATCTAAAGACCCAGTGAATGAAATTGTGTTAGAGGGCAAATTTTGTGAGCTGGTCTGAAGGCATGGGGAAGGGCAACCAAAGAGATCAGGGCTACATTTCACTGACATTTCTCTTGGTATGTTTGCTGTTAACATACCCTAGGAGGATTACGGTTTTAGGCTTTCCCAAAGATTAAAGTAAAAAGATCTTCACTTTTTATTTCATAGAATCTTATCCTAGGTTTGGAGGAGGATCTCTCTCTCTGCATTCATAAGAAAAAAAAAATGTGCCTATCAAGCCACCCTTCTCCTACAACTTGGATGCAAAGTTTACATTTTAAAACAATAAAAAATAATTCCAGTAAGTTGGCTACATTTTGTAGATTTTTGAGTCCCACTGTAGGTAAGCAGGCGAATGTAGATGTAAATGCGGGAGGAAAGCATCATGGGGGGCATTAGAGAGGCATCTAATTGTGGCTCTCCGCTGGTGGAGGTAGTGTTTGTGCTGTCGGTGAGTGTACAAGAGGCCCTGCCTGCTCAGGCCCTGTATGCCTTCTATGAGCCTGAGTCCGGGCAGTGATTACTGCAAGTGTATGTATCCCGGGTTAGAAGAGCCTACACTACGCTCTGCTTAGCTGACTAACAGAGCATGGCGCTCAGCCCCAACAAGTCCAGGAGAGGATTTATGGTCCTTGGTGACTTTTACTTAGATTACAAATGAAGCATCCTGATTTCAGGATGAGCTCTGACCTTGTACTGGCAAGGAATGAAGCTGAAAACTGCACCCTTAAGTCAGAACATCTTCGAAGCATTGACTTGGTTTATTCTACTTAAATCCTTTCTGTTCTTTCAAACATTTTTGGTTCATCTACCAGACAAATGATTGTTTTTAAAACTTTGAAAAATAGCAACAAACAAAACAAAGCAAACAGGATCTTTTGTTTATTCTCTAGTAGTGCCTTCCTTCTTTAGGTCACTTTCTCTGTGGATATAACTGTTAAATTAGTAAGTTGCAACCATGAACCACAGAAAAAGAAAATGAAATTGATTTAAAAAGCAAAGGCAGTTTGTCTTGGTTTTATGTTCTTATGACAGTTGAAATTTATATGCAAAATTCATAAATTTAGGTTAACATGCAATTATAATTGTTTTCCATGGAATAATCTCAATATAGAAATGGCTGGGGAGTAGTCCTTTAGTTAATGTAGAAAAGTTATAATTTTATTTATTTACTTATTGGCAAGGATTGAACTCAGGCCCTTGTGCTTGTATGGCAAGCACTTATTCTACTGAGTTATCTCCCTGGCCCCTATAATTTTAAATGTATTTCTCTTTCTTCTTCTTCTTCTTCTTCTTCTTCTTCTTCTTCTTCTTCTTCTTCTTCTTCTTCTTCTTCTTCTTCTTCTTCTTCTTCTTC
>NW_004524677.1:1038259-1047265 GCF_000260255.1 Octodon degus
TTCTTCTTCTTCTTCTTCTTCTTCTTCTTCTTCTTCTTCTTCTTCTTCTTCTTCTTCTTCTTCTTCTTCTTCTTCTTCTTCTTCCTTTTTGTGGGACTAGGGATTGAACTCAGGCCCTTGCGCTTGCCTGGAAAGTGCTTATTCCACTGAGCCATCTCCCCAGCCCTTAAATATATTTCTCACATAATGATCAAACTTTTCATCAAAATGTATTTCTGATTCTGGTTGACAGCCAAACGGCAACCAGCTCTATGCAATGACTTTGAACATGACTTGGTGAGTGAAACAAGTCACATGTACAATTTCATTTAACACTGAATAAGCAGAAGTGTTCTAGGAGGAAGACAAAAATTATAGTAGAAAAATAAAGTCTAAAAAAACAAAGGAAAGGGCATGTTATGGTGCTTTGGAAGAAGTATGTTGAATTTAATTCTAAATCCTTATTTTCTCCTGGCTGTGTACGATTTATGAAGGACCATTTATAAATATTTATTTCTGCATTCATTTACTGAGAACAATAATTCCATCCTGACCAACATTAGAAATGAACAGGAGGTAAATGAACTTTGACATCATAACCTTTTAAATGCTACAACAATGTAAATAATTCAAAGTCATTTGAACTGAAACCAATTGTAATTTTAAAAGGATTCTAATAAGTGAATATTAAAACATATAGTCATATATTTTGAAGGAATGACCTCTGAGAATTTGAGCTTTATTGTAATGACTGATAAAAATTAGGGAAAATACAGGATATTAATTAACAGTTAAGACATGGGTTACTACTGAATTGCTCTCAAACGTGAACCCATTAGTTCTAAGAATTACAAATGATTATTTTTGATATGTGGGTCCATTCCTATATATGGGCCATAATTTTAAAAATATAACTTTATTATTAGTCCCTCTACTCAAATAAAATTTCTTACTATATGCTTTTTATGCTTCAAAAACCTACTGAGCACTAGGAATACTATGGGGAAGAAACAATAGAGGCCCCTACACTTGGGTTGTCATGGAAACATCTTGAGTTTTCTTTTTCCATGATGGAGAGGACTTAATAAAGTATCAGTGAAAAACATGCCGTGAGAGGCTGAAACATCCTCGGTCAGATGTTCAGGGTTTCATAGCTGAGCTCTACAAAGTGATCTAAACACCCAACTGTACAGAATGAGCGTGGCTCTGGGTGTAGAAGGCCCATGGAGGACTGCTGCCAACAGCACCAAAGGAGAACTGGAGAGGAACATGGGTGCCTTTGATTCTCCTGGAAACGCTTGCCAGACTGGTTTTCCCACTAAGAGCTCAGCTGTTCTCACAGTCCGGGGGAACTCAGGTCCCCAGTATTGCTGATAATGCCTAAAGTTCTCTTTGGGGGAGCTCTGGCTTGAGTCTCACTTCCTGGCTTTAGTGCAGATCCCTGGTGGCACAGACTTTTTAACTTTCACCTCTGCCCCGGGCAGAGCTTCATGAGTACAGACTTTTTTTTTTAAACACTGTCTCCAGCATAATTTATTATTATTATGAGTACAAGTACAGACTTGCATGAGACATTGCCATGGACTCCAGGCCTTCAGCTGGACTCCTGCAGGACATTTCCATGAGGCCCAGGCCCTCATCTGGATTTTTTGGGTCTCTAGTACATGGATAGATCTCTTGTGCTCTTTGCGTTTGACATTTTGGGTAAATATTATAAAGTAATCCTATAAATTATGTGTCTGTCCTATATTAAACTATTCCCTTGAAAACCCTGAATACAGCATGAAGTCTATTGAGATACTGTATCATATTTTCTCTCATCTCTAAATCCATCCCAAGTCTTTCTTGAGATGCTAAGAAATTTTGTAGAGACCAAAAGGAGTTTTCTCATTTCGATGTCATGGCTGTCAGTGCTTTATGCTGGTTGACGGCTTACAAACTGGTGAAGTTGTACCATTTCACTTGGTGTTTCTTGCTGGTTATTCCTAGTATAATTTACCTTGTTAATTTGTTCTTAATGAGTTCATCAGCAGTGATTTAATACAACTTTGAGGAACAGCTTTCTTTAGTCTTTAATTCGCGACAGTTCCCCTTCTATTTGGCAGTACATTAATGGAAATGGAAAATTGCCTCATTCTAAATGTCAGAATAATACTGCACCAAAAACAATTCAGTCATGTCTTTCAAACCACGCACATATGGTTCATCACCAAATGTCACTGTTCTACTTCCCCCTTCCCCCAAGCTCCCCTCCTGCCTGCACCTTCCTTCTTTATTTGCTTTCCTTATGCCTGGCTCTGGTGATCATTGTTCAGATCACATTTCTAATTTCTTTGCATCACTTCATCTCTACTGTTGCCTGTATTTACTAATAATCCAGGGACCAATTCTAATTCTACTTGCTTTACATACATCTTGGAATTGGCAGAGTTCACAGATCAGGTGACAGTGATTGCCTTTAATATTATAAATGTCTTTTCATCTGTTCTAAGAACTGAAAAAAAGTTTATGTAGAGTTTCTTCAAAATAATTTTTGTGCACTTCAGGAGACATAAATATCCGTGGATAAAAATAAATGAATAATTTTTGTGCATTATTTTGGTCTGCTTTGTAAAATTCTGTGAATAAAGCTATGTTTTCTCTTCCATCACTAAAGTAATTCAGTAATTTTTTCCAGTAATTTTTCTGTATGTTCAAACCAGCATCTTCCTAAACTGAATACTTTTATTATGAATATTTTAGTTTGATTTATTGGGCAACTTTCAAATGAGAACACCCAGCACAATTTCACTTGTAATTAAGGTGACTATTAATTGCCAGGTTTAATTGAGTTATGCCTGAAGAACATTTCTTTGAATTTCAAAAATTAGTCTCGAAGGTAATGCACAAAACTGTGCTTTTCTTTAAGTTAGAAGAACAATTCCCAAGTTTATAAGCATGAATTTCCGTGGGTTAACTTCTGCACACTGTTTCAAATGATCAATTTCTTTTTCTAAAAAGGACTCTTCATTAGATATTTTGGGGAAAAAACATGTAAGTAATAAAATTTCTCTTGTACATATTTTTATAGTGAAAGTATTTTGAAATTAAAATTTTGAAGATTATTTTATTAGTTTTGCTTCATGTCTACCAAAAATCTGACTCATCTGTGAAGTATGAATACTTTAATTTAAGCAAATGATTTCTACAAAAGGAAGATCAGTTGGTTATGCAGAAGTATGATGCATTGCGCACAACAAAGCTTGTCCTTGTATCCTTTGCCCTTTGTCTTTCTGCTAACATGTATCATCCAATAAATAGTCAAATTCTTCCTGTATGTGATATCTTTAGCTATTTGAGGCCAGTGCTCATTCTCAGTCAAATTTTTTAAGGGTAAAAATTTTCCATTTCCTTGCTTTTAGATCATTCTCTAGGTTCTCCAAAATAAACTCAGAGTATGGCACAATGGCCCATATGGGATCTAAAACTACATAATTAAAAAGGGTTTAATTTGGGCATTCAGTTTTTTTGCATGTAGACTTAGATGGTAATGCGTGTATGTGGGCACCTGTATTATATTTAAAAAATGGATGAAGTAAAAAATAAAAGCAACATGAATTTCTAGTAACTGGGTCACCCCCTCAGGATTCTTTTTGAACCTCAAATGAAGATTTACTCTGTGTCCATTTTCTATTGCCTATACCTGATTGGGTAATTTACAGGGGAAAGAAGTTTACTTGGCCCAAGTTTCTGAAGACTGAAAAGTTCAAGATTCTGAGAGTGTATCTGATGAGGTCCTTCTTGATGTGGGGATGGAAGAGCCTCAAAATAGTACAGAGCATCATATGGCAAGAGGGACTGAATGTTCTAACTCAGCTCTTTCCTCTTTCTGAAAAAAACACAGGCCATTGGGTTGGTGTACTCCTTAAAGGTATATTTTACTTAATTGCCTCTCAAAGGGCCTACCTCCATATAATATAGTTAAAATAAATTCCCCTCTTCTTAATAGCTCATAATGGGAATTAAATCTCAACATGTGTTTTGATGGAGACATACAAACCATAGAGCTTCATATGTGGCTATACGTACCTACTGGGTCATTCAGTATATTTTTAGCACTTTAATTTCCATCATTTGATACTAGAATCTTCTCTCTACTCCAAAGCTTTATGATATCAAATTTCATGGAATTTTTCTGATACTATTAGCCTATTAAATGATAAAAGTTGCTTTTTTTTTTTTTTTTTTTTTTTTTTTTTTTTCCAGAACCGGAGGTTGAACTCAGTCCCTTGTGCTTGTCAGGCAAGTGCTTATTCTACTGAACCATCTCTCAGGCCCCTGATAAAAGTATTGCACTAAGCTATGCTTAATACAGGTTCCTAGAATCTGACCCTCTTGAGAGTCGCTCTAGAATCCTTCCAGGTCAGCCCATCTGCTTGGCTTTCCTCCAGTGACACCCCCCGACCATCAGCCTGAAACCTAAAGAGAAAATGGGGCTGTTCTGAGCCCTCTTCCTGTGTCTGTCTCCAAGACGCCATGTGAGCCACCATCTTCTCCATCTTCTCCGAGTCTTTGGCCTTCTTGTGTTGTAAAGCCTCATCTGGAGAATGGCCTTCCTGCCACTATTCTTTGTCTTTTTTCTTGGCTCTTCTGGTGTGATAATCACTTTGGCTTTATGGTTCATTTGTTCACATATTAATAATTCATAGTTTAAGTAAAATACACCAAAACATAGTCATTTACAGAGAATTTTTCATAGATATTTAAGAATGCACTCAAGTTACTCTAGACCCCATAAAAAAACCTAAGACTTTCTCCACAGAGTTTATTTTATAGCTGAGTTCAAGAAATTGTACCATGTATAGACAAAGAGGTTTCTTAAGATTATATTTTTTTTTGTGTATCACAGAGTTCCCAGTGTTCACTGGGTTATGGCGCAGGAACCCACGGCTTACTCATGGTCAACCTTGCTTGGGTACCCAATGGGTGTTTGTGGATTTCATGCTGGCTGACCACTCATGATTATCTTCATCAGAGTTTCGTTTCTAAGCCTTCTCTGCTCCTTAATACTTGGAATAGCACTTTCTAGTTTTTTTCTTTCTGTTTAACTCTTGTGATCTACAAATTAGAATTCTTTGGTGTTGGCTTGGTACTCTCTCCTTCTCTCACTTGCAGTGACCCAGTTGTGTTTGCAGAGTGCTGGCTCATATCACCAATAATGTTCTTCCTGCATGCGCAACATCAAAGGGAGTTGTAAGGAAGCTCAAGATTGGTACGAAATGATAGCTTCAATCTCATAAACATTAACTCATAAGAAAAAGCAAAAGAATTATTAAATTCAAAGGGAACTCTTCTGAATGCTAATTTTTTCTTTCAATCAGGGAACACAAGTTTAACGGACTTGAAAACCTGGATGGTTAGAGATGAGCTCATATAAATTATCTCTAAAGGATATGAAAGGCATTTTGGTTACCATTTAAAGCAAATTAATTGGTTGGCAAAGGTTAGCTAGGAAAATGAATAGTAAATTAAAAGGTTTTTTGTCACTATTAGAAAGAAATTCCCTTTTGAAGGTTTTAAAAACTTAGTTGTCTTGTAATTTAGGTAGGTTTTAAATTTATTTAGGTATGTAAGCATAACAAGAACAGAGTAACATTAAAGGCAAACATCAATTTTTTTAAAAAGGGAATGTTAGTTCCTGGTCTTTGATGTGACTAATAGATGAGATGCCTAAATGAAACTATAATGTGTCTCATGATTGTTATGAACTGACTTAAACAAGCATATATGAGAGCCAAGATGATTAGCTTCATAAAGAACTTCAGAGCATAGAGTGAAAGGTTATATCATAAATGACTGGATAGAAACTGGGCGTGGTGGCACGTGCCTGTAATCCCAGCTCTTGGGAGGCTGTAAACAGGCGGATTAATATGAGTCCGATCTAGTAGTGAGACCATGAACACTCTGTAGACCCTTCCCTAAAATACAAAATAAATAAATAGATAGATAGATAGATAGATAGATAGATAGATAGATAAATGACTAGTTGCGCATCTACCATGTATAGCCATGCTTTAGAACTTTCAAGAACCATCCCTTGTCAGATGAGCTCTCTAAATGCAGATGGTGATATGCACAGACAGCTGTGCAGGAGTCAGGGAACAAAGCTTTGAGTACCTTTTATATCAAGAATGGTTTTCATTGAGAGGTATGTTGGATTCATTCCAACAGGTAAATAGAAAGGGCCCATGAGTTACATTGAATGGGATAAACTTACTCAGGCAGGAGAGCTGGGATCTAATGTGAACAAGGGAAGCCAGTTCCTAGGGTTGTCTTATGACATTGCCACAAACT
Organism: Octodon degus; assembly: GCF_000260255.1. Classification (NCBI taxonomy): domain Eukaryota; kingdom Metazoa; phylum Chordata; class Mammalia; order Rodentia; family Octodontidae; genus Octodon; species Octodon degus. Next base: position 1,044,572 of record NW_004524677.1, read on the forward strand.
TAGTGGCTTCAAACTTCAGAAACTTACACTCTCTGGATTCTGCAGAACACAAGCTCTGTATCAAGTCTTCATCTGAGCTGAACTCCCTCTGAAGCCCTAGAGAAGAACTGTCTTGTGGCCTTAAGCACTCTGCTTTCTGTGGCTTAGTTACATCCCTTCCACTTGTGCTGACCTCTATTTTCATGTGCCCTCCTTCTCAACATCTTTATGTATCCTGCCAGGATTCTAAATTTGCATTCTCATTGGATTTAGAGTGTACCTCCCCATCCATTACGATCTCACCTTACTTCTCACTGTAAGTATATAAAAACTGTATTTCCAAATGAGTTCACATTGCAAAGCTCCAGGTAAATACAAACTTTGGGTGACATGACTCATCTCATTGTAATATGTACAAGTAAATGCTATTTTGATTTATTACTTTTAATTAATTGATTTAGTTATTCAACAAATATATTTTGAAAACCTGTTATGTGCCAGATATTATTCTGGATGGTAATAATGCTGTCCATATCATTAGAGAGTTTGCAGCCTAGAAAATCCCAAAAGGATCCCCTCTAGCAGATTGCGCCTTGCTGCCTATATTCCTGGAGTGTGACCTCCAAAACTGCATGAGTATGAATTATTTTGCAGTAAAATTTCATGATCGTGGATTTTTTGTAGCATGTCCTTCTAATACAAATATATTTATTTACTTGGGTTTCATACAAACTTTTAAGCCATCAATATAATAAAAATAAATACAAATAAAAATAAAAGTATTACTTTTTATCTGGTATAGGTCATTTTACCTCTCCTCTTGACTTGCCAGACTGCTAGCTGTATAGCTGCCATGGTCTGACTTTCAGAAGCAATGCCAAGTTTCTGGATGATTTCTTCTTCTTAGAGCAGAAGCTTAAGAAGTCTGGAGACTCTAGAATGTTGAAATAGTGCTACCTGCAGTGTCTACACTTCCCAGTAAGCCCAAAGGCCAACCGAGGCTTATGTAAGGTTTTAGTTACAATCAAAGAGATGGAACACAAGGAAAGGCAAAGATTCATCCATTAAGGATATCATAGTCATGGCAAGGTAAGGAGGTTAAAAGATTACAGACATGCCAGTACTGGGACCTACACTTGGCAATGGCTACTTGGACTCTGGACAGAGCTCCAAATAAATATACTACCTACAGCAGTTAGGGTTGGGTTGGGATTTGGGTAAGGCTGATCTCAAGAATAAATTCCTCTCTATTTGAAACTTGAGAAGACAGGAAAGCAAGGACAGACACTGTTCTTACCTCTAATTTTATGACTTTAGAAAAAGAAATTTAATTCCACCAGCCTTTCTCTGGTAAAAGAGAGATAATAACACTTAAACTATTTGATATCAGGATCCTAGATCAAGAAATCTTTTGAAATCTCTTCCAGAAATAAGATTTTCCATTATAAGATTACATTATTTTTCAGTAAGATAAATTTTTGCAAAAGGGACTATTGACTTTTCTAGTGAGGACAGTTAAAATCTCAGGGCCAAAACAGCATGAGAAACATTTTAAAGTAAATCTATTTATCCATGGACATGGGAGGGTTATAGGGGACACTCAGCAGTGTGATGCTGTCCTAAAGAGGTGTGGTTGATTCATAAGTGAGCGCCTTTGCAGGACTGTACAGAGCCACAGAAGTTCAAGTCCTAACCTTACTGATTTGTGTAGGTACAAAACTGAGATGGCCCACTAGATCCAGAGAGGTAGATGGATTATCTGAGAAACAGAGCTCATTAATGCATGTCAAAAATAAGCAATACTGAGGGAGAGACAATAGTGGTTAGAATGATTTGTTTTCTGTCTATTGTTATGGAGGCCACTCAACTCAATATCCTTATAAAAGAATGTTGTGCTAATTTCCAGCTCTTATAAAACCAACAGAAATGCAATCATGGTATCACATTGGCACTTGTAACACTTATTGGAGACAAGAAACAAAACGTTGTGTATTCTTCTAGGTAATTTTTAAAATAAACCTTGTAGGCTTGTTTAAGCTGAATGAGCTCTGGATTGGACATCAGAGGGTCCATTGCTGCCCTAGGCTTGCTGCTCAATGGGATCAGCTTCCGCTTCTCAGAAAAACACTCTTTTCTTCTCTAAGTCTATTTTCTTTATTTAAAGTACGTCTGCAACTTTCCTGGTATAAAAATTCTAGAGTTTTGCAAGTTACTGCTAATTGCCCTGTTTATACTAAATGCGTCCACCCCTCAGGCCCGACTTAACTGAACAGTTATTTTTCCCGTAAAACTTTTCTAACTGCTCTGTGTCCTTGGGAGGAGCATCTGCTGTCTTCTCGCTCTACTCTTCATATTTGCAACGAAGCATGTAGATCAATGAGGTTACGGCAGAGGATATGAAATACTAGTGATTTCAAGGGGTGTGTGTGTGTGTGTGTGTGTAGGGAATTAAATGCCCATTGAAAAGAAGGAATAGGAGAAGGTAGACTGTGGCTACTCAGTCATTGCTTTAAATGTCTTACCACGATACTACCTAACCAGAGATCAGGAGCTTGTTTTGCTGCGGAGGCTGCTGTAGCTGTCTGTCATACGGGAGAGATCCAGGTATGGAGTCGTGTTGCCATGAACATATCTGTATGACCCTGTTTGTCATTCCAAAGGTGGGAAGATGATTATCGCTTCACATGCATTTTAAACTACTGTTCCAGTGCTTTC
>NW_004524677.1:1047489-1048854 GCF_000260255.1 Octodon degus
AGTAAGTAAGGGAAAAGAGCTAAGCAAGCTATAATAAGCTGATAGTTTTTTTTTTTTTTTTTTTTTCGGAACCAGGGATTGAACTCAGGCCCTTGTGCTTACCAGGGAAGTGCTTATTCCACTGAGCCATTGCCCCAGCCCCTAAGTTGATAAAGTCTTATAGGGAGACCAGTAAAATCTAGAGTGGTCAGAAAACCTTAGACAAATAGGGCTCAACTTGAGTCTGAAAAAGTGATAGAATTTGGACGGACTAGAAGATCCAATGTTCCTATAAGAAAGACTGATAGTCTTATGGATCTCTGAGCTACCTTGGTGAAGTCAATAAGTGTCTCACACGTAAAATTTCTTTTTCATTTATTGATTAATTCACTTAACAAATATGTAATAAGTAGGTACAATTACATTAAATCTCTTTTTCTAAGGCTGGATATACAGCAATAATTAAATCATACAAAATACAAGAAAACATGATTAGGGAAATACTGAACTTCATTGTTCAATATTGTGGGTGACTTTTCAGCAGTTGATTTCTTGTTTGCTGTTAGTTCCTATGATTTTGGAAAACTTGTACAACTGAACATCTCTTTCTTTTTCTTCATGCGTCCCTGTTTTGTTCAATGGCTGCAAGTATGTTTGGCAATAGAGGATTTCTCCTGTGAGCTCTGCTTTATTGTCTTGTTCTCTAAATTTTTAATAGTGCCATTATGGTTTAATAGATATTAACACAATTGTGTAAATTAGGGCAATAATAATCTATTAAGTTTGGTATGTAATGCGTGGATGATTTTCTTATTCCTCATCTTATTTCCTAGCTTTTAGAAAACATGAATTAAACAGGGAGTACAATAGGAAGGGATTAAATTTTAGATCTGTGCAAAGATTTTCTTTAATCTCCCCCAAAAAAAACCCTTTCTAGAAAATTCTAAAATAGTTCAGATTTCTAGCTGTCTCCAATAAATATAGCCATGCCCAACTTGCTAACATGTTTGTATGGTTAGAGAAAAGCACCCACTCTGATTTATTCAGCTCCACTGCCTGTCTTACCTCATATCTCTCCCAGGATGACAGACATATTCTTTAAGAGACACATCAACTTTTCCTTAACTTTCTTTACTCTAAAACTCAGATACTTTTTTAACCTAAGCCCTATTATTGTGTGGTCATTCTGCAAATTCTTTCCGTCAGTTTGCCATTTTATTACTATTTAGTAAACGTTTCAAAGTCATCCATAAACTTAAAAAGTATTTGCCTACATATCTGATCATTTATAAAATTCCAAATAAAATCTGTTTTGCTAGGGTAAATTCCTAGGTAAAAAAGTTTATGTACTCAATCAGAGGGACAGCATTTATTTTAACACTTGAA
>NW_004524677.1:1048965-1067064 GCF_000260255.1 Octodon degus
TTCTATCTTGCCTTTGGAACAAAATGTTTGAAGCAAATAATTGTGATATTGTGATGTAATATGAAACCGATTCTTACTTTTAGCTATTATCATTTTGAGTGTGCAATCTGCTTTTATGATATAAAAATGACAATATATAAAATAAAAAGACTAGAATGCACATAATAAAAACAACTAACATTGTTTTAACATCTTATAGCCTTCTCATGTAACAAAGATATAAAAGAAATGGCAATGTGTAATGTGGCATTGTTTAGAATTTTTACAAATGGTGCCTTTTCCCCACTTTGAGGATTAGTTTATGCATTCTGTTATATTATGCCTCCCCCTCAGAATTTCATGAGATTTAGAGCAGTTGGGATCCTCATGCCAAACTTTATTCTTTGAGAACATCCATAATGCAATGGCGAACACATTTCTAAAACTTCCGGGAAAGAGCCAAAGAGGAGTACGTAATCCCAAATGGAGGTTAGAAATTACCAGAGACACCCCCCTTGCTTATTGGGTGTGTAAAATGTTCATGTTTAAAAGGTGTCAAGAGAGATTGGTCTTTGATTGCCTGAGGCTTCTTTTCTTCTTTTCCTGTATTGCAATTCTTTGTCTTTGGAAATATCATTTTCTTTTGCTCTTGAGACACCCTTCACATTGCTTGGGATTTTATTCCCTTGCAGTTATGCAGCGGGAACATCCAAAGCAATGGGTTTTGTTGTCCTCAGGGAAGGCTTGATTTTGGCTAACAGTTCTGCTAGCTCCCAGTCACCTCTGCACCTTCTCTACAGAGGTTCTCATAGATAAGGATGTGCTCACTGGTTATTCAACAGGTCTCAAGCTACATGGTCATCTCTGGCAAGTTTTTTTTTTAGCTTAATCACTGTCATCCTTAAGTTTTCTAAATATCTATGACTTATCTACATCTAGCATATCAGTAAGTCTAGCACACGGATGTGTATTTTCTGATGGCAGAACTGCTATTATCATTTATATAGTAAATTGTTTGCAAAGACAGAGATAATTTTCATTTGATGTGCTTATCCTTTTGAATTGGGTACTTCTCCAATTAGGCTTTATTTATTTCTATACCCCTTGAATATAAGCTTGGTGTATATGGACTGCTTAGCCAGTAATTTATACAAACAGAGGCTTGAAAGATATCGTACACTGAAGCTTGCCCTCTTTGCCTGTATTTAGAAGTGGTTTTATGTTAATATGCCAGATTGGCCTTCCTAAGGATGAAAGAAGACCTGGGAGGGGTCTAGATGTCCCAGCTCAGCTCTGTTCCAAAATTTGGAGAGAAATGATCTGTTATGACTTGTGTCTAGCTTTATGCTTTCATAGGTTGAGCTTTTCATAGCTGGCTGGCTCTAGAGCATATGATAGTGGGATTGACTGTGATGCTGGGATTGAGGGTGTGTGCTTACTAAATTAATCTACTGCTTGGCTTGGCATAGTTGTGGGTATGGATAAAGAAAAGGCCCATGCTGAGTGAGAGTGGCTTCATGGAAAGGGTGGGTGGCCTGAAAGGTAGAGACAGCCTGCTCCTGCTGGCTTCCCATAGCTTTGCTGCATCGGTCTCTCTGCCTTCAGCCCGCCTTGAAGTGTTTGTCCTCCGTGATGCACGATGCACTTCTGCCATGAATATCTGCCTGGAGCCAGCCAACTATGAACTGAACCCTCCACAAACCATGAGCTAAATAAATCTGTCCTCCATTAACTTTTGGTGTTGTGTATTTTGTCTCAGCAATGAGAAGAAAAAGCTATTATCCTCAACTGTCTGACATAGCAGCACTAATCCAGATCAGTAAAAATTGTCTATCAACCTACAAAATTGTATATTTTTTTAAAAAGTGCTTTTTAAGGGCTGGCCTGAGAGCTCAATGGACTAAAGCCCCTGCTTAGGCAGAACACAGTGGCCAGGGTTCAATCCCTGGTATGCCATGCTGGCCCACACCGGGGCGTGCTGAGATAGACTGAGACGGGGCATGGTGGCATGTGCCTGTAATCCTAGCACTTGGGAGGCTGTAAACAGGAAATCCCTAGTGGCTGGATCTACATAGTGAGACCCTGTAGACCCTGCCCTAAAATACAGAAAAAAAAAAGGCTTTTTATAACCAGCCAGTTTCTGGTGGGTTGAATTTATTTTATAGTAAAACTTAACTGATACAGAAATTAGTATCAGATGTGGGAAGCGGCTATAATGAAAGTCCTAAAAATGCAGCACTGGCTTTGTGATGAAACAGCAAGCAGAAGATAAAAAATGATAAAGGAACTTCTAACATAGCCTTTGAAAAATGCAAACAAGCCGAGGCTAGAGAAGTGGCAAGAAGATGGTGAAGATGGTTATAGCAGTATGGAAAGATGATGATCCTCACTAGATAGTTGCAAAACAATTGACAAAACTGTCACAGAATATAAAAATCTAACAAATAAATTTATAGACAGTGCTAAAAGGATGTTATGGCCAAATGGTGAGAAGTGTCAATTGGCTTCTGTAGCTGCACTTGATGTGATACTGTGAGAGAAACATGAACTAAGGAAGAAACTATTTGGCAAGCAGAATTTAGAGATATACAGAGAAAGCAAGTTTTCTGGATTGCAAAATAAAACTGTTTTTCATCTCCAATCTCTCTAGCCAAGAATAAGATTCTCAAAATAGGAAGTGTCTTCAGGAAAAAAGATAAATTAAGCATGGTGTAATGGACATAACAACCATTTTAAAGCGTTTTGATTGATTTAGGATGGTATCCAGTAGACTTAGGTAGGCAAAAGGATTTTTAATAAACTTAAGGGCATTTTTTCCAATCAGCTCAGCACAGTAGTCAAACAAAGAGTGGCTGTTTATGAAGAAGTTATGGATATAACTTCTGGGATATGGAGTGGACTCAGTTCTGCTTTATGGTGGAATTCTAAAAGCTTTATCCAACTGTTTGCTACAAAAACTGATCTTTGGGCCACACCCTATCCTCAGAGGGTAGGCCTCAAGACTTTAAGAAAATATACCAAAAGCATTAGAAATAATGAACTGGGGAGTAATTTACAGGAAGTAGAATTGGTCTATAATGGAGGAACTTTCCCTGTCCTAGAATAGATGTGTTTGTTAATTGTCTGGCTGGATTTCACAATTGTTATGATAGTCCTCTGTAGTTCTGTACTTCCCCTTTCAAGAAAGAGTGTCATCCAGTCCAAGTGGGAGTGTCTTTTGTTTCACTCGCTATTATTGTTGGATGTGGGTGCAGTAGGTGGTAAATTTAGTGCATAGGTCCTTGGACTAAAAAGAGCCACACCTGAAGAGCCATGCCTATAAAGGCTTGTTTGTAAGTGGAATACAGGGAGATTGTACAGGCTGACACATTATGATTCATGACTTCTCTAGAAGGCAGAGACTGTATTTTGCTTGTGGGGGATTAGCGAAGAAACTATGGTGTGCTGCTGAATGTCCACAATAGTCCTTTTTGTCATTGTATGCACTTTACCTTATAGTGTGACACTGACACTCTTCTCCCCAACACATGGGATTTAACTCTTCCTTGCTCAAATCTGGGAATAGCCATGTCACTTAAAAGGGAACATGAAGAAATATGAGAAAAGCCAAATTCGTCAAGGGCTTGTACTTTATTGTTCTCTCTTGCCACACATGGTGTTTTCGAATGGTGATGTGAATGGTTCTTAAGTAGTCTGCTGAAAGAGACAAGCTGGAGGAGAAATGTGAGTGAGTCTGAGGACATGTGGACCATTTATCTCCAGTCAAGCCTCCTGGTAACTGCAGCTACATGGGTGAGACCCAGAAAATCTTCAGAACTGCCCACCTGACCTCAGTTAGAATGGCCTAGGCACTGAATCACCAAATGAGAGCTAATTGTTGTCTTAAGATAACTAAGATTTGGTGTGGTTTATTAAGCAGCAAAGACTGTTGAAAATACAATCTAAAGTGGGAAATCCTTACTAAATGCTGTGATAAAAATTCCTTTATAAAAATAATTTTATTTATTGCCGACTTCAAGTAGTCCCCTAAATAAATATTTCTCTTGTGTCTTTGTTTGAAAACTTTAGTGCTTAATTTTAGAATCCTTGCAAGACACCTTGATAATCAAGGAGTTTTGGATCAGTTTAATTACCAACTTGTCTTGACTTTGGCCTACCACACCTCACAGGACTCTCTTTTTTCTTCCTGGAAAAATCTTTCTTCCAGTGAAAAGATTCTTTTCATTCCCTGGAACAGTCTTGTTTTCTTTACCTCTTAGTGATTTAGTGTTTATTTTTAAATGCTGATTCTTTTTGGGCTGAGTTCGAGATTCCAATAAGCTAGTCTCAAATAGTCTCCAGTCTTCTTTATGATTATTTACTTTCAAAACTAGTTTTTTATACAGAGGATTTTTATTTTTCCATAAAAAAGCCTAAACTTTGTAATAGTTTCTTTTTCTAAAATGGAGCAATTCATGATGATATCTTTGGTTTTCTTTCTTGGACTACGTGATGATCACCATTAGATGTGAGATTCCCGAGAAACACCATCTTCTTTATGATCCCGAAGGATCAGTGAAGCAGTCTCCTCTCCTTTTCTGAGTGTCAGGAAATTGAGGTGCGCCTGTCCTACGTAAGTGTATCTTAGAGCTGGTGGGAAAATTCAGATGAAAATGAGACTGGAAAATGTGATTTCTTTGGTCTCTGGCCCTGTTCTTTGGAACCTACCTTTTTCTTATGGGTAGATTCTCATAACCTGTCAAACTATTTGCAGAATCATCTTTTCTCTTATTCTGCACTCAAGATACATTAAAGTAGGGTTCTTTTTTCACCCTCTTGTATCTCTCTGAGCCCAGAAAGAGATACAAGAGCTAAGAGCCCAGTTAAGAGATATATTATTGATATTTACATGGGCAAACAAATAACAAACTAGTGGAACAACTCAAAGCTATGAGCTAGGCTAAAATTTTAGTCTTTGGTAGGAAGGAAGGATAGTTGTACCAGACAAGAGTCCCTTCTGAATGAACTATTGAATATTCTTGTTCTCCTATCATACTGTTCTCCCCTTAGAAGAAAGAGTCAGGGTAAAATACCTGGCAACAAATGGCAGTCTCTCCTGCCATCCTACAGAGCTAACATGAATTGTTGGAAAATAGATGAGGCCTGCTGTGCTTGGCTGGTGGATATTTCTAAAGGATGGAGAAAAACCCTGAAAATGAAAAAGACATTTTTTAGAAATCAGCCTAATTTCCTATTAAAATAAATAAAGCAGAGACTAGAAAAACCAAAGTCCCAAACATAAAGCTATATGAAAAAGTAACCCTCTGAGGCCTCAAGTGGCAACAAACCACTAACAATTATATTACTGGTATCGATAACCACGTGGGAAAAATCTAGGGAAGGACAACTGAGCTCCTGCTGGCTCCAGGATAGGGGAGCAGCGGCTGAATCTGAGAATGGCAGCTCAAAATCATGACAGCATGTTGCAGGCGTGCATGCATCTCGGTTCATGGCAGCACAATTTTAATGGCTAAATCTTGGAACAGCCTGTGTGTCCATCAGCAGACAAATGGATAAAGAACATAAGGTATTTATGCACAGTAGCCATAAAGAAGGGTAAATTTGAGTTTTGAGTAGGAAAATCGATGCACCTTAAAACTATAATATTAGGTCAAATAAATCAGATACATAAGCTTAAGTGCAGTATGGTTTGTCTTTAATAAGGAAGCTAAAGTATAAATAAATTAAAAAGCCAAATAAAAGGAGGTACAGAAATAGAACTTCTGCAAATGGGAACAGAACTGAAAGATGGGGATGCATAAAAATTAAGATGTGTCATGTACATGTACTAAATATTTACACAAAGGAAATTATTATATATCATAAACATGTACTAATAAAAAACCAGGGCCAAATCACCGTTGATCAAGAAGAGGTTCGGTTTGTTAAAGTCTAGTGGTGCAGGGAGCACCTGGAGCCTATACACACTCCAGCTATCACAACAAAGCTGTCTTCTTAAAAATAAAAACAAATGCAAAACATCCCAAAATAAAAAAGAAAGACTTCCCTCCAAGACAAAACCTTATATGGTACTTAGAAAATAATACTAGGAATAAAACCCAAATTGGGCCAGATGAGACAGTCAGGCCCAGTGACTAGGTGGTCCCGGAAAGGCAAGAAAGCTGCAGCAGGAAGGGAGCCAGGATCCAAAAGGACCAGACACACTGTTGTTTGGGAAAAACAAATCTCCTCAAAGCAGTTATCAGTATATATATTATAGTATAATTATTGATGGAACTTGGTGATTTAAAAAAAATTTTGATTGAGAAAATATGATGTTAAATTTGAGGGTATGTGAAAGGGTAGAAAGCCAGAGAGATTATTAGTTAATATTAGTGTGGCTTATAGAGGAATATCAATAGATGATAGCAAAAATAAAGGATATTATAAAAAAGATACTAAAGTAAGTTTTTAAAAATGTATTAGTATAATATCTCTTTCTAATGGAACTAAAGCAAAATGTATTGACATATTGATCATGTTATTGAATATAAATAAGCTTAGCTCAAAAATTCAGACTGATTTACAAAACAGTATTGAACACTATAGTGACTCTACGTGTGAGAAAGCAGAATTAAAACTAAATGAAGAGACATGCTGCACAGGTGTGATGGGCAGAACTCAGGTGAGCTGGTTTGCCTATAGAACCCTAGACTCAAATTACCAGAAGAGTGAAAAGACAACCTAAAAATTGGAATAAAATCTTAACAGTCACTCAGACAAAACATTTCTATCTAGAATATATAAAAAACTCAAAAAAAAATTCAGCCCCCAAAATTTAAAGATCCAATGCAAAAATAGGTATCTGAGATGAATACACACTTCTCAGAGGAAGAAATACAAATGGCAAATAAATACATGAAAAAAATGTTCCACATTTTTTCCTGGACATTGAAGAACTGTTAATTTACATAACACTGAGATATCATTTCATTTCAGAAAAAATGGCTATCATAAAGGTGTCAACCAATAACAAATGCTGAAGGGGACATGGGGAACGAGGAACCCTTCTTTACTGTTGGTGGGAGTAAGCTGGTACAACCACTATAGAAATCAATGTGCAGACTCCTCGAACAACTAGAATTAGAAGTCCCAGTCAACCCAGCTGCTCCCCTTCTGGGTATTTTTCCAAAAGAACTGAAAATATCATACCACAGTGATATATGTGCACCCATGTTTATAGCAACACAATTTGTTGTAGCTTCTTGGAAACAACCTAAAAGCCCATCAGCTGATGAAAGGATTAAAAAAAAAAGATGTGGTATTTTTACACAATGAGTATTACTCAGCTGTAAAGAAAGATTTAACTTGAAACTTTTATAGGCAAATGGATGCATCTAGAGGTTATACTCATAAGTGAAATAAATCAGACCCACAGGTATAAGCACCGTAGCATATCCATAGTGTAAGAACCTGAAAGAATAAATGTAATCTGAAAGGTACAACAGACATAGAATGGAAAGAAACTAAAAAATAAAGAATTAACAATGGAGATGAAACAAAGGAGAAAAGATAGGGAAAAAGAGAGGGGAAAATCATGTAAGAACATAGACAAAATAGACAATATGATTGCACTACTGATTTCTATGAGTTTTCTCAAGGTTGGAGTTAATGTTGCAAAATTTTACTCTGACCAATTTTATATGCTAATATCTGTAATTTGAGGAACTACATTGAAGAAAGGAATGTGCACTATAACAACCATGACTGAATACCTTCCATCCTGTTTTTTCAAATGTGTATTGACTCTAATGTCTCATCTATTATTTTTATACTGTCTTGAAACTAAATTCAAGAATATAAAAAGGACAAGGAGAAAAATTAGGGTTTATTGAAAGGAAGAGTTAATGTTTAATTGTTTGATCAATCTTGCATGATTAATCTTATATCTGGTAATCTGAACAACAAATTTGATGATAACAATACTTAACATAACAATCACTGGTAATTCTCTATTCTTGATTTCAAATTTTGTACCACTTTTATTGCTTTATGTTGTTTTGTTTTTGTCTTTGTTCAGTTATTTGATTTTTTTCTCTTCAAAGGAAATAAAACTAAATGCCTTAAGAGATTGACAAATGAAACAATAGTGCTGACAGTCATAATTCATAACTTTCATAAAATGGCAACTACTGATAAGAGAAATCTTTAGCACTTGCATGTAATTATGAATTAAATCAAGTGGCCAAAATATTGGTTAGCTATAGAAAATTAAAATAAGGATGTGTGTAACAAAAGGAAACAAAAATTCACAACTCAGAAAAGACACTTTCATTTAAAAGTTTAAAAGTTCTACTAAGCACTTAATCAAAAGAGAATGAAAAACTAAAATTTAAAAAATTTATAAACATTATTATATAAAAACCTGACACATGTAAAATCTGCGCGAAATAGGAAAAAATAATCAATGGAAAATATATAGAATTATATAAGAAATAATGTGAATAAATATACATAAGACCCTGACTTACTAATGAGTTTTGTTCTGTGAGAATGTTCATAAGTCAGGATTGTTAGTAAGATCAACAAAGTAAATTTTATACTGTAATTTCACTTTTGTTTCCATGTTTATTGCTTTGTACTTCATAGGAGTTCTCCCTATATCTCCACTGCTTTTCCTCTGGCTTCCGGACATCCTGGGCTCCAGATCAAAAATAAAAAAATAACAATGGTTATCTTATTACGTACTGTTATCATCAATAGTTGTTCCATCCTGGACTGTACAGTTGTACATGGCACAGCTGTGAGAGTGTGCAGCCAACCCCTGAGCTACTTCCGTGCTTCGTTCACATCTGTGCATGTTCATACTGCAGTCCATTTGTATCTGCGCAGGTTTGCAGCTCAAATGTCCGTAAGTCTTGGATGTGCGCTGTATCAAATTTCTACATCAAAATGTTAGAATAAGAAAATCAAGATAGATTTGGAAAGAATTAATAAAGTGAAAACCAAAACTGATTAGTGAAAAATAACACAGATAGTAAATGAAATTAACAATAGTGTTTTAGGAAGGCTCAAGAAAATAAATACAATAATAAAGAGAGGAACCAAGTAGGTATTGGTGGTATTCAGAACTCCACTGGATCCTTTGTTATTTAACACATTTTATTCTAAATTTCATGAATTTTGGTCTTTTTCCTCTTTCTTTCTTTCTTTGTTTCTTTCTTTGTTTCTTTCTTCCTTCCTTTCTTTCTTTCTTTCTTTCTTTCTTTCTTTCTTTCTTCTTTTTTTCTTTCTTCTTTTTTTTGAGAAGGGGTATGGTTATTTAAGATTTTGTCTATTTTATTTATTCTTTCAAATCACTAATTCTTTTTTTACTTAGTTTGAACTGTGTGACTTCTGATCTTTAGGATTTCCTCCCTCATACACTCTTTGGAACTAAATTGCTCTTCTTTTTCTAAAACTTTGGGAGAGCTTAGAACCAAAGGCTATAACAGAAAAGTAAGTATATAATTTTTTGGATAGAAAGTATTCAATATCATCATGATGTGAATTTTACCTAAATTATGGATGGATTTATTGTACTCCAAGAAGAGGAAAAGAAATTCTGCCTGGATATTTGATACTATTATTATAAAGTACTTACTAATATTTTAGGTATGATAATACTATGGTATTTATAATTACTCAGACAAATTACTTTTGAAGATAAATCATTAAATACAGAATAAATAATATGATGTTTCACATTTACTTCAAAATAATACAGCAGAGGATAGATATGGGTAGATATAAAACAATATTGACAATGTTTTGCTTTTTGGTGACTGCTGAGCTTGAGCAATGGTTGCATGGAGCCTAGTATATTAGTTTTCTACTTCTTAATATGTTTCAGAATCTACAAAGTAAAAAGGAACTTTTAAAATGTTCTCAGAACCTAGGGCTTTATAGGTGTTTTGTTTCAAAGAGAGAAAACCAAATAAGTGACATTGAAAAGACTGACATTACAAAAGAGAAAGAAAGAAAAGACTGACATTGAGGTCAGAGGAAGGTAGAAGAAAAATAGTATGATTTGATTTGGCTCTTTGGGCGGCCCCAAAGATCCATCTGGTACAACAGGGAGTGGTGGGGCTTTTAGGAGGTACAGCCCAGGGGACAGAAGTTAGATTATAGGGGGTATGCCCTGGAAGAGGGTATTGGCATCCCATCTCTTCTGTTTTCCCTCTCAACTATCACAAAGTGAGTTTTTTCCTGCCCTGTGCTCTCCACTGTGCTGTTCTTCTCTGCCATATGCCTTAAGTGATGAGGCCAAGCCACCATAGCCTGAAACCTCTTAAAACAGGAGCCAAAATGAAGATCTCTTCCTTTTAACTTTACTTTCTTGGGTCTGGGGAGATAGCTCAGTAAAATAAGTGCTTACCTGGCAAGCACAAGGGCCTGAGTTCAATCGCCAGTTCTGCACAAAAAAAAACAAAAACAAAACAAAACAAAAAAAACTACTTTCTTGGTAATTTGCCACAGTGATAGAAAGATCACAATCACACAGCAAGAGAAGAAACATGCCTTGCATAGACTTAAAGATTAGCTATGCCAGTCTCAACTAAGCCATCCAAAATCCACAATTTATTAAAGATATAACTTTAGAAAAACCACATATCAGTTTTCCTTAAAGAAGGTTTTTTTGAAAGGAAAGATTCTCAAAGGAAATAACAAAATTCCCTGCAGCACTTTGAAGTCTTAAAATCTTCTTTTTATTCTTCTAATCATTCCTGATCTTTAGACGTAATCAAAATAGAATAAGCTTTTCATTTCTTTTCTGTTTTGCTCCATTAATTATGCTGTCAATAATACTGCTGTGTTTTTTTTCTTTTAAGTAAATTAGTAAACTAGTTTTAGTTAAGAGCCTGTTTTCTAAATACCGTAAGTGAAAACCTAAGTTCTATCAGAAATTAGCCACATGACTTTGCGCAATTATTTAGCCCTGCTGTGTCACAGTTTCCTTATGTGAAAAATGGAGGAATTATGGAATAATGGGACAATTTTGATCTATGGCCTATTCACCTGGTGTCAAATTAATGATCATTGGATTAATAGATCTGGTGGGTGATTTCAGAGAATGTTTTATCATTTCTAATGAGTGTCTGTGTTACTTCAATCTGCTGAGTCACACCCCTGACTCACTGTAGAAATTTGGAGTGCTATTTAAATAAGTGGCCTAGATAGTCTCATTTCATATTACTTTAACTATAGTGATAATATGTGCTTCTTGTTGAAACTTTAAATAATCAGTATGTGCACAATAAAATATGAAAATCTTTATCCTTGTTTTCTCTACTCCACTATCACTATTTCCATTTCATCAGTCTCCAGGGTTTGCCATTATTATAACTTTGGTATTTCTTCGTGCATACAAAAATATACAGTCCAGCTAACTTATATATTATTTTTAAACATTGTGTGGCTTTAATTTCTTTAACTTTTATTAATAAGTGTGTCTAATACTGTAAGAAAAAATATTTCCCTTGTAAATGAAATGAACACTTTGATTATCAACCATATATTGGAAAAGCACATATGAGAAATGTTAGTGGATAATGTTAGAGATAGAGCTATATTAACTGACCAAATAACAGAAATTTAGTACTTAAATCCAAGCATCTAGTTGACAATAATTTTTGAAATACTTTCTTAAATCAGGTATGGAGTGAGTGCTATATTCAGGTGTAGCATGTCCATTGGTTTCTATTTACTACTGAAGAAGTATAGTACATTCCTTTTGACAATAGCAATCAACTTTACTTATAATGTTAAATTCTCTACAATCATTGCCAAGATGTAGGAAATTTTCACAAGTAATTTCACACTGCTTCATTCAGGTGAAAAGATCGTTTCACTCTCAGTATGTTTCTGTGACCACTATTGTTCTCATCGAGTATCTCCTAGAAAAGTCTGTGCCCTCTACAGCACTATGGTGAAGTTTATCACTATGATGTATCTATATTTTTCTTAAAATGTTGACATAATGGGTGGGATTTTAGAATATTCAGTATTACAGTCAATGTGTTAGTTTTCCATTACAGTAACAAGATAACTAGGATAATGTTTTACTTACTTTCTCATTGCAGGGACCAAATGCCCAAATACCCCAAGCCAAAGGAAGGGAGCTTTATTTCAGTTCACAGTTTGTAGAGGTTTCAATTCATAGCTGGCTGCCATCAGGGTAGCACAGCAGATGGGCAGAGCACAGAAGAAGCAGCTCATGTTGTGGTAGGTGGAAAAACAGAGATCTCCTAGAATATATATATATATATATATATATATATATATATATATATATTCTCCGGGTCATGCCAACAGTGACCCGCCTCTTCTCACCAGGCTTCACCTTCCAAAGTCACACCCAGTGATGGACTCATCAGTGGGCAAATCCAGTATCACAGACCCATGATTCACTATCACTCATTCATGATCTAATAACCACCACAAAGCCCCACCTATGGCAATATAAGGCTTTGGAGGAACATCTAAGCCAAAGCAGAAAATAAATTTACAAAGAGTAAATACTGATTGTAGCTCATAGGTTGGGAGATTTTGCTTCATTTTCCAGTGGCCCTGTTGCTTGGGGCCTATAGCAAGGCACCACATCATGGCAGGAGCATGTGGTGGAATCCACTTCACCTCTAAGGCCAGGAACAAATGAGAGGAAAACAGGAATGTTGACCCAATGTCCCCTTTCAAGGATATACTCCAAGGGCCTACTTTTCTTCCACCAGGCCTCACTTTTTAGAATTCCACCACTTCCCAGTTGTACCATGGGCTGAGATCAAGCCTTTAAAATTGTGAGATTTGGAGAGACATTTAATTTTCAAACTACAGAGGTGAACAGTTCTGATCACTGAGCATATTTTTGAGCACTAATTAGATAACAGGCACTACTTCACCCACTGAAGTAAAGCTTTCAATATTCTAGGTGGGGAATGAAGAAATCAACAACAAACACAAGTAAAATACGGTGAATATTAGAATATATGCAGCACTATGAAGACAAATGAAAAGGAGCAATATGAACCCAAAGGGCTAGCGGGTGTGTAAGAGGAAGTTACTAAAAAGCGATGTTTGGGAAAAGACATGCAGGAACTATGTGAGAAACCATGCCACTATATAGGTTAAGAATATTTCAAGGAGAAGAAATAGAGCAAAATCCCAAAGGCAGGATCATACCTGATGTTTTCAAAGAACATAAAGGAAGTTAATATGTTGGAGCAGAGTGAACTGATAAAGCATAATAAGAGGCAATGTTAAAGAGATCTGAAAAAGTCCTATTATGTAAGGTAGGAACTAGGATTTAAAAGCAAAAATAGGAAACTATTGGAAGTTTCAAGCAAATAAATAGCATGTGTTGCCTTAAATCATCCTGGCTGCTGGAGAAGAATGGACTTAAGAGTGAACCATGAGAAGTCACTTAGGATTTTATGGCAATAATTTGGATGACACAAGAGAGAGGCTTTGACCAGAAAAGGTACTGATGGTGCAGACTGGGAGAAGTCATAAGATAAAGGATATATTTTGAGGATACAGACAGAGGTTATCTGATGAGGTGGGGAAAGGTTGGTAAATAAGTAGAGAATCACTTTGATTTTCTGGTCTGGGACAACTAGAACAATGAAGTTTCTGCAGGTAAATCAGCATTGAAAGTTCAGTTTGGCTCATGGCAGCCTTGAGATACTTATTAGACAGTCACTTGGAGGTATGATATAGGTGATGGGATATAGAAGTTAGAGTTCAGGTGAAAGGATTGGCTAGAAATAGAACTCTTGCAGTCTTCAAGGTTCAGATGACTTTTATGATCCTCAGAGACATTAGGAAGAACTAGCACAGCAAGAAAAGGTTAGGTCGACAACTGAGCACTAAGGACTTCCACATAAAGCAGATAAGAAAGAAACCTGTAATGTAAATAGTAATGGTTCAAGAGACACCAAAGAAACTCACAGGGTCATGAAGACGTGCTCTAAGGAAGAGTAATCAACTTTGTCAAATTGTGATAGCTCAAAAAGAAGCAAATATTCAAAAGTATAAAAACTCCTTATGAGAAAGAAAAAGTGGAGCAGAATTATGGGAAAGGAGCTGGAGGAGTAAATAGTTTGAGGATTTTACTTTTGAATATAAAAGCACACCCAACATAGACAAGACAGATTAGAGAATGTGGGGAGCCACTCAGACTGCTTCAGCACTCAGGGGCATCTAAGGACATTTAATGTGACCCCATCTGTCTAGTGCAGGTGCACAGTGGGATAGAGTTAGGTAGTCATGACTCAACTCAGGTAAACATGCATGCGCTGGTTATGGCACTATGGAAGAATGTCAACATGAGATAACAACTTGTATGAGAAATGTACAATAAAGACACAGGTGTCTCCAAATCTGGTTCTCTGCTCTGCTCAATGCTGCCCGCTGTTGTTGCTAATGTCATGTGCATTCTATAATTTTTCATTTTATTTACTTTTTTCAAAGCTGATTAATAGGACATTTTCAATAATTAATACATCGTACTTTATCTTCTTAATGGTTATCCATAGTACAAGATACAGACAGGATGTCTAGTCCAAGCACTATTAGTACAAATCTTTCTTCTCATTGATTTAAGTAAAAGTAGGTGTATATCTATCCTAACTATACTGTATCTGCAGACATAGAATGGTCCATCTATGTATCTCCTTTTTTTTGTAGTCCTGTCAGAGATGGGTATTCCATTGGCATCTAAATACTATGGGAGCTTGAATTGAGCAAAACAATCCAAAACAGTCCAGAAGTCCACAATAGTAGTAGGTTATCCACAGAAGTTGTTGACTTGAGGCTTTTACAGCTCAGCATATTAATATGGCTTGATTCTATAAACCTTGTTTTTATACTTTTCTGCTGGATGATTAAGATCAAGATAAAGCAAGACCTATAGAACAAGAAATGTAAGTTTTGTATGTGATAAGGTCAGTCAAGTACCCTCAGGATTTATCTTGCAACCGTGTATCACAGTTTGCAGATCCTTTGTCAGTGTCAGCCATGTGGATGAATCGTGGCCATTGCTTGACCAATTTGCTCTCTGGAAAGCCTGAGGGAATTTTTTCTCTCCATGTGACTCTCCATAGGCACGCTCTACATCATTGATCACTTTCCTCTTTGGCCCCATAATCTCCTTAATCAGAAAATTTGGGACACTACTGAGTTACATGACGTTACAGTACAAGTTTTCATATGTCCTTAGTCTTAGTTGACCTTAGAAGGCTAGGGCCAAAATGTTGGATTTCCTTGCAGCCCTCCTTTCTCTCTAATATTGGTCTGCAAACTTGGGTTGTTAATCATCCAGAAGACAAGCTTATTGTTATTACCATACAACTTAGGCTGTTAAACTTAACCTCACTATCTGTCTGCATATCAAACATTTTAGGCATAATATGGAACAGACATTTTTCATCAAGTATTGATATGTTGAACTTTAAGTCCCTACAGAATATGATGAAAAAACATTTAAAAATTAGAATATATCTTAAAAATAGGCATAAAGAATTATATACTTCTTATGTTTATACATAAGTCCAAAAATCTCACCATATACAACCTTGAAGCAGGAGAGTTCCAAAATATTCCTTTTCCTGTCTCTTGCTTTCATTCACCACCCCCTTCTTCTTGAACAACCATCTACCCAAGGGACATCATAGTAGCAACTGGCATGTCATGATAAGCAGCCCATCTTCAGAAGACCAGAATCACAGGTGCTCAAAGCATGAAACTACTATTACAAATTACCATCTGCAGTGCAGTTGCTTAGTTTACAGGTGACAGTATATATAGTTAATCAGGGTGAGAATCATTCCAATTAACTGCTAGATTAAAAAAACCTTCTGAAGATTCTCAGGATCATTGTCTTGCCCATCTTCTACATATAACTGTATGGCTTGACTTATTCATGTTTCCTAGTCCTTCTCCTTTCCCTCTTTCAATTAGTTAGTCCTCAAATCCTGCTGTCCTTTTACTTGTATTATACCTTTCTATTTGTATTTCTTTTTTTTGAGTTCTCACACTAGGGATACTATATGATATTTACACATGTGTGTCTGGTTTATTTCACTTATGAGTATATGTTCAAGTGGCATCCACTGCAATATAAAGGCTTCAAGTTTATCATTCTTAATAGCTGAATAATGCTCCATTGTGTAAAAATACCACTTCTTTTTCAACCATTCCTCAGGTGATGGGCATCTTGGTTGTTTCCAAGATTTGGCTATCACAAATTGTGCTGCTATAGACACAGGCACACATACATCACTATGATATGATGTTTTCAGATCCTCTGGGAAGATTCCCAGTAGAGGAATAGTTGGTTTAAAAGGGATTTCTGTACAACTTTTCTAAGGAGTCTCCACACTGATTTCCATAACATTGCACCAGTCTACATTCCCACCAGCAGTGGAGAAGGGTTCCTTTTTCACCACAGCCTCTCCAACATTTGTTGTTGGGTGATTTCTTTATGATAGCCATTCTTTCTGGGGTGAGATGATATCTCAATGTAGTTTTAATTTGCATTTCACGAATGGCTAGCGATGTGGAGCATTTTTTCATATATTTATTCGCTTCTTTAATTTCTTCCTCTGAGAAGTGTGTGTTCATCTTGGATGCCCATTTCTGGATTGGGTCTTTAAATTTTGGGGCCCTAGAGTTTTTTAGTTCTTTATAAATTCTAGAGAGCACATCTATGTCTGAGTACATATTTGTCATGATTTTCTCCAAATTTGTGGTTTGACTTTTCACTTTGTTGTTAATTTCTTTTCAGGTGAAAAAACTTCTCAGTAAGAGCAGGTCCCAGTTGTTAATTCTTTCCACTGTTTCCCGTGCAATTTGATTTCTGTCCATGAACTCTTTGCCTACCCCTATGTCTTCAAGAGTTCTTCCCACTTTCTCTTCCAGATTTAGTGTCTCTGCTTTAATGTTTAGATCTTTAATCCATTTTGACTTTAGTTTAGTGCATGGTGATAGACGATAGACCTGAGTCAAATTTGAGTTTTCAGCATGTAGAGAGCCAGTTTTTCCAACACCATTTGTTAAAGAGGCCATCTTTCTTCCAATGAGTATGTTTGGCTCCTTTGTCAAAGACAATGTGGCTGAGTGTGTTCTTCGGGGCTTCAGAGTCTTCTAATCTATTCCATTGATCGTCAGGTCTATTTTGTTGCCAGTACCATGCTGATTTTATTACAGTAGGTTTGTAGTATAATTTCAAGTCAGGAATTGTAATGCCTCCTGCCTTGTCTTTATTGCTCAGAATTGCCTTTGCTATCATAGGTCTTTTCTGGTTCCAGATAAATGTTAGGAATGAGTTCTCTAGCTTTTTCAGGTATGTCGGTGGTAGTCTGATAGGGACTGCATTAAATCTATACAGCAATTTTGGGATTATGGCCATCTTCACAATGTTGGTTCTTCCTATCCAGGAGCATGGAATATCTTTCCATTTTCTGAAATCCTCTATGATCTCTTTTTAAAGAGTACTGTAATTTTCTGTGAAAAGATCTTTGACTGCTTTAGTTAGATGAATTCCAAGGTATTTCATTTTCCTCAGTGCTATTGTAAAAGGTATTGTTTCTCTAATTTCCCTCGCAGTGTGTTTATTGTCTGTGTAGAGGAATGCTATTGACTTTTGGGTATTGACTTCATAACCTGCTATGCTACTGAATTTCTGTTTTAATTCTAGTAGCTTCTTGATGGAGTTTTTTGTGTCTTCCAAGTAAAGTATGTCATCTGCAAATAAAGATAATTTAACTTCTTCCTTGCCTATTCTTATTCGTTTTGTTTCTTTCTTTTGTCTAATGGCTGCAGCTAATGATTCCAGAACTATATTGAATAGGGGTGGTGATAGAGGACATCCTTGTCTTGTACCACATCTGAGAATAAAAGATTTCAGTTTTTCTCCACTTAGAATTATATTAGCCATTTGGTTGTCATAGATAGCTTTTATCAAATTGAATTAGGGGCCTTCTATTCCAATTTTCTGTAGGACTTTGAACATGAATGAGTGTTGGACTTGGTCAAAAGCCTTTTCTGCATCAATTGAGATGATCATGTAGTTTTCAGATTTCATTCTATTGACATAGTGTATTA
>NW_004524677.1:1068399-1070327 GCF_000260255.1 Octodon degus
GCATACATATTTATGAGTGTTACCTCTTCCTCTTGAATTTTTCCCCTAACCAGTGTATAGTGGCCTTCTTTATTTTGCTTGATCATTGTTGGTTTGAAGTTGAGACTGTCTGAGAATAGGATTGCTACCCCTGCTTTTTTCTGAGGTGCTGGGGAATGTAGTATTGTGTTCCATTCTTTGACTTTCAGCCTATGAATGTCTTTATGAGTTAAATGTGTTTCTTGTATACAACATATGTAGTTGGGTTTAACTTCACTATCTGTCTGAATATCAAACATCTTAGGCATAACATGAAACACATATTTTCCATCAAGTATTGATATGTTAAACTTAAAGTTCCTAGAGAATATGGAGATAAAAATTTAAAATATGAAAAATGTTTAAAGAATATGAATAAAGGATTACATATTTTTACCCACAGATTTAGAAATCTAACCATATACAGCAATGTAGCTGGACAGTCCTATGACTTTTTTTTCCTCTTTGGTCTTTTTTTCATTTATTGCCCATTAAAAAAATTTACTTGAGAGATAGTATGGTAATAATTGGTATATCATGACAAGAATTATGTATCTAGAAGATCAGAATGACAGGCATTCGAAGCCTGACCTTTCTATTACACATTGCTGTCTTCAGTGAAGTTGCTTGCTTCACAGGTATGAGCATGTATAGTTAGTCAGGGTGAGAGTCCTCCCAATTAACAACTAGTTTGAATAACCTGCTGATGTTTCTCAGGATCATTGCCTTACCCATATTGAGTGTACAAATGTGTGGCTTTGCCCCTGTCATGTTTCCCAGCCTTTCTCCTGACCCTCTCCTTGTTGTCCAATCCTCAAATACTCACTTTCCTTTTATTTGTGTTATACCTTTCTATTTGTATTTCTTCTTTTGAGTTCTTAAACTAGGGAGACTATAAGATATTTACACATGTGGGTCTGGTGTATTTTCCTTATGAGTATATCTTCAAGTGGCATCCACATAAATATAAATGCTGCAAGTTTATCATTCTTTATAGCTGAGTAATACTTCATTGCATAAAAATACCACATCTTTTTCAACTATTCCTCATGTGACTGGCATCTTGGTTGTTTCCAAGATTTGGCTATCACAAATTGTGCTGCTATAAACATAGGTACACATATATCACTATGATATGACATTTTCATTTCCTTTGGGAAAATTCCCAGTAGGGGATAGCTGATTCCCACTCCTAGTTTTTTAAGGAGTCTCCACACATATTTCCATATTGGTTGCATCAGTCTACATTCGCACCAGCAGTGAAGAAGGGTTACATTTTCCCCTCAGCCTCTCCAACATTTGTTTTTGGCTGATTTGTTTTTGATAACCATTCTTTCTGGGGTGAGATGAGATCACAGTGTTGTTTTAATTTGCATTTAATGGATGGCTAGTGATGTGGAGCATTTTTTCATATATTTGTTCACTTCTTTAATCTTGTCCTCTGAGAAGTGTGTGTTCATCTTGGATGTCCACTTCTGGATTGGGTCTTTAAATTTAGGGGCCCTAATGTTTTTTAGTTCTTTGTAAATTCTAGAGAGAAGACATTTGTCTCAGTGCTTAGTTAAGATTTTTTTCCAAATTTGTGGATCGTCGTTGATTTTGGTGGTAATTTCTTTTGACATGCAAAAACTCCTCAATAAGAAGTGGTTCCAGTTATTAATTCTTTCAAGTATTACCTGTACGATTTGATTTTTGTTCATGAATCCTTTGATACCTTTTTGTCTTCAAGAGTTACTCCTAATTTCTTTCCAGGAGATTTAGAGTTTCTGTTTCAATGTTTAGATCTTTAACCCACTTTGACCTTAGCTTAGTGCACGGTGATAGACCTGGGTGAAGTTTTAGTTTTAGGCATGTAGAGAGCTAGTTTTTCTGGCACCATTTGTTAAAGAGGCTATCTTTCTTCCAGTAAG
>NW_004524677.1:1071367-1072280 GCF_000260255.1 Octodon degus
CTTGCATCCCTGGGATGAATCCTACGTGGTCATGGTGTATGATCTTCTTGATGATTTGCTGTATTCTATTTGCTAGGATTTTATTGAGGATTTTTTCATTTATGTTCATGAGCCTGATTGACCTGTTGTTCTCTTCTTTAGTTTATGTCTTTCTCTGGTTTCGGAATCAATATAATACTTGCCTCCAGAATGATTTTGGGAGGACTGCTCCTTTTCAATTTCATTGAAGAGTTTGAGGAATATAGGGATTATATCTTCTGTAAATTTCTTGTAGAATTCAGCTGTGAATCCATCAAGACCTGGACTTTTCTTTGTCAGCAGGCTTTTTATTACATTTTGTATTTCATTGGCTGTTATTGGGTTATTGAGAGTTGTTATATTTTAATGATTCAGTCTTGGTTATTTGTACCTTTCTAGGAATCTGTCCATTTCTTCTGTGTCTTCTGTTCTTTGAGCATAAAGATTCTCAAAGTAGTTATTGAATATCTTCTGAATTTGCACTGGGTCTGTGGTGATTACACCCTTTTCATTCCTTATTGCTTGTATTTGAATTCTTTCTTTCCTCTTTTTGATGAGGTTACCTAGAGGCTTATTGATTTTATTTAGTCTTTCAAAGAATCAGCTTTTTGATTCATTAATTCTTTGAACTGTTTTCTTTACCTCAATGGAATTATTTTCTGCTCTATATTTATGATTTCTTCCTGTCTTTGGGCTCTGGATTTAGTTTGCTTTTCCCTTTCTAGATGTTGGAGGTGCAGCATTATGGTGTTTATTTGTTCCCATTTTGTTTTCCTAATGTGTGAGTTCACAGGTATGAGTTTCCCTCTGAGAACTGCTTTCATCGTATCCCATAAATTCCAATAAGTGGTGATTGAATTGTAGATATTGTTGAATTTCTTGTTTAATTTCATCT
>NW_004524677.1:1072380-1076238 GCF_000260255.1 Octodon degus
TCATTTAATTTCCATGTATTTAAGGGTTTTTTTTCTGGTTTCTTTTGTCATTTATTTCCAGTTTCATTGCACTGTGGTCAGATAATATGCATGGGATAATTTCTGTTTTCTTGCATGTACTTAAACATGACCTATGGAATAGTATGTGGCCTATTTTATGAAATGACCCATGTGCAGCTGAAAAAAATGTGTATTCAGCTGTGTTTTGTTGGAACACTCTGTATATGTCCACCAAGTCCATTTGTTCCAAGCTCTGTTCAGTTCTGTTACTTCTTTGTTAATTTTTTGTCTGCTTGACCTATCTTTTTGGGAAAAGGGGATGTTAAGTTCTCCTGTTAAGATTGTGGTATTGGATTTTATATTTTTCATGTCCATTAAGATTTGTCTTATATAGTTGGGTGTTCCCATGTTTGGTGCTTACATATTTATGAGTGTTACCTCTTCCTCTTGAATTTTTCCCCTAACCAGGATATAGCAGCTTTCTTCATTTCATTTGATCTTTCTTGGTTTGAAGTTGAGACTTTTTGAAAACAGGATTGCTACCCTTCATTTTTTATGAGGTTGTGGAGCATGCAGTATTGTTTTCCATCCTTTGACTTTCAGCCTAAGAATTTCTTTATGAGTTAAGTGTGTTTCTTTTATACAGCATATTGTTGGAATTTTTTTCCTAATCCACAGTGCCAGTCTATTTCTCTTAGTTGGAGAATTGAGTCTATTTACTTTGTTGGTTATAATTGAGATGTATTGACTTACGATTGACATGTTATTTACCTGCTGTTGTTTATTCCTTTTTGTTCTGTGTATAATTTTTTGCTCTATTTATTGCGTTCCTTCTGTTCTCATTCATGGAGTTCTAAACATTTTGGTCCCTTACTAGAACATCTTTGAGGAGCCTGTGTAGGGTTGTCTTTGTCATCATGAAATTCTTTAGTTCTTCTTTGTCATGGAAGTATTTCACTTCTCCACCAAACTTGGAGGAGCACTTTGTAGGGTATAGTACTATAGGCTGGAATTTGTTTTCATACAGGATTTGATGTACTCTGCTCCATGCTCTTCTTGCCTTCATGGTTTGTGAAGAGAAGTCCACTGTAATTCTGATGGGTTTTCCTTTGAATGTGTTCTGCTTATTTTCTCTAGTGGCTTTCAATATATTATTCTTGTGGTGAATTTCTGGGATTTTGACTATTATAGGTCTCACTGTGTTTTTAATTGGGTTGAAGTTCTTTGACATTCTCTAAGCTTTGGTTACTTGAATGTCAGATTGTTTCTTCCTATTTGGGAAGTATTCTGCTATTACTTACTTTTGCCTATATTCTTTTTATATCATTTCTATTGACTCCTTCTTTCTCATTGATGCCTATTAGCCTCACACTGTTCATTTTTGCATCATCTTGCAAGTGATGAATTATTTTTTCTTGCATCCTAGTTGTTTTTAAGAGATCTTCTCTTAACTTTTCACTAGCTACACCAGCATCTTCAAGATCTGAAACTCTGTCTTTACTTTCACTCAAACAGTTTTTCAGGCTTATTACTGAGAATTTAATTTCCTCTATATCTCTTTCACTCTGCTTCATGCAATCTATTTCTTTCCTGTTTTATTCATTCAAGGAATCCGTTATTTTTGTAATTTCCTCTATTCCTCTGTTTTTTTTTTATCAATGTCTTCTTTAGAAGCAGTTATTAATTCTTTTACTGCAGATTTTTTTGTTGGATATCCTCCATATTTTTCTGTACTTGATTCTTTACTTCAGATGCTATAAATTCAGAGCTTTCTTTTTTATTTCAGAAATTAATTCTGCTCTGAATTCCTCTATACCTTGCTGCTGTTGTTTCTTTACTTGTGATGCTGTTAATTCATACATTTCAGCTGAGCTATTGGCCTCTGCACTTGTTCTGGGTGGGCATTGTGTTTCCTCCATATGTTTCTGTATTTGATACTTTACTTCAGATGCTATGCATTCAGAGATTTCTTTTTTTTATTTCAGGAATTAATTCTGCTCTGAGTTCCTCTATACCTTTCTGCTGTTGTTTCTTTACTTCAGACACTCTTAAGTCATACATTTCAGCTGAACTAGTGTGTTCCCCACTTGTTCTGGGTGGGCTCGAGGTCTGAGATTACATTTTGCTCCTTCTCTTTGTTGTTTCATATAGCACTGACCTTTGGTGCAGTTATAACCTTAGCACCTACTGAAATTCAGGTGCAGATCTATTGAGTTTGCATTTATACAGTTATGCCTGGCTTGGGTCTAGATGTTGTGTTCATCTCATTCCTGCTGCAGCCCTTAGAAGTGAACCTGTTGTGCCCCTCTGGCAAAACAGTGAACCTGTGGTGCCCCACTGTTGTGCCACTGGCCCAGGGGGTAAAGGGGAGTGCAGTAGCTCTCCCACACACTAGCCAGTCCTGGGCTTGGGCTGGATCTGGGGGTCCCAATGGCATCACAGACATTCTCACTGACTTGCTGGGCTTGGAGGCGGGGGTTCTGGAGGTTTCTATGAGTCTAGAAGATGCAGCAGAAGGTCTCACTCATGTGGTCTGCCTGGGTTTTGGTCTAGAGAGGTCCTGCAGGAGCAGTGAAGCTGGAACCCTCTCCCACACACTTACTGGGCCTGGGTTGGGCTCCATGTGCATTCTTTAACCTTGGGGTCTCACCTGAAAAGATTCCCTTGGGCCCTCTTAGTAGGCCAAGTGATGTGTTCTGTAAATTATGAATTTGAACATCTTTTCTTTTTTAAAAATTTATTTTAATTTTTGTCTTTTTATAAATGTATTTCTTTTTATAAATGTATTTAGGGGCAGAGAGATGGCTCAGTGGAATAAGTGCTTCCCTGGCAAGCACAAGGGCCTGAGCTCAATCCCTGGTTCTGCAAAAATAAATAAATAAAAAAAATGTATTTAGTACAGGGTGTATAGGGTCCCACAACACAGATCAGAATTGTAGTGATCCTTCCTGTGTTTCAGCCTCCCAAGTGCTGGGAGTACAGGTGTGTGCCACCACAACAAATTGCTCTCACCATCTCAGTGCACCCTTGGGATGGGGCCGGCATGGAAAGTAGGAGAAGGAACCTCGGCCCCAGTGTCTGCCTCAGCAGACACTTTAATCTGCTGAGCTATCTGACAGGACCTGAACATCTTTTCAAAGGAGTATGTTTGCCTGAGTTCTTTTTTTTTTTTTTTTTTCCTTCGGTGGAACCAGGGACTAAACTCAGGCCCTTGTGCTTTCCAGGCAAGTGCTTATTCTACTGAACCATCTACCTGGCCCCAGTTGCCTGAGTTCTTTACACTGGCTTCTTGCTACCTTTGTGAGATATTCTAGTTCACAACTTCTATAGGCATTTCTAGACCATTATGGATTTAATTTGTGCAGTAGTGATGTTTGTAATTAACTATGAAGACATGTAGTTTGTAAAGTATGTAAGAATGTAATTTTTAACTATACTCAGGTACATTTTATTACCTCTAAAAGTGCAAAAAAATTCTTCTTTGAAAAATTTCAAAGCAAAATTTGACTTATTGTGTGTGAATTAGAAGCAGAAAAGGGAAATAAATATTAATCACAAAGTACCACAAGACATAACTTGTTAATGCATGGGCAAATATTTTTCTACTGCTTGTGTTTGTGTGTTTTCAATGAAATTTTCTTAAGAAAATTTAATATTTAACTCTTTTAGAATATTTTGCTGAGTTTACACACCTATAATATTCAATAACGGAACTTAGAAAAAATAGGGTATACCGATGAATGTCCATTTTGTATCTGTGTATTCAAAGTGGTTAGGATAGATATATAATTACATTCTCTTAATGAATAGAATGATTTGTTCTAATGGTGTTTGTAAACAGGATCTCAAGTCCGTATC
>NW_004524677.1:1078522-1082674 GCF_000260255.1 Octodon degus
TTTAACTTCTTCTTTGCCTATTCTTATTCCTTTTATTTCTTTCTCTTGTCTAATGGCTGTAGTATTCATTCTTATGAGGTTAAATTCTTCAGTGATGGCTTTCAAGAAAAACAGACAAAGCAGATGTGAAATATGGTACTATCTAGAACAGACAATATAAAAATGAGAGAATAAGGTATTTTCTGTTTTAGATATTCTGGAGGAATAAATTTATTAGAAGGTTACAATCCTACTAGCCTCTACTCTTCTCTAGCACAACTTTCCTGACTTTGGAAATATAGACACATTCATTTTTTTCAGATACATGCCATAAAGTTAGATTTATTAAAAGAGGACACAAGAATGGATAGATGACTATGTTGTATGCACAGTATTTACTTTGGTGAGCTAGAGAGTTATTTAATGTAACTCTATTAAGTTACATACAAACTAGTAACGAAATGTGACAAACAAGAAGCATTTCTATACAGACAAAATTTGAGCATATGTCCCATGATTTATACTGTAAACAATAAGGAAAAGATGATAGTTTATAAGACTACATGAAGTGAAGCTCCTTCTACTCTCTAATTTTAAACAAAAACATTTGTTTTTAGATGAGGAAAGCAGACTTTGCTTGTGGAAATGGCATACAAGGGGTCTGAGCATCAAAGGAAAGAACAAATTGAAGTCTGGCTAGAAGCAATAAGTAGAAGAGAAAAGAAGAAATAGATTAAAGAAATTAAGAAGGAAAAAATCCATAAATATTCAAAGTTGTATGGATTTTCATATACCTTCTCTTTGTATCAGAGACCTGACAAGAGCCCATACAGTAAAATGAGGCTTCCCCCTTCTTTATGAATAAAAAAGGTCTGGGATGTCCATTCAGAGGTGAGTCAGGAAACAGCTGCGAGACATTGGTCAGAACTTGATTACTCGACAGGCATGGGATTTTGCTGTCTCGTGTGAGACAATTTGTTAAATCCCATTCATGTGTCCAAATCCGTGATTAGGGACTTGTAGAAGCCATCCATGTTCACATATTTGTCATTCTGACACAAAACAAAGCACAAAACACCAAATGTCTCTAGAGTTGAGCCAGATCTTTCTTATCTTTGAACGATCATAACTTATAAGAGCTCCAGGGAACCGAAATGATGTATGAATGTTTGAAGTTACTAAACTTTCGCCAATTGCTCTTGGTAAAAAATAAATAAATAAATAAATAAATAAAAATAAAAAAACTGTCTACATGATCTTGTATTACCATATAGATTTTGACCAAAAAAGAATATTGTTTTCTTTTCATTCATTTCCCTTCTATTTATTTAGACATTGCTTTTTTTCCTTTAGCTTTTGTTAGACTTTCACTAAAAGCAGTTCCAAGTGAGAGCATCTGGGATAAACAACAGTCTCAATAAAATGCTATTAAAATCTTTCCCAGTCTGGACTATTTACTGTATCCTGTCACCGTGCTCATCAAATAGACATTTATTACCTTTTAATCTATCAGGGCCCATTGTAGGATCTAGAATATATGGATTTAGGCCTGGACAAAAGATCCATGTTGGTTAGAGAAAGTAGAAAAACCTTACTCTATCGTTGAAGCCTGAGGGATCCACTACCATTTTGTTTTCTGCAAGGATGTATTCATAAAGCACTGAGCAGAATATCCCTTATGTTTACAGCCATGACAAAATGGTAATCCAATATGTTATATACGAAAGCAGTCATTCACGTGCAAATTTGTGTCTCACAATCAGTGCATTTTAGGTGCCTCATCTAATTATGTGGTTTCTTAAGAATATCCAGCCATCAGACATTCACGCTTCCCCGGGGAATGGAGAAGTTACACTGCAGTGAATGGCAAAGAGAAGGAATATAATATATATTCTCTTTATTCACTTCTAATGTAAAACCAGAAGACATGAAATGTGATAAATAAGAACATTACTAGTCAATTGTGATTTCAGACAGATATGTTTTTTTCCTTCTTACTAATTTTAGGCGGTGGAGTTTTCACTCTCTTATTACATGACATAGTGAAACCTTTAATGAACGAATAATCATAACAATAATCTCCTCTCTGTGCTTCCTCTGTGGACGCTCCACTCTTCACCTCCCCCTTCCGGATTCCCATAATCCCAGTTTGCCTCCTTTCTGCCTTCTATTGCCCCACCCCAAGAGCTTACTTCCTGAGGATCCCACAGTGGTGGTCCAAGTTATTTTTTTTCCAAAAATTTTTCCTCAAGGAAATACACTTTCTCTTTCCTTTATGGAGATTTTTAGAGTACAAAATTTTTAACTTCTTCATTTTAAACGTTGCCCCAGACCTAGCTTACTTTTCAAACAAAGGAGCTATTAAATGTCATATACAAATACAAGAATAATACATTTTTTTCAAAAGTGATTCATTTTCTATTTTCCCTCCTCTCTCTGAACTCAGAAAAATGAACCCCACTTTCCCCAATGTCCTGAGAAACTGTAACTTGGAAAAAATAGTATCCCCAATAAGAAATATGACTGAGAAAATGATAACATGTTCTTATCATAAAATAAAAGCTTGATTCTAAAATTTTATTCATGAAAGTGCTTTGACTTATATGTTACAGTAAAAACATAGATAAATGACATGTTTTGAGCTTGTAAAATATTAAAAGATAAAAAGGATACACACTAAAGTCGAAGGCGATATATTGTAAGTGGTAGGATTATGTGTACTTTTTATTTTCTTTTAAATATCTTTACTAGTTTCCAATTTATGTACATATAATCATTTGTTAGCTTTTTTCCCCTTTCTTTTCAGACCATAAGTTATCCAGGCTGGGTTTGAACTTGTCACTCTCC
This sequence comes from Octodon degus, assembly GCF_000260255.1. Taxonomy (NCBI): domain Eukaryota; kingdom Metazoa; phylum Chordata; class Mammalia; order Rodentia; family Octodontidae; genus Octodon; species Octodon degus. The sequence continues at coordinate 1,081,349 of NW_004524677.1, forward strand.
TGCCTCAGCCTGCCGGAGTGCTGGGAGGCAAGTTGCATTTTGTCTACCTATTTATTATGTACCTCACTATTTAGAAAATAAGTTTCTCAGAAATTCAGACTTTGAAATGCAAGTTTAAAAAAAGAAAGCTTTCTCTCCTCTCTTCGTATTGTTCATTGTGATCATGTTGCATTTGTCTGTGTGAACGCAAATAAAATGATCTAGAGTACATGCTGCAGCCTGGATGAAAGATCTCAAGTTAAACCATACTTTATTTTAAAAGAGAAAACTTTTTTAAAAAAAACCACAGTGCTTCATGTAGTTGACATCAACTGTTGTGATGAGCTTCTCCTTAACTTGACATTTTGAGATACTCAGCAACCATATACTCCTTTGATCTTATTTATTTGTTTATTTATTTATAAATTTCGTACAGGGTCTTACTGTACAGCTCACACTCATAGTTCATCTCCTGTTTTCAGCCTCCCCAGCGCTGGGATTACAGACCTGTGCACCCACGCTGGGAGTTAGCGACCAGCTCAGTGCACCCCGGGGGTGGGGCCAGTATTGCTTGTGGTGCAGGAGATGAACCCCGGTCCCTGCATTTGCCTAAGCAGGTGCTTAGTCTGCTGAGCTATCTCGCTGGTGCTCCACATACTCTCTTTACCATCAGAACTATGGAGAAAATCTGATTAAAGTTTAGTGGTGTAGCTCAGTGGCAGAATACTGGCATACATAGCACGCATGAGATGCTAGGTTGAATATCCAGCACTGGCCCATCCCTGCCCTGAAAAAATCTCTGTAGACAAATCTCTTGCATCCTTTGTAGTCAGTTGAGTCTCACAAAATGTACCTGTCTTTCCAACTATTTTCATGATGCTCAGGAAATGTTACAAGCATATTATTCTCAGCTGCTAACATATTTTGTGCATGATTCTGTATCTTTCTGCATGAAGTCAAGCACTGAACTCAGGCAATATTTTTACTAAGCTGAGTAATATCAGTAAGTAATATGGGTGGCCTCTTGATTGCACAAGGCCTAAGTATGCAGTGAGAAAACCTCCAGTGTCAGAACTCCTTACAGAGTAGACACTCACTACTAGCCATTGCACTGAGCTCCAAAAGAGTGTGTGTGTATACGTGTGTTACACACTCACATATATCTTTTATTACATAATAGATATGTACATCTTTCCAAAGTGTCTAATTGCTCTTAGTAATAAATAATGTAAAACATCAGATCTTTATTCTTATTTTCATAAAGAGAAAAAGGGGGCTGGTGAGATAGCTCAATGGCATTAGCACCTGCTGGCAAGTGTAAGGTCCCAAGTTTGACACCCATTACCA
>NW_004524677.1:1082774-1089224 GCF_000260255.1 Octodon degus
ATTAAATTTCTGTGTTAATATTCAAATAACATTGCATGACTTACTTCTTGTACCAATAAAGCATAAAATCACTAATATTTTCCTAAAATAATTATATAAGTATATAGACTCTATCTTATGAATGGGTGAAAATGCATTTAATTTACCACTTATTTGAAAATTTGTGTGTTTTGAGTAAAATGATGTGATTATAAACTCCTCATAGCTAATGTTCACACGTATATGTTTCTAAGAGGGGATTTGAATCACAGTGCTACATAGCTGGTTTTTCAAATTGGGTGGCTTAGTTTACAGTAAACTAGCTGACTTCCTCATGAAAATCTCTATAAAGCTGCCTTTTACAGTATATTATTTCATTTAATCTTAATAAAAGAAATATACATTAATTTTTTTCTTTTAAAAAATATGAGTATATTTGGTGAAATCCTATGTGTAGATCCTTCGATATGGGAGAGACTTTTCATAATCCCTCTTTAGAGCTGGTAAATAAATAGCACCATATCTGATTGGCAGTGAAAAATTATTCCAAGTTTTTCTCTGGCTGCCAAGCATTTAGTCATTCTTTTTTATTATTTAGGCTATTAGCATCTGTATAGAGTATTGCATATTTTTAGTTGGCTTTTTAATTCAACTCCTCACACCTGTCTGTTGTCTAATTAGGTGAAGTGATTACTTTGTCATTTCCACCTTTCTTAGTATGACATCAAATTCCCCTTCAACCAGTCTAAAAACACTTAAATTAATTGACATCTTACACATTTCTACATGGAAAACTCCATTGATTTCTCAAACTTTCTTTGTAGATTCTCTCTACAACTTTAATGTTATTGGTACCTATATTTTTAAATATGTTTCACCCGGGGACCATTGTTTAAAAAACAACAAAAAAGTACCATAGACATCTCTAAAATACAAGGCTGTTTCTTTTTCTCTTTCATGTGCTCTCTCTCTCTCTCTCTCTCTGCTTAATACAATGCTCTTTAATATGCTCTAGGTTAAAAAAAATAACATCTTATGTTACTGGTAAGAAGGTTATTGTTTATTTGCATTTAATTCCAACTTTTCAGGCCCATAAAAGGCTACTAAATTCATAGGTAGGACCACTAAAATTACACAATCCTTATATTATTTGACAATGAAAAAACCTGCATGAAAACAACTCAATTGATTTTTCTTCTTACTTTATAATATCTACCCAGTTCTAACAATAATCTACCAGAGGATTATTTGTGAGTAAGGAAGTTTTGAAAGGAAAAGAAGCCACAGAGTCGCCTTGTATTTCTGTTTCCTGTAATGCTGCTATTTTTAGCATAAGGTTGGCTAACACAAGGAAGCAACACAAATGTGACACACCAGGTTTGGAGATGGCTTGTGTTTCTCAGAATGCCATTACTGTCTGCATTCAGGGCCAGTCCTACTTGTAGAATTGTGGGACCTCTCAGTTGACGCTGCCCTTTTTTATTTTACTGTAGCTAAGCTCCTCTCCACTGGGAGACCCCAGAAGCCTGTGTTGGTGCTGAGGAGTGGCAGAGAGACCTACTGCATCTGTGTCTCTTGCTCAGTTACATGCTGCCCTGTCCTATCTGACTTTACTGTAAAGCATAGACTTAAAGATAAAATTAATGAGAATATCCAAACTATGACCCTAAGGGGAAAACCAAGGAGCCCTTCCAACTTCTAGGCTCTGCCTCCCTGCTTCACCACATGTCCACGACGTCAGGATAGATCCTAGCTTTTCCCAATGACTTCTTGACCAACATTACAATAAGTACGTGTTAAAGAAAAAAAAAATGATACTCGCTGTGTTCCAGATGTAGTGCTTCACGCTTCACAGGTGTTATGTCATTGAATCCTCAACCAGTCATACACAACACACTCCATGATTGTCACCATTTTATGGAATTTGAGTCTCACAAACCTTAACTTATTTACATAAGGTCATATACATTTGGATAAGGTCCTTCGAAGAAGTGGAAGTGGGGAAAAAAAAAGTCCCTAACACAGGAGTTCAAGATTTTGTTAGCAGATTGAACTGGCCAAAAAAGTAGAAGAAACTGAATCTGTGTCCAGGCAGTTTATTCTTTCCTCTTAAAAATGATAAAGGGGGCTGAGGATGTAGCTCACCCGCACAGTGCCCGCCTGGCAAGTGTGAGGTCCTCAGTTCAATTCCCAGTACCAAATAAATAAATAAATAATGAAAATAATAATAAAACAGAGAATTTTAAACCTCCATTTTAGAGGAGTAATGAAAATAAGACCTTCAAATTGAAATCAGTGCACATGTGGTTTTGTCAGACAATTTCATGGCAGCATGAAATACCAGTTATACTTGTAAATACACAATTCCAGTGTATACATCCACCGCTAATGTCTTGGGGGATCAAGACACTGTGAATCGCTTAGGAAGAACTGGCAAAGAAAGGGAAATTGCTTAAGCTCTGGAAGACTGTCCCCAGCCTGCCATCCATTCCTGCTAATCTGGATACATGATGAAGTGGGTTCCAGGTGGAGCAACCTCCATGCTCTCTACACTCCCTAACAGACAAATCCACTTCCAAAGAGTCCAACTCTCCATGGACAGTTGCTCCAGAGTCAAGCTTCGAATTACAGAGCTCTTGTCATCTAAAGTCCTGCAGCTGTAGCTATTTCCATTGCTGAACAAATGCTGCAGCTAGAGGAGTACAGCTTTCCTCCAAAGCCCGTCTTGCCAAATATATCTGGAAAAGCTGCCTGGGAATAGCTTCTTGGTCTGCACACAGAAGGTATGGGAGTCAGTTCAATTCTTAACATTTTTACAAAGAAAATAAAACTTCTACGCTAAATGCCTTCTCGATAGGCCTTTCTGCACCTTGCAAAATATATTATTCTCCAAGAGCTTCACAGACCCCTCTATTTAGTGGCCTCTATCAGCAGCAGGGAAGCTAAAGCTGTCTCTGGAGTTTCTTAGATTTTGTACCTTAATAATTTCACATTCATTTTGGTCATGGTGGGGCGTGTCTGTGAATGGACGATTTGGCTAAAAATTATTTTGATGACTGTTTAAAATGTTGATTTTGACACTTCCCCTCTTTATCCCTCCTGCCCATAACTTAAACTTGTCCATATTTCCTGGTTTTCCTAACTATAAAGATCTCAAAATGTGAAACTCCACGGTGAAATTCATAGTATTGTCTGTAAGTTTTCCTTTGAGGATGGGTTTAGAAAGGAAAGGAAATCAAAGGGGAGGAATAGAAATGTTAGGGAAGAGGGCAAGCTTTGTTCTCAAATAGTTACTCATGAGTTAGAGTTTTAATTTAAAGGGCCACTGAGTCCTAACGAGTAAACATGGGAGAAAACAAAAACACAGGAATCCAAGAATTTGTTAACAGATTGAGCTGAACAAAAAGACAAGAGCTTAAAAGTTGGTAGGCCAAGGGGAAAAAAAAACCACAAGTACACATAACCAAAGATAAATAAATAACCCCCCCAGATTCATAAAATAACACAAGCATGAGGTTTAGTCAATATGAGGAAGAGGTGAAGACAATGTTCTTTTAAATAAAAGCCAAAGAAATAATTCTTGCAACCTGAGATGTGGCAAGGTGCGCTCCTTTGACATTCACATCTTGCAGCCCTGGACTGCCATTTGTAGTCTATGAAACTAATAAATGGTTTCGAATCTCTACGTGTTGGCATTAATGTTTTGGGAATTAGTCAAGGAAACTTAAAACACAAAGGAACTACTGTAAAAAAATGTTGTGTTATTTGGATTCAGTCACCACCAATTTTGCCAAATCCCTGAAGATTTCCATTGTCTTCCAGAGCAGGGATAAATGAAAATATAGGAGTGGATGCCAAATTATTTTAAATTGAATATTTTCCAAGTTTTTTAATATGATGCCGGTAGTTCTTTAAAGCTAAGTGAACGGTTTTAACATGTTCTGATTTTCTTTTTTCAAATTTTATTTATTTATTTATTTGTGTGTGTGTGTGTGTGTGTGTGTGTGTGTGTGGCCAGCTCAGCCCACCAGGGGGCGGGGCTGGTTGGCATGTGGTGCTGGGGGATTGAACCGCGGTCCCTGTGCTTTGCTAAGCTTGTTCTAAGTAGGTTCTTTAGACCACTGAGCCATCTCACCAGCCCAATAAGGATTTTTTTTTTTTTTTGCTCCAAATGCCTTCAGGGCAGGTTTGGCTGGCTGGAATGTTGTGGGGATCGAACTCCAGCAACCTGAGGCTGCCAGCTTTGTGGAAGCAGCCACTTAAACAACTGAGCTAAGGCCAGGCCCCTTCTAATTTTCTTTATTTATGAAATATACAAATTTCTGCTGCTTTCCTAGTTTTATCATGCACAAGGACCTGATTGTTTTTGTGAATATGCTCGAACTGCAAAGAGTGGAAAAGAAGAAACATTGGTGCGACAGAGTGATTTAGGTGCCAGACAGGAGATGCTCTTGCTCTTTTGCTCTCTTTGATCTACTGGCTTGTCTAATCCATTTGACTATGGATGGTTGGCCTGACATGACTTCAGATCACATTAATTTGGATTAAAGTGGCATGAAATGTATAATGCTATGCTTTTGTGAGTACAGACGTGTTTAGAAATTCATGTATCTTTGTAGGGTGGGGGAGATTAGTTCAATCTCCTACTCTATTTACAAACAGATTCTAACCATAGCCGAGCATTGTGGAGCTGGTGAAAAGTAACTCCCTGCTGCTGCTTAAGCCCACAAGGTCTTTTGATTTCTGCCCAAATAAAGCAGGCCTTTGGCATTCTGCTCCCTTAGCTGGCAACATAGCTGCATAATGTCTGCAGAATTTAGAATGGCCAGGAGGGACAGGTCAAAGACAGCCAAATTATGATATCACACCCATAAAACCTCATCAATGGTGACATGCAGAAAACACTCACTGAATTGCTTTCATTAATTTAACCTTATTACAAAATTCTAGGCAGTGTCTTCATTCCTTGGCAGATTTCAGATTCTACTCTTGTCTCTTCCTTCTTTCATTGTTTTCTCTGAAAAAGAGCAGGCTACCATGGGCACCAATTGACAGTAGCTGAAGAAATGTGGCATGGAGTGGCCTAGGAAGCTCAGACTGTCCAGAAGGAATGTCTCAAATGAGTGGTCTGTTTGCATTTGGGAATCAAAGACATTCCCAAATCTCTCAGTACAAGGCAAGATGAGAGATATTCCTGCACTGAAGTAGGGGGAACCTCACCATAGATAATTTTGTCTCTTTCTCTGAGAACAAGGACAGGGACTCTGAGATGAAAGCTGACTGGTCCCTGCATAGGCCTTGTATTGCAGTGATGAAGTTCTTTTGGAGAGAGGGAATGGGGGTGACTTATCAGGCTGTCAGCGTAGACTCAGCATCAGGGAAAGGGTAGGAGATGCACTTGAAATGCTGCCCAGTTTTTCTTTGGGTCACACATGTTGCTAAGGCTGAAAATCTGGCTAGTCTACAAAAAACGACATCAGGAGGAACTGAGGAAAGTGAAGAGAACCGATGGGAAGCATTTCCCGGTAACTGTCTGACCCTCTTGTCAGTTTAGAATGTCACCCATATGGGGGCAGATACTCAGAAGTCTCTTCAGCTGTCTTGTCTGGGTGTCTGGAGCTGGGCCTGGGAATCTTGACCAGAAGGCCTCACCGAGGGAGCAGAATTTGTAAGCTACTTAGTGCCAGGTGGCAGAGAACATTTGCATACAGCCCAGTAGGGAGAGGGGAATAGGAGAAAGTGGAGAACAAGAGTGGCAGAAGTAAGCCAAAGCAAAACAAAAGTAAAATCAAGATTTATCAAGGCATGCTTAAGGTATAAATGAATGGACAAAAACTATTAAAGATGAGAGAGGGGTGAAATATTTGTACTCATTTATGGGCAATTTTTAAAACAATAAAGATAATTATGTAGTACAAATAAATCTTTGCCCTTTTCTGCTCTCTTTCATACCTACTATACCAACTTTTATTTCCCACATTGTGCTCTAAGTTTTAAAAATTCTCAGATATACTCTAATTCCTTTATTCACCATAGGAACTAACCGAACTATGGAATATTTTGGCTAGTTGAAAAGGTATTGTTGTAGTGTTAACCTTGCCAGTAACCCGTATTCCTGAGGATTTGCATGCTGAGTGAGGATGTTGGGTAGAACTGTGTCAGTGACAGGCTTTGATACATGCTATGAAACCTCAAACTCCAAAAGGCGTGGGAGTGGGCACCTAGCTAAGAGCAGTGCCCTAGCTTAGGTGTTATCCACTCCAGTGAGAGAGGGAGAAACTAAAGACCCCCAAGCAGTACTGCCCCATGTGCCACGCATTTCTAAGGTTGACAGACTTATCTAAGTGGCCTTATTGTTTTAAGTCAGAGCATATTGCTTTAGCTCTTAGATAACTATCATTCTTTTCTCCCCAAGGAAAAGATATCAGAGGAATTAAAAAGTTACTGTTAAAGTTGTATTCATTCTTTTTA